>NW_021604633.1:4630041-4708994 GCF_004785775.1 Grammomys surdaster | reverse complement strand
TCTATCTATCTATCTATCTATCTATCTATCTATCTATCTATCTATCTATGAATCATGTATCATCATTTATTTAGTTTAGTTTAAAGAAAAGCAGTGAATCAGTGTTTTTGACTGTTCCAAAACTAAACAGTCTTATGTTGTCATTAATGAATAATCTAAAATTAAGTAAAATTTAATGTGCAGAACTTTTGTTTCTTTAAAAATAGCTCAGATCTCAGAAGAACCTGTTCAAATTTTAATACTACCTGCTGCATTGTGACTGTCTGCCTGTTTGTGTAAGACTCTAGTGTTGAGTAGTGTGAGGAGAGGAGGGACAGTATAAATTATGGCATTTCACCTCAGAGAGGTAGCAACTGCTATTGTTATGGCACCCTCCCTTGCATTCCTTTCTAAACAATACATGCACCTGTGCACATGCATGAAAATGCACATCCTGTGTAATGGATCATACATAGGGTCAGCCTATTCCTCCAGCTGATCATCATTCTTAAAGGAATCCTCCAGTCTCAGCTTCTGGAGTGCTAGAACCAAGCAACCACATCTTGCTTGTGCCTAGTTCCTGTTGTTTTGGAACACATGTGGGTCTTGCCTACATCTAGAACTTTAGCTGAAGTTGTAATGGGTCATTGTTTGTCCTTGGGCACAAGGTGCTGACCTTCTCCCCTGTGACTAGTACTAGAGAAGGTGCCAGGCACCATTATAGGATTCTTCCTTTCATCCTCTTTCAATATGATAGTGGTCATATTTTTATAACTCTGGTGAAACACCAGCACAGCCCTATGTGGGGCTGTACAGGAGTCAGGGCCTGGGAAAGTGCTCTGAACCAGAAACAAAGCCCAGGTCCTTGCCTACCTGTGTGAACATACGCATATGTGGAACAAGTAATACTATCTCTAGTGCCTGGTGAACTAAACCCATAGCATCACCAGCCCAGGGTAGTCAGACAGGCAGACTGAACATCCCTCTACTCCTTACATTCCACAGAGCTGTCCATTATGTTTCTGAGCCCTGCAGTCTGGCTCATTCCCCATGTTCACTCTAGACTCCTCTGCCCATTGATGTTTCTCCCTAAGATGCTCTTGGCAGTCTGGGGCATTTTGTGCTCACACCTGTATGCTTCCCTGGGAGATACCAACTCCTCCTGGTATCTGTGGCTCACTAGGGTACCGTGGAACAGAAGAAAATTCACTTGGGACATGGATTGATTATCCATGGAGGAAACAGGAGGGGTGAATGTGAACAGCCCTGGGGTGGGTTGAGGCACTTGAGTAGGGCACTGGACAGCAGAAGAGTAAGCATGGCAGGAATCCCAGTTAGGAAGCTGAAAACATGCTCATCCTCCTCTCCTAACTGTGTGTCTAGCAGACAGAATCCTATATAGAGGGTCACCCCTACCACTCCCATGGTGGGACACTCACAAGGGAAGGCAAGGTGTAGACAAGCCATAATCAGTAAGCATCACACTTTTCTTTTTCATCTGATAACCAAGGCAAACTTGTGTGGCCAGGAAGAAGGCTTCCCCCCACTTCATCCTTCTGAGAAACTGACTTGTTTACCACCGATGCATTGTTCCTGCATAAGCTGCTCTGTTTATACAGTGAGTAGGAAGCTGAGAAAATGCAAGCTCAGACCTTGACCCCTCCTTTAATAGTGTGATCCCGGGTAAAGTGGGAAATAACTTCACAGGCTGGCGTAGGAGGCTGAAGACAGCTTATGTTCCGCCGCTGAAGGGAAACTCATTTTGATCCTCAAACACCTGACTTTCCAACCAACTTTTAGAATGCCACCTGCTCATAAGTTGGAAATGGCCTGTGTGCATATGCTTACCTTTAGTGGAGAAACTTTCTCCAGGGACGGAGCAGCTAGAAAGTTTGCAATGTACTTCACAAAGTTATTTGTTAAGGGCTTACTCAGGTTGGTCGGCATTTTACTGCCCTAGCTAGTTTAAAACCAAATTTATAATTTAACCCATGCCTCATTTCTTTTGTTGTACAAACCAGCAGAATGTTGCAATGAATGATATCCTTCATTAGATAATTATCCCAATAAGTCTCCCTTGGAAAAACAAGAAAGTGGATTGGATAGAAAATGGCTGATCATAAGGACTCGTTGCCTTCATGTGTCTGGTGTGTGGGTGTCTTGTGTACTATGTATATGTAAACATACAGTGTGTGTGCCTGTGTATATATGTGTGCTTATAAGCACAGAGACTGGATAGTACAACCCAATGCCTACCTAGTTCCCTGCTCACTTGTGAAAACCAGAATATGGGCGACTCCATGGATGTGTATTCAGAGTGTATGTGCTTTGGGGAGAAATCATTTTGCATAAATAAAACTACAGTCCCAGTGATCACATGGGGCCTGGAAAGTCTTGGGACCATATGAAATGGAGGTAGCTGGCTGTCTAGAAGCAGCTCTTTCCTGTCTGAGATGGAGGCCTGAGGGGCAAGGTAGATAAAAGATGTGTCATTAACACAATCCTGTCTTCACAGCTTTTTTCCCTGTTGTTTCTGAACCTGCCTCACCATGACACCCTGGTGGGATAAAAGGGATCTCCATGGGCAGGATGCGAATCACAGTTAGGAAGGGTGTAGCACATTTTAAAAATGAAAAGGATAGGAAGCGATACAGGAAACAAGGTAAGGAATCTTCATTTTATTCTAGCAAAAAAAACACACACAGGTCTGCACAGACACACACACACACACTCACACACAGCTTACACAATATGGTGGCTTCAAGCAGATTTTAAAAAATAATTGCACAATCTATTATAAAGGTATAAAATTTAATGTGAAATTTTGGTAAATACGTAAATTACCTATTTAAAAAAAAACAAACTTAGAGCTATTAATCATTATTGAGGGCTCAGACAGGCAGAGGGTGGCACTTCAAGGTTTATAGACAATTATCACTTCAACACATGACATCTGGATGGATTGTGTCCTCTCTGTTTGGGAAGTGAGGGTCCAAGGTGACACGCACTGACCCTGCGTATGCTGATGCCTGGGATATCAGTAAGCACGAGCTCTGGCACCACAGTCTAAGGGTCTGACTGCATCTGAGACTGGATGCCATGCTACCAAGTGGGTCACACTGACTCCAAAGTCTTCTATAGTCAATGAAATTGAGTCTGTGCTTTCCAAATCATCTTTATAAAATGTCATACAATTTGGTTTAGGAATCTGTGCTTTTCTGCCTTTGAAGGATGCAGCAAAGAGATATATTTGGCTGGTGGCACCATGAGAACACCTGTTCTCTGTAAGAGACATAAACAACTGTCACAGGGCAGAGGACCACTGAGGACACTAGGACTGGGTAGATAGAGCAGAGCAGCCTCTGCCTAAGGTATATTTCTACATCCTAGCCACCTGGAGACACGCAAGAAATAACACAGGTTGTCTCCCGTGGACACAGGAAATCCAGCCTGCTGAGAAGCTACTTTGGGGATTCAAAAATGAAGGGGAAAAAAAGATTCTGGAGTTAGCAGTGCAGCTTCACAGTGAGGATTCTTCTCGATGCTTTGTGCTTGTTCCTAATTCTCTTGCTTCAATATTCCCAGCTCTTCAGTGAGCTGATATCCCCATTTAATCGGGGAGCGGCTCCACATGTGATCACTGAGGAATGCCTTTCCCTTGCTATCTCTACAACAAAAACCCTAGTGTCTGATGTGACCTTGAGCGTCCTCCACCAGCTCTGAATATAAGTCACTTTGTCAGTGTGCTATGTGACGAAAAAGAAAGGACTTTCATAGCGTGTGCTGCTTCTCATCTGAAATCATCTCCTGGCCTCATGATGGCTTCAGATAGCATTTTTCAGTACTAAGGCTCAGTGACAACTGGGCTGCCGCAGTGATTAGCATTCAAAGCCACCCAGAGCTGCAGCTGAGCTCCAGTGGCTGGCAGGCTTGAAAAGGCCCTGTGCCTTGCAACCTGCTCAGACAGAGGCATTTTGGAGACCAGCATTCCATGACCAAATCCACCTAATGCAGAGCTAATTTGCAGCAATGATGAATGTCACAATCAGGCGGCCTTTCAGCCTGATGCTCTCCAGTCTGCATCTGAGAAAGCCTGGAGGGGCTGAGATGCATTCAGAGAGAGGCCACAGTGAGTGACAGAATGATACACTGAGTCATCACCTCACACAGTGCAGACCTAGCCCAGGCCGTGGAGACGTGTTTCAAGGTGATTAGCTTTGGGAAGTGTAGAGCAGTAGAGGACAGGTATGTGCCGGGTTGGGTGGGGCGCTATCTCTATTAGAAGCCACCTCCATTTGTCCCAAGCATGACTTTCATTGCGGAAGGGTGGGTAGTATCACTGGGAGCTAGGGAGATCACGCTTCTATTAGAGTGCTTTCCATATAAACACAAAGAACGGAGTTCAATCTCCAGGAACTATGTGAAGAAAAGCTGGGTGTGGTACTGTGCACTTGTAACCCTGGTTTTCAGGAGGTAGAAACAGGCAGATTCTTGGGCTTCCTGACCATATAGCCAGTGAGCCCCAAGTCAGTGGGATCTCCTGTTTCAAACAGCAAGGTAGATAGCTCCTGAACAGTATAGCCAAATTAATCTAGCCTCCTCCATATACATGCACACACATGTAAATGCATAGCCAAATACAACTCTCTTTCTCTCTCTCACACACACACACATTCACACACACACACACGCACTTACACATTCTCACTGTCATACACTCACCTCTGTCTCTGACACACACAAACACACATACATTCACACACATATAAATGCATAGCCAACTAAAACTCTCTCACTCTCTCTCTCACACACAAACATATTCACACACACATACTTACACATTTTCATTGTCATACACTCACCGCTGTCTCTGACACACACAAACACATATACATTCACACAAACAACACATACACACACAGACAGAGAGTTAGAGTTAGAGAGAGGGAGGGAGGGAGAGAGGGAAGAGAGGGAGAAAGGGAGGGAGGGAGAGAGGGAAGGAGGGAGGGAGGGAGGGAGACAGAGACAGAGAGGCAGAGAGACAGAGAGGCAGAGAGACAGAGAGACAGAGAGACTGGTTCACCAGAACCTAGCAAGCTCTTTGTCAGGCTGGTCACATAGTCTGACATTGAAACTCCAGCATCTGACCTGTGAAGTGGCTCCAAGGGGGTTTATACCTCCCCACCTGCAAGCCCAGAGCAGCAAGGCTCTCAGAGGGTGTCAGAGTGCCGACAAGCTGTCAACCTGCTTGTGATGGCTGAAACGGCAGCCAAAGGCACAGGAAGGCAGGGTGTCTGTGTCCCAGACAAGGACAGCTGGGGCCCATGGCACACAGTCCGTCCACCTGGGAGTCCCTGCACTAGACAGCAGCTCACTGTCACTCTGAGACACGGGTCCATCTGGTGCCATGTCTCCCGGTTACCAGGATTTGAATTTTAATACGTGTTGCCTTTCATTTTCCTTGATTCTAACTCCAGCTGAGCCTGTGGCTTTGAGAGTTAGTCAAAGAAGTTGCTAGAGACAGGGAGCAGTGGCCTCTGACTGGAGAAGACAGCAATCATGCCCTGCCCTCCAGGGACCTCCTGTGCCATCTCACCTGCACCTGAGCATATTATCTGGACTTCTGAGATGGGTGAAGTAACAGCTAGTGTTGATAGCTAGTAGCACAGGCAGAAAATCCTGGGGAATAGCAGGTGCCTCTCTAGATCTTAGGTAGAAGTTGGGGGTAGTGCTCAATGTTTAGAAAGCCCAATGGTCTCTAACTCACTGTTTCTTTTTCCAGATTCTATTGACCACTAGGTGCCTATAGATGTCAAATAGGCAAGGGTTCTGGGTAAAGGTAAGGTTGAAAACACTAGAGTAGATAACACTAAGCTACTTTTCTCATAACACAAGTCAAAGCCCCATATGTGTGAGTGGTGCAATTGTGGGGTACATGCTCATGAGTACACATGTGGGTGCAAGTTTGCATGGCACTCTTGTGGAGGTCAAAGGAAGACCTTGAGGGTCAGTCCTCAGGCACCTTTCATATTTTGTTTGAGTCAGGGTCTCACATTGGCCTAGAACTTTGCCAAGCAGGCTAGCTGGCCAGTAAGTTTCCAGGGATCTGCCTATCTCTTTTGATGTTGCCATTTCTGGGGTTCTAGGCATCCACTCATTGGATTCTGGTGATCTAAACTCAGATCCCCTTACTTGCGAAGCAAATATTATTAACTGAGCTCCATCTCTCTGTGCTATATGTACTGGTTAGTTTCTAATTTTTACTTATACCAACTTGACAAGCTAGAGTAAGGTTGGAAGAAGGAACCTTAATTGAGAAAAAGACACCATAAAATTGTTCCGTAGACAATTTTGTAGAGCACGTTTTGATTAATGATTGAAGGGGAAAGGCCTAGTATACTTAATGTTCATGGTGATATCTCTAGACTGGTGGTCCTGAATTGTATGAGAAAAGCAGGCTAAGAAATCCATGAGGAACAAGCCTGTAAGCAGCATTCCTCCATGGTCTCTGCCTTCCAATTGCTGTCCCAACTTTCTTTCATAATGGTCTACAACCTGTAAACTAAATAAAGCCTTTCTCCCCTGAGTTGCTTCTAGTTGTGGTCTTTATCACAGCAAGAGACAGAAGACTATGATACCACCTTAAACCCTTTAATAAGGAACTATAGTGTGTGAGTCTCTAGAAGGTGACCTTTGCCTGTGGGACCCAGAACACTTCACTATGTCCCTCATCATTGCCGTGGTGTCCCTGGATGTTTGTTGTCTTATTATTAAGGCCTGAATGGCTGAGGAGGCACTGCATCTGGGTCCAGTGAGAGTTTGTTCAGGCTCTGAGAGCCTCACAGAGGTAAGAGAATTAGCTGCCCAAGTTCCATTATCCTGAGTGGATAAGACTTATTTCGACTCTGAGTCTACCTCCCATAAAAGTAGCTGGGTTCACCACTCCATTTACTTCCTCTCAGTCTGCTGATGGAAGAGAGAGATAGGGTGTCCTTCTGCTGGTATTGCTTGTCCTTAAATCTGCACAGTGGGCCAGGAAGGACAAACACAGGACCCTGGGCAAATATGTGCCATTATACTATGACAATCTGGCCATTCTTAACAGAACTGCAAGCTGAGCCCCAATTATCTGGACACCCCATGTGGCTGTCACTACCAACTTTGATCTATTATTACTTTGGATCTCTGATTTTAGCCATTCAGATCAACTTGAGTTGGTACATCAACAATCAATGTCATACAGAATTGTTTGTTTAAAAGAAAAAAAAAGTTGAGGCTTTGCCAGTAAGATTACCACTAGATTATCAAAAGAAGTGAATAATGTTTATGCAATCTCCTAATGAAAATTTTGTAACTCAAGTTGCAAGTTAATGAGTTTTAGGGATCAGAGCATTTGTGAGATGTGAGAGCTATAGGGAAGGCAAGTATACTTATTACTAACATGCTGTTAGCCACAATGTTTTCCATCTTTTCATTTACTCTCCACTTCCACCTTCCTTTCTTCCTGCTGCTCAATTCTTGCATATCAACAAGTGCTAAGAGTTCAGAGTCACATCCCAAGATCTGAAAAGAAGGGGCCTCTCCTGTTACCTCACTTCCCTGTATGACCTGCCATCTCATGCTCCTTCTTAACCAACAGTTGAGGTCACCTGAGAGTAAGACCTGTGAGGACAGACAGGGAGGCCAATACTGACCTTGTAAAGCATGTCTCAGAGGCTCTGTTAGCCTCCCATCCAAGACAGCCCAGACTGACATCAATTTTGATAAAATTAAAAATCAGTATACCATAGATCACGATGCTGCTAATATATTTTGAAGACAAGTCTAACAGTATGAAGACATCTCACACCCTGGATACCCACATCATCTTCCTGTCACTTTGTCTTCTAGGCTCCTGAGTCCTCAAAGGGTCCAGATATACAGCTGGGTTTCTGATGTGAAGGAGGGAAGGAGGATGAAGGCAATGAAGAATGGAGGGAGAGGGGAGGTTATGGGGGACGGATGGAGAGAGTGATGCAGTAGGGAGTGGGAAAGAGGGAGGTTGTGGAGGAAATCTGAGACTTTGGAAAATACAAGGCAGGATGGTCAAGGATTAGGGGTGCGCATGCTATGGTAAGAACCTTCATAAAGTAAAGAGAAGGTAGCACCCATTACTCAGACAGAGAGCTAGTAGAAACTACTCCTAGAAGATCCTGTAAGGAAGGACATCTAACCTGTCCAGCTTTCACATCTTTAATGGTACCTAGAACACCATAGTTTAAAAAGTGACGTTTTCTCCAGAGCTGTGAACCAATGAGAGGGAATGTGGCTTCTATGAATAGTAGACCCTAAAAGGTCTCTATAAAGTAGGAAAAAAGGAGAAAACAAAACATCAGCTATTTAGGCAGTAAACAATTCCAAGACATTGCTTCAGAAAGAAATAGTGAAGGGAAATCTCAGAACTCAATTATCAGGAAACAACAACCTGTAGTGTCCTGTAGACTTCAGGGGCAAAAGCTGAGAAAAGAAAAGCAGATTTATCCCATGTCCTAAAGAAGACATCAGTCCAGTATTAAAAGGAAGGAAGTAAAATGTATAGGAAATATGATGGTATACATGAAATAAGTACAGAGCCCATTAGTCTCCCGAGAGTCCGACCATGGAGGAGGTGGGTCTGCCTGGCCAGGAGGAGTGGTCTGAAGCTAGGATGAGGTGGGTGGAGCTGCACCATGGTAGAATTCTCCCTAGGAGGTGGGAGAATAAAAATAGGACAAGCTAAGGACCAACATGCAAGTAAGAAGGGACAATTAATGAAGGTCAGAAACATAAAGTGGGAAATACATAGGCTCTTTAAAGGGGGCTCAGTAATGTCAGCTACAATGGGCTTAACCTAGACCAGTGGTTCTCAACCTTCCTAATGTTGTGATCCTTTAACACAGGTCTCGTTGTGGTGGCCTCAAACATAAAATTACTTTCATTGCTACTTCATAACTGTAATTTTGCTACTGTTATAAATTGTAAATATTCATGTTTTCAATGGCCTTAGGTGTCCCCTGCAAAAGGGCCATCTTACCCTCAAAGGGGTTGTGACCCACAGATCTAGACCATTGGAAAGCTGCCATTGGGTCGGAACATAGAAGACAGCTCCCAAGAACAATGCCTGTGTTGCATTGGAAAGAGGACAAGGTAGGGGGCTAGGGCTAGTTACTGAGCAAGGAAGAAGGCTACCCTTTTCTGGACTTGGGTGAAAAGGAGCGGGCATCTGGAGTGGTCTCCAACCCATTTTCTTCTGGGTTCAGGTCTAAGGATGAACTATCATGGAAAGAGCCATAAGAGAGAAGGCATGGGAGAACATAGAGACGCAGAGCACTTAAAAAGCTGAAAAAAAAAATGGGGGTTGTCAAAGTAGGCCGCAGGTGCAGCCAAGGTCAGAGCCTGGTGGGAAATAGGGATTAGCACCATCCCAAGGGCCACCAGTTGTAGGTAGCTTCTGGTGATGAGCTCCCGGTGGAAACTCAGGAGCATTTTCCATGAGGCTGTAATCCTGTCCCTGCTCAGGGTTTGCCCTGGGAGGACCAAAGTTTCACAGTACTCAAAGGAAGAAGTCCTTTCAACTCCTCTGTTCCTCAGCCCCAAGGTTCAAAACTTGTTCACCCCTCTGTTGGATAAGCTACTTTGCCTAAATAAAATGTAAACTAAGATTTATTAACTCGGTACCATTGTAGCTATTAAAAGTGGCCCTCGTTGGCACCCAAAGTCGATGAGGCATTGATTGTTGACCTAGAGAGCTAGCCTAGCTTAAATGTAGGCAAAGATAGCTTGGCTCTTCAGTGTGCAGGCTGCAAAGGCCATGGGCACTGAACCTTTCAAATGTCAGAGGAAGACAGCATCCTGCTGGAGAGAGTTCAAGATTCACAGGACAACAGAAGCCTCTACATGATATGTTTGGCTCACTGGCCATGGGAGAACCTCCCTGTCTTCAAAATTCTTAGTGTGGAACAGAGATTCTTTCAGAAGTTGTGTTTAAAATGTGGGCTGTGTAAGACATAAAAATGGCCATCTCTAAATGCTTCCCCTTTCTAGAGGGTTCTCCTGTGTTACCTACTATAGTGGAGCTGCTGGTTATGGACTTCATTTAACCCCAGGACAGCCCCTGAGTTAGGCATGAAGTCAAAATTACCCAAACTTGTCTGTCTAGGAATAAGAGCTCGAAGCAGGTCTGGGAATTCTAAAACATCAAATTTTCCTCCGTGCTATTAGATTTCTGAACTCTATTGAACATTAAATAGGATGTGCTGGGCATAGTGTAATCCCCTGTTGATGGCTTCATACCTGTCATGTGCAGAGCCAGCCGGGGAGCATCTTAAAATGGTGGAGAGCCATTTGCATCAATTTATTTCTGTTATGTTTCCCCCACAGAGCTGAGAGCAGTAGTTTTCAATCCCATGAGTGCTGTTTTCAGGTACTGGGTGACTCAAAGCCTTGTATGTGTGGCCCAGTTTTGTGTCTTTTCCTATGCCACACTTTGCTCATAGGTAGACAGGAGTCTTCCCAGTGGCCTAAGGAGGAGAGGCTTATTACCCAGTAGCATCTGGTCCAGGATGGACAGGCAGGTAGGCAGACAAGTAACCCATCAATAAACTATTATCACTTCAAATGAGATCCTTTTTATAATAAAGTCAGTTTCTAAAGTTTACAACAAAACCATTTAATATAAAAAGTCAAACTTGGGATAGCTGAGCCTGGATGTCCTCGGAGAACATGACTGCGTTTTGGCTCAAGGACCCAGGGACAGGCTTTCTGGAATGGGTTTGTATTTTAGGGGCCACCCACATTCTCAGCTCCATCTGGAGGTTCCTTCTGAGAGCTTGTCCCCTCCCTCAGGAGCAGGATGCTGTGACAGGGTAACCTATTCTGCAAGGCAGGCAGAGAGGTACGCAGGAATCAGTAAGACATCAGTCATATCTTCAGAGAACACAATAAGGAGAGGTGGGAGGCGAGAGTGAGTGAATGTATTGTGTACATGCGTGAGATTACTAAGGAACACATTTAATTAATAAAAAAAAGAGAGCTCTTTCTTCCTCGTGCAAGTGTAGAAAATAAACACCAAATTTAAAAACCAAATGTCGACTAGATGCTCATTGACTCCATTCATAAGAACCATCAAAGCCTTCTCACTTATCACAAAGGGGACACCAGCTGCTGCTTTCAAGTCTCTCCTTGGGTTACCTGAGAGGGAACACGTAGCATTTCCCTCCCAGATACTAGGGCCATACAGGCAGCAGTCCTCCAGACCAGAGAAGGATTGAGGTCTGCAGAGATGAGCATCCCGGGCTAGAGCAGCATGGGAGAAAACCCAGATGATAGAGCAGCATGGGAGAAAACCCAGATGATAGAGCAGCATGGAGAAAACCCAGATGAGGAAGCCAGGTCCTGGGAAGAAGGTCTTAGGAAACATTCAGAAAGAAAAAGGAAAAAAAAAAAAGAATTGGACTTAGTCAAGGATTTTATCAAATAAATGAATAAATAAAATAAAAAACTTTTGTGGGCTGAGATGGATCACCTGGTAAGGATCTGCATTGACAACTGCAAAACCCACTTGAAAACCTAGGCACAATGACTCATGTCTCTGACCCCAGGGATGGCAAGAGGTGCAGACAGGCTGATTCTTGGAAGTTCACAGGCTAGCTAACATGGCCTGCTTGGTAAAGTTCCAGGCCAATGAGCGACCAGGTCTCAAACAAAAGGAAGACTACGATTTTCCTCTGACTTCTACCCACACATGAACATGCATGTAATACAGAGACACATATTCACACCTACACATACATAGACACACAAAGACAAGCACATACACAAAGACAGATAGACACACCCATACACACAGACACACAAAGACAGACACACACACATAACAGAAACACAGACATACACATATGCACAGACATAAAAAACAGACAAATACACAAATACACATGACAGATATACACAGGTACACATAATGACAGACATACACACATACACATAAAGACAGACAGACACAGACATACACAGACACATACACACATACAAACACACACACACATACACACACACACAGAGAAAGAGAGAGAGAGAGAGAGAGAGAGAGAGAGAGAGAGAGAGAGAGAGAGAGAGTTGGGTTTTTTGGTTTTTGCTTTGTTTTTCTTTTGTTTTCAACAATTTGAGAGAAATCCCAAGATTTCATTCAAGCTCATTTGGGCACAATAACATTTTGATCAACTTACAATTAGCTTGGCAAAATACATATTCTGTGGGGAAACTAGAATATGACAGTCAATTTACATAACTGTGGCGATGCTCTGCTTATCAGAACCTGAGGCCCTTCCACAGCACACAACACAAGCAGGCCAGTGCACACTCCACCTAACAAAGCAAAGATAGTTCTCAGCCTTTACAAGCATATCCTGGAATGGGAAGATGCAGATATAAACCCTTTCAGAGGGGAAAATGTGGGTCCCTGTGTCAGGCTGAGTTCACAAAGGGGGCTTCACCCGTTTCACAGGAAGTAGCATGCCACCCTTATATAACCAAATGTCTGTGGACTAGACTCTGGCCAAGCAACATTTTGTAACGTCCCCTTTACTGTTTTAAGGTTTTTCTGCCCATTTGGGATAGGGGCAGCAGGAGGGAGGGGCCTCAGCACTAGGTGAGCTTTGCAGCTTAACTTCACTGTTGATGGAGAACAGCAGTTTATCTCATCTCTGTGTTTCTGCCATTGACATCAGTGGCCCACAAGAAGTCTGGATGATGTATGAGCACACAAGGAAGGACACCAGGATAAAAGTGGCGAAGTCCATGCTTGGCTTCGTGGAGCCAAGCACTGCCATTTCCCTCCTGACACCGCTACCTCCTTCATTACAAGGCACGGACACTTTGCTTTTTATCTCATTTAATTTAAAAGAAAATCTATTGGTTGCCATAGAAATATGTTTTCCCGCTGACATTGTTATCACAGCAGCTAGTCTGTAGGTTTCACAACCAGCAGCTAGTACCTTTCTAACAAATAGGTTTGGTTTGTCTCCCTAAATGCCTACAGACAGTAGGTCCCTAGCAAAGGCTTCCCAGAGGCCCAACATCACAGACCAGAGAAGTAGCTATGAAGACTCTTCTGCCAATTTCTTTCAACCTAGACTCTGTCCACTCCAGCCTATCTCCTAAGTTCCAGCTCTCCTCCTACAGGAGACAAGCTTAGCTTTCTTTTACCCTTCCTCCCACCATACAGCCATAGGCACCATGCATAATACACCCAGATCACACTGCCCACAGCAAGGAGCTTTTGAGTACGATCATGGAGATAAACCCTACAGTATACCCTTGCCATGCATACTGAAAGAGAAAGAACCTTCTGATTCCATGCCATTGTTTCCTGTCTGCAAGGAAAGGTTTGGCAGATTCACAGGGAGCTGTGAAACAGTGTGTTTGGCACAAAGTCACCTCGACAGTAATTTGCATGTTCCAGGCTGTCATCCCCCAGTCTGTGCCTGACAAGGCCTGCCGGGGTCTATTGGAAATGTGCACAACCGCATAACGCCTTTCTTCTCCGTTCTTCATGTCCGAAAGCAGAAGGCTTGATTGAGCTAGGGCTGCTCACTGTTCTGAGTGGAATTCATATTAGCCTCCCACTGTCTAATCAGTGCAGCTCCGCTCTCAGCCCACTGTCTGCACAAAGGTGCTCATGTGTGCATATGTGCACATGCATGCATGTGTACACACACAGGCACACGAACATGCACAAACATATGTAGACTTACACACTTCTTTACCTGAAGCTAAGCACACAGGCATTACCACTGACAATGCAAAATCAGGTGAACAATAATTGGTAACCTCATGTCCTTCATTAGCAGGTGAGAAGACCAGGTGGAGCTGTGTCTCTGCACCTGGGAAGGGCCTGTGTTCCTTGCTGAAGGACACCTGGGTATAACACCATCTGCATCCCTATTTAGAGGATGTCCTGTCCTCTAGGGTGTACTACTGTGGACCATGTTCTTAGGACTGTTATATGATCTTTGAAACAAAGACAATATTAAATACCAAGTCTCCATTTTTTTTTCTCAGATTGTTGCCATGCCAAATATGCATGAGGGTGAGCTGGGACTCGAATGTCCAGCTCAATGCCATCTAGAGGGGTGCCGGCCCTCACATAGGTTGGCAATGAGCAAACTATGATAATCAAGAAAAGGTAGACCTCCCTCATTACAAACCAGGATTCTTAGGAATACAGGGCATGCTCAGAACAGTGCAAACAGTTGCCTAACCCATAATCCCCTCTCCCCACCATGATCTGCAGAGGGAAGCTAGGAAGGTTATAAGGACTCATGATCCAGTACTGAAAAGAACCTGTCCGGCTGACATCACTGGCTTTTCCACCTTATTGAGTTCCAATAGCTTTACATCTCACATAGAGTACTAAGGTACTCCTGACTCTTGGTGACCAACCATACTGACCACACATAGCTGGGCTATGGCTGCAACCACAAGTGTCACAGAAACTAAATCACTAACTTCACATACAAACAATTGGCAAGTGGCTATGACAACCTACAGATCACTCCTGGAATTCACCGGTGTAGGGCAGGACTGTGGAGAACCCAGAGGTTCTTCTCATGAAAGCCATGGGGCTATTGGGAAGGTGATCATGGAGGAAAGGGAAATGCCCTCCATGGTCTCGTGTGTTTAAGCAGTGCCTTTTCATATCTTGGTGCTATTGGGGGAGGGATTTTGGAACCTGGGGATGGCTGCCCAGCTAGCAGAATGATTTGGTCCTGAGCTCTCTGCTTCCAGACACACTAACATATGCAGAGAGCTGGTACTTCTTGCTACCCCTACCACTGATGGAGCTGACTCGGTCACCATGCCTTCCTCATCAAGCTAGACCGAAGGATCTGAAACTCCAAGCCAAAATAAGACCTTCCTTCCTTTAGATGTTTCTGTCAGGTTTTGGTCATAGCAATGAGAAAAATAATCAATAAAAAAAAAATACTGAGAAATGGTGGTATTGCTTTGATAAACTTGTCTGTGTGAGTTTTAGGATTTTGAACTGGTCTGTGGGAGGATTGGAACCACAGACTACAGGAGCCCTAGAACGTTGTAATCAGTCTTACGGTGCCATTTCAGTGAGCGTCTGATTCAGAATACACATGCAGGCAGCAAGCTTGTTGGTCGGGTTTCAGATGGGAACAAAGAGGCTGCTGGGAAGGTATTCTGGCTAAGGATTTGTCTCCTTTCTGTCCATGTCCTGACAATTTGAGTGAGGCTGAATTCCAGAGGAATGGACTAAATTATTCAGAAGAGGAAATTTCCAGATATATTTTCACTTAGGCTGTAGCATGGCTGTTCCTTGATTTTTAGCCAGATTTATGGAGAGTGTCAGGGTTGAAAAGTGGAACAGACCGATGTAAAGAAATGTCCTGAATTATTTCTAGTTAAGTTACACAACAACTCAGATGTTTCAGGGTAAGCTGCATGGGGGGGGGGGGAGAAAATGTCGGGGAGGAGGCAGAAAATGGCTAGCCACTAGGGTGCTCCACCCCAGATGTACGTGGGCTTTTCCGTGATACAACAGTAGAGAGCTAAAAACAAAACAAAATCACCAAAGGTCTAGAAGGTTTGTATAGGGGTTTAGTATACAGACATAAATATGCTTAAGGAAGGGAAATGGAAGCAGAGGATGAGCCATATTTGTAGTCTCAGGTGATGGAACTGAACAAAACCATGGCCATAGGGCTGACTCACTGGTTCCTTGGAAACCAGATGGAATGGAGGTGGCACACAGGCTCCTCAGATGGGTAGATTTCTGGGTAGCTGTCTTCATCTCTAAACATCAGAATCTGTGGGTCACCGATTTTCAGTGCTCATCCCCAGGACTTCATCTTGAGAATTGTGATACCGTGGGAAGACAACTCTACTACAGACAAAAGAGCATCATTGGTGGTCCTTGTGTCTGTGGTTACAAAACCTCTTGGGAAGAGCAAGTCAAGGGTCAGCAGCCCACGCCTGGCTAGCAGAAGCAGGTATTTCAGCTGGTTCATTCCCTCAGGACACAGGCACAGGGGCGAAGCTCCAGACACACAGACTAGGGCTCAAGAACAGAAGGTGACATTTGGAGCCAAAGCTTGGTCAGCAAGCTCAAAAGCCCTGCCTGGTGTCAGATCTTTGTGCCACCAGGTTATCTTAATGTCATTTGTTTGGAGCAATAGTGTTGAATCAGCATACGGGAAGCAGAGCAAGAACACTCATGTCACAGGTGAACTTGCATGGTCATGCCCTTGTCAATCTTTCATGGGACAAACAGCAGAGCCACAGTTCTGGGAACGGCCTACTCTCCTTTCCCTCTTTCTGAGCACACAGACATTTACAGCAGCCAAGTTCCCTGTATGGCCTGGGATCTGACATCTGAAGAAGAAAGAGCTAAAGTTGGGCATCCTGTACCATCTCTGTGCACCCCCTGAAGAAACCTACACCATCCTCACAGTGCCTCAACATTCTGTACCATCACCCCAGCCCCCCATATGACTTGTACTATCCTATAGTCCTATAAACATCCCATCCAGAAGAGTTAGTTATATACCACTCTAAAGCACAGTTCATGAACTTTGCTAGTGGGTAGCACATCCCTGTCCATAAGTCCTCATGCCAGGATCTTACTGAGTAAAGTTTACCCCCATTTACCAGACACCAGTATGTAAAAGCAGCAGTGCGGCTGGGGAATAGCTTGTGCTGGCAACTCATCTGTGGCTCATCATGAGTGCCAGATGCCATGGCCTCAGACATCTATCCATCCCACAAGATGCTTTCCTCATTCTCTGTTAATGAGGGGAGGCAGCTTGCTGGTGTTTCTACAAGGAGCCTCTAGGAGAAAGGTAGGCATCTCTCCAGGGAAATTAGGAGCAGAGTTTGTAAGACTCTATCCACAGAAAGACTCAGCTTGGTGTAGTAACAAAGGAAGAGCTAAATATCCTCCCCATCAATGATATTTACTTGAATGTTTAAAAAAAACACATTTAAAAAGAAAATTAATTCCACATATTAAGGTTAACTAATGATCTTATGGTCTATCTTATGATACTGTTAGAGTACATGAATCATACAATATGTATACACATATATACAAAAGCAGAGATGTGCCCACTTATAGATGCTCATACGTGCATGCTACAGATGTATTTCATAACACATGCATGTACATAATCACATATACATGACAAAAGATGTGCACACTATACATACAAGCTTTTATGATGCATGGAATACACACAGCAACCATGCTCATGAACATCATATGCCCCACAAACATACAACACATATCATATATGCACCCACACATATAGTGTATGAAATCCATTTATACTCATAAACTAGGTTTTGATAACAACTTACACCTAAATACTTCAACACTTGTCCTTTAAGGGAAAAAATCACTATATTTTCCATATAATATGTGGATTACTTTAACCAGAAAAAAATATGTATACACACACATATACTTATATATGTATATGTACATATATATGTATGCATGTATAAAATAAAATTCATGGTTGATATTTATAGCACCCCACCTGTCCATCCATCCTCCATAGCTAATTTGATAAGTAAATTATAACTAAGATACAAGCCACTTGGCCCTTTAGTGTTCCCAGGAATTTTTGCCGTTTCTGCTGCCACTCTTCCATTCCACAGCTCTTTCTTGAATGTTATATTTAAAACCACTTTATTTAAATAAGTTGAGACTCTGCCCTTAAGATTATCACTCTATTATCAAGTAAATGAATAGTATAATATGTAATCTCTTAATGAAGATTTTGTAAATCAAGTTGCAATTTAGAGTTTTAGGGATCAGAGCATTTGTGAGATGTGAGAGCTACAGGGAAGGCAAGCACCCAAAGTGTTGTTAGCCAAGATGATGTCTTCTGTCTTTTTGTTTACTCTCCACTTCCTTCCTTCCTTCCCTTCCTCCCTCCTTCCCTCTCTCCCTCCTTTCCTCCTTCCTGCTCCCCATCCTTCTTTCTTTCTTTCTTCCTTCTGCCTTCCTACCCCTTCCTTCTTTCTCCCTCTCTCCCTCTTTTCCACCTCTGTAAGCTCCTCCCACTCTTTCCCCTTCCCTTTCTTTTCCTATCCCTCCCTTCTTTCTCCCTCTCTCCTTCCTCCCTTTCCACACTCCTCCATCTTTCTTATCCCACATGCCCATCACCACCGTACCTTGATTTGTTCTCCTTATTTCATAACTCAGATTTTAACCATCCAGATCAACTAGAATCTAGACAGCAAAAATCAGTGTCAAATGGGATTTTGAAAACATCCCTGTGGCGTGATGTCCAAGGAACAATTGTGACCCACTTTTCAAAGCCAGAGTTCAAGTCCAAACTCCACATTCAGGAGCTCTGCTGGGGTCTACAGGTAAAGTCAAACTGCTTGCATCTATTAACTCAGAGGGCCTAAAGAGCACATTAGGGACTTACTTGAAAATACTTCTGGGTTTCTTATAAAGTTTGTTTTGACTAAGAAACCCATTTGCATGTTTCAGACGTAAAAAAGCAAGTGAGGAATGAATGAAGAAAAATAATGAGAAATTTCTCGCTGGATTCTGAATTATCTGCAGAAGCACATACAAACCTTTCTACTGGCTTCTTGTCATCCCTAGAAGCTTTATGCAAATATAAGCAAATGTACACATGTGTGCAGCCAGAGCCTCACTTCTCTTCTGCATCTTGCATTTTTCTTTGACAAAATGTCCTTGAAATCCTCCTGCAGTGGCTCACGGAGCACCACTTCATTTTTGACACAGCTGTGGAGTGAAGGCACTCTGATTGGAAAAGCTGAGCACACAGCACGGGTATAAATCAGTGTGGCTCGGCCTCAGTCTTTTATGGTAAAGCCAGCGAGTCTTGGTTCTTCATGAATAGTAATGAGAGGGCCTGGGCTGTGTGCAGCCATGGAGCTTATATGAATCAGGCACTGCTGTGTGGAATGATAACTGCCCTGTGACATGATACCTTCCCACTGTGTCAAATACACAACTCATGAGACAGGTGAGTGTGTAAGCTCCTCCCACTGTCAGGATGGTGAGTCCTCTGAATGTTTCTTTATCCTAGGTCTCCGAGCTCACACCTCACACCGTCATCTTTATCATATATCCCTGGCCTCCTGGCCTCACTGAGACCTTCTGTGGCTCCTGCTGGATTCTGTCCAGTGGGTATTCTCTCTCTCTCTCTCTCTCTCTCTCTCTCTCTCTCTCTCTCTCTCTTCCTTATCTCTCAGCATGTAGATCATCTATAACCACTCCATCTTATACAACTACAGTCTGAACTCACAGTGGCGCCTTTGCTTAGCTCTCACATCCATCCCTGATTCCCTAGCATTTGCCTAGACTATGGGGAAGCTCAGTAATTGGCCAGAAGAGTCTTCTAAGAAGCTCCCACAGACATGCATATTCTCCTGTTTTGGCACTACACGGCAACTGCCACTTCAGATGCTCCACTTTCCATAGTGTGGTTAGCTTTTGAATATATACATTAAAAGACACCCTCACCCCAATTCAACAGTTCAACACTAATAGCTCTCCACCAGAATTCTAGTTCCATCTTCCTGTCTAGTATCTGGTATGCAGTGCTAGATTGAAGACGCCGAAGGAGTGCATGGCATACATTTGTGTGTAGGAGAGACATGGAATGATTTATCTAAAGATGTTTTAATGTAGAAGAAGAGAAGCATCTATTTCATTTAGTTATAGGCAAACTTCTTTTTCTTCCTGTACTGCTACAAGAAGCAACGAGTTAAGAAGCTGAAGAAATAGAGAACCTGCAGTCAGTGGATCATTGTGTGTGGATCTCAGGACCTATACTGTGGGAGTGCTCAAGGCCAAGCTTAGAAAGAGATGTTGCTTCCAGGAGGCTGCTGGGGAAGGGTACTGCAGAGAGGACTGGGAGACCCTTAGCTACAGGCATCTATTACAAAGACAATAAGAGGATCTGCATTCTACTATTCACATGAGTAATATTTACCAGTGGTCATCCTGGCAGCTCCTCATAGTGAGGAATTCATAGTAGCATCTGTCTAGCTGTAAAATCATCCATTCATTGCTGAGATCAACCACCCACGTGCCATGCAGAGCAAGCCACATACTAAGAGCTGGAGCACAGATAAGCCCTGTCTTTCCTTGTAGGAGCTCCAAGCTCTGCATAGGTCTCCTCCGTCTGGAAACAATAGGATAACAGAAACAAGACAAGAGTGTGAGGTCTGGTGTGAGCTACTCACTCCACAAGCAGTCTTCCCCTAAAGCTGCTTCTTTGTAAAAGCTGTGGTGACCAGATCCACCTCCCTAACAGTCTTGTAAGAGCTCTAGGCACCAGGTGGTGACTGACTCCAGGTGGTGATGGAGGAGGTTGGTTCTCCTCCATCCTCCCTCATCTCAAACACAGTACAAAGGCCAAGACTGTGTACCACATTCTGTGTTTTATGAATCAACATCATGCTCTCTAGACTTTCTCACTTGCTAACAATAAATGATGATTATCCTTTAGTGGATGGTGGAAATTGGGGCTCAAATTTTAAGAGGCAAAGGCAGTAGTACTTGTCCCCCGGTCTGACCTCTTGGGATACACTACCCTTCAGTCTTTAGCTACCTATACTGCCCTGTGTCTGGAAGCCCCCTCTTCCTGCAGTAGAGTGACATCAGTGTTCCCTGAAGGTTGTTCCCTCACTCGGGCACTGTATGGAGTTACAAAATAATCCAGGATGTTGCATGCAGGGGAGTCAGCTGCTGATCGATGTTTCCACTAGAAATCTGTATTTCAAATTCTTATCCTCCTTTGAAAATAGTTTATAGTGTCATATAGAGTGTGGTTTCTGAAATTAACCCTTTTAAGCTTGTGATACGTAAGAATTTGAAAATAACTCTCTTTTTGTGTATAGTATTTTATTTTCTTTTGTCTCTTTCTGCTTGTTTGCTTATTACGTAGTTTTTGAGAGAACAGGTTGAGCGAATTGTGTTGTAGCCAGTCATGGGGTACTGCCCTGCACAGTAGTTCCTGACCTGTCCCAGGCACACTTGCATAGGTGTTGCTAGTTTTCTAGGCTTGTACTTTTTCTTTGCAGTGCTATGTGTGGTCTGTATAGCCATTCTTCTCCCTGGGTGTCAGAGTCACAGGGCCTAGCTTCACTTGGTGCAAGGGTTAATCCTTACTGTCACATAAGAAGATTTGGCATCACCCAGGAGACACATCCCTGGGGCCTGTCTGTGAGGGTGTTTCCAGAGAGGTTTAACTGTGGAAGGAGGAAATACCAGGGTTTTAACTTGATCAGGGAGAAAGAAAAAGCCAGCTGGACACCTTCGATCTTTACTTCCTGACTGCAGATAGAATATGACTTCCCCTGCATGTCTTCTCTCTTCATGTATAGTCTGTGTTCCTCTGAACTGTGATAAAAATGAATGTCTCTCTTGCTTTTTGTCAGTCATTTTCACAGCAGTGAGATGTGCACCTAGGGGATCTCAAGGTGGACGGCAGAGTGATGTTGCCATGGAAATACTAGAAACTCCTCAGTGAATTTTGTAGGCTTCCTGGGGCCCACTTGATCGCAACAGACTGTAGGATTTACAGCATACCAACTGGCTTGGGCTGGGCCCTGAATTGCGTCCTTTAACAAGAGCAAGCTCGTGATGGACACACCCCCAACATGGCTTACTGTATTGTCTGTAAAGGAGACTAGCATGGGGTTTCCATCTCAGAAACCCACAGAATTACTAGCATTCTCGATGTCCCATCCTTGCCATTCATGATCATTTTACAAAGAGAGTTTTCTTGGGATCAGGCCTGTCTGATTGGTTTAGTATTGTCTGTGGCTCGGTTTTGGATGACTGCAGTGACTCCTGGCCTCAGAGGCTCTGCAGGCATGGCCCCTAAAATGTTTACTCTTTGCCTCTGTTACTTTATTCTCCACTATTAGAGCAAACAGCTGATGTGTCAACTCCATAAAGAAGAAAAGTTTATTTTAGCTCACATCTGGAGGTGTCAGTCTGTGACTGATTGGCCCTTGGTGTTGGCTCTATAGTTTGGTGGCATGTCATGGTGGGAGCAAATGGAAGAGAAAGTCTATTGACTACACAGCCTGAAGATGCTGGAGAAAGAGGAGGGGCTTGGGTTTTTCTCTCTCCCAGTAAGGACATACACTTGTAGTAGCATGCTTACTGTTCAGGTAGAGTTTATCAATTACATATATACATACAGGCTAATGCCACCTCAGACACAGTTTCAGAGAAGTGGAAATGGCACACACACATACAAAATCTCTGAATACTTTAACACACGTTTGTACTTAATGGACCTGTTTATATCGCACACTCCTAGCAACCCAGCTTATGAAAGGTCTACCTTCCTACTACCCATGGGCCTTTGGGAGGCACTTAAGATCTGAGCTATAGCACTGACAACTAAGAAGCACAGTATGCCACCCTGAGCTATGGAACAGTTATTCCCAGACTGAGATCTAGTTCATGGCCAAATAAGGACAGACATTTTGTTTCTACACTGGAGGGAAGATTATCATAAATCTAAGGCCAGCCTAGACTACAAGAGTGGGAGACCCGTCTCAAAAGATCAAGACAACCAAATAAACAAAATCACATGACTCTACAATTCCTAAAGTCACATTCCTAAACCAGCAATGTCTTCTGTGCTTTCTGAAATTCCACACATGACCTTCACTTTCAGTCACCACCAAAGCCAGTATGAGATGTAGCTCACAAGTACTGAGGACTGAATGGCAGCACCATGTGAAATATATGTACTTTTGCCTTTGACTCTTGCTGTTTTCTGACTGGATCTGGAAGCCAGGAACCCTCACACCCTGGACAGTCTGCTAACACTTGCTTAACTAATCACATGAAGTCATAGAGAAAGTCATGAGAACAAGGGACAGAGAGATTAGAGGCTTTAAGAAGCCCAAGGACACTTTACCTTCTTTGAGCAAATTCAACTTGCTCAACCTACATATACACACACATATACATATGTATACATATACCACATATATTCATGAATACACATATATACACATATACATATATGTGCATATGCATACAAATATATATACATGTAGACACATACACATATATACATATACACACATACACATATACATGTATATGTTTATACATATACATACATATATGCATGCATGTAAGGTATATCTTGCAGAGTCAAAAAGATGCCCGGGTTGAGATCCTAAAGAAGGCCAAATTCATTGGCACATACATGGATTTTTTTTCAAAACTAGTTGTTACCTCTTCATTTTTGATGCTTTGATTACTTTCCATGAGGTTTGTATTGGACACTTTCAATTAAACTACACTGATAATCCTCATTCAAAAGGAAACATTTATTCAATGTTAAAAATACCAATTCAATAAAGGCTCATTAAAACATTACTTTGGTTGAAAATAGTTGACTAAGCAGTCTTATCACTAAAACTCAATGAAATCCATGAGATTCTGCCAAACCAGGAAGCTTGTGTGCGTGAAAGCTAAAGTTCAGGAATGTAACTGAAAGTATGACTTAACACTAAACCGGAATAGGGCCTGTTGTCTGTGTATTTTTTTTTAACTCCAAGGAAATGTACAATTAAACCTAATGCCTTTCCCAAGCTGAACCAATGAGCACACTGGGTTTCTTCAGGGGAAATGAGTAGGGTGTAGAAGGGAAAATAATGGGAACAACCGTGACCTATTACTGCAGTTCACAATGCTCTTAAAGACAGCAGCCCCACCAGGCTGTAGCATATGGGAGTCAATAGCAGCCTCTCATTTCCACAGAGTGGGATGGAGTTCCATTACCAGACAGGCAAATGGGGTAGTTGGCAGACAAACAAATTACTATTGCACTGTGAACCTGAACATTCAGACCAGAGTTTCCCACACAGAGAATCCCAAACAGCTGACATTTTACCAGCCTTTCTCCCTTTCTTCAAGAGTGCTTCATGCGCTCAGGAGGACAGTAGCAGAGGCTTCGAAGCCAGACCACTGCACATACCCACAGGCTGAGCTTTGATCTGTTCTGGGATCTGGGTCACATTATGGTCACCCTGGTCTCTGGCTCTGATACCTGGCAACAGTCCCCTAGTGGTATTACTCACTGCCATCTCACGGGATCTGACCCTCTAGACCAAAATTTGTGAACTCAAAATATGGCCTCTTCTGCTTTGAGTGTAGAACCTGTTTGCAGAACAGGTTATGACTTTAAAGGAAACACAGTTCCATTCTCTCACAGTTGTGGTCCAACAGTGAGCCACAACATCTACAGGGTGCTACGTGCCCACATCATGTCACCCATGTGTAACCAGTATCAAGAACAACAGAGCACTATCCAGATGCTCTGTGAGTATGAAATGAGTGTGTGAGGAAATAGATGGTGTAATTTCTGCCCCCACATACTTTGAGGGGGGACAGGCAGCATCAAATAGAAAAGGACTTGATACCTGAGTTCACTGTCTGGGTCCTCTTTGGACCAGCACTGCTGGCTCTCACCACAGGACTTGGAGATGCTAGCTGGATATTCTCACCAACTCCTCCTAGTGTTCGTTTCCTAGGGGACAGAACCATAAGGACACAGTTAGTGGCAGGAGGCAAAGGCAGGCTGACCTGTGCACTGACAATTAAAACAACTGTGTATTAGGACAAGCATCCACATGCTAAGGAGGTGTTGCCCAGTATTCTTGATTTCATGGCTCAGTGTATAAAAGGTACTCACCATCAAACCTGATGACCATGGTTAGATACCCAAGAGAGAACTGACTTCCACAAGTTGTTCTCTGACCTCCACATGTATACAGTGGCAACACCCCCGACCCCTGCCACACACACACACACACACACAAACAAACAAACATGAAAAACAAATTAGTTTCCAGGCAGTGGTGGCCCATACCTTTAATCCCAGAACTCAGGAGGCAGAGGCAGGGAGATTGAGGCTAGCCTGGTCTACAGAGTGAGGTCCAGGCCAGCCTGGACTACACAAAGAAACCCTGTCTCTGAAAACCAAAAACCAAACCAAATCAAACCAAACAAACACATAAACAAAAATTTAGTTAATTCACTTTGAAATCTGAGTTATTTGCCAATTTTAAATACATACCCTGTTTGAAGCTAACACTAAGTGCACATAAAATACTTAGATCGACCAACTCCAGGCAGTCTGTATAATTATAATCTTCCTCACTACTTTGATGAAATCAGGAAGCCATGGAGTAGGTGAGAAATATTTTATATGTTAATTTCTTAGAAACTGTTTTTGTTGTTGTTGTTGTTTGTTTGTTTTTTTCTGGTTTTTTTTGGTTGTTGTTTGTTTGTTTTTTTCTGTTTTTTTTCTCATACAAAATACAGTTTGGCAATGCCCAGGAGACTTCCACATGTCACCCTGCTTTATCTTTAACATAACAAACAAAAGAAATTACCTTCATGAGTAGAAATTTAGAATATATTTTATTCACTTTATGCAATATTGCCGTGGTTCTGATTTTTAAATACTTAAATTATTTCAGAGGATACTATCAAAGAAAGAATGCATTTAAAAAAAAAAATAAGAGAAAGCTAGAGGCTCAGACCAGGAGAGAGAGCTAGGTGCATGGCTGCTGAAGTCATTGTTTCTGATGCTAAGCTCCAATTCAGAGGCCTCATTAAATCCAGTCTATGGCAATAACAGCCGAGGTGTTAATGGGTGGCAGTGAAGTGTGGCAGGGAATGAAGAGACCCTCAGGGCTCTCCAGTTTACAGCAGCCACACACAGCAGCGTTACCATAAATCCTCTAAAAGACACTACGCTCCACTTCTCACAGGCTACCTGGAGATAAGTCAGCATTCAGAGTGCTCAGCCAGGGGACTGAGAGGCCGACACCCGTCTCCTACATAATACGCATGATCTGCAAGGCACTGCTAGAGCAGATTCCCCTACTTTCTCTAATGAGATCACAGTAAACAAGCAGGCAAAGGACAGAACACTGGAAATATCACAGGGAGCTCAGAAAGCTTCTGGTTCCCCACCAACTAAATCAGGCTTAAAACTGGAGTAGTAAATGGGGTTGGTGTTTTCTGATTCTAAGTCTAGAACCATTTGTCTGCCAGGTCCTGGGACATTCTTACACATGTTAAAGTTTTAGTACTTGAGTATGGATTTCTCTAATCTATAGTACCTGCCACTCTCATGCATGCACATAAGCACAGATGCTTACACACTCACAATCAAGTCCATGCTCTCTCATACATATACATACCTACATACTCATGTATACATAGTTACATGCATATTATCACACACATATATATCTACACACACATACACACACACACACATATGCACCCATACCCAGAGAGAGAGAGAGAGAGAGAGAGAGAGAGAGAGAGAGAGAGAGAGAGAGTTGCTCAAATGCATATATGGTTGAGTATGGACACACATGTGCACAATTCACACACATATGCACATGCATGCTCACATACACAAACATGTACACACGTGCCGTGCACATTCACTCCCACATATGTATGCACTCACCATACACCACACATACATTCACCCACATATATATTCCTTCACACACTCATATATGTATACATACATGCACACACATATGTCACAGATGCACACAATGCCTTTGTTTCCCCAACAATGACTGCTCCTTTGTCTACAGTACGTGTGCACATGTAACTTTTACATGACAGTGGCAAATGTCCCACTGCTATCAGTCAGGCTTCCCTTCTAAGAGTCAGCTACTCAGGCATTCCTCTAGATTAATACCTTCTCCATCCTTGGACACTGACCACTGCAGCTCAGAATCCAGAGCCTTAGTCTTGCCAGACAAGAGTCAGAGTGCAGAACCTCCTGATTCATGCTGCTGGCTCTCAGCAGCTGAAGGGTTATCTCTGCAATCTGGCTTCTTTTACCTTCTGTGCAGCTGGTACCTGCTCTCCAGGTCAGATTGTGGGGAAGCAATGAACATGCGAATTCGAGGTCCCTGATTTTTAAATGGTAGCACTGCTTTTTTCATGGATGTTATGGGGTCACAGGGCCTGCCTGAATCAGCAGTGGTAGGAAGCCTTCTGAACAACAGGACCACTGGTGTTCACCTTATCTCCCCAACATCCATGATGCTGGGATACATTTAAGTACCTGTTAGTTAGGGTTATTATTGTTGTGATGAAACACCATGACCAAGACAACTTGTGGAAGAAAGGATTTATTACGCTTGTTTTCATATCACTGTTCATTATCAAAGGAATTCAGAACAGAAACTCAAGCAGGACAGGAACCTGGAGGCAGGAGCTGATGCAGAGGCCATGGATGGGGTGCTACTTACTGGCTTTCTCCTCATGGCTTGCTTAGCCTGCTTTCTTACAGAGCCCAGGACTACCTGTCCAGAAATGGCACATAATGGGCTGGGCCCTTCTCCACAAATGTCTAATTAAGAAAATTCTCTACAGGCTTGTCTGTAGCTAGATCTTATGGAGGCATTTTCTCAATTGAAGCACTCTTCTCTCTGATGCTTGTGTCATTTTGACATAAAGCTACCACTACAGCACCCCAGACTTTTTCAAAGAATTCTCAATGCCCTGTGGTGTACTTGGCATGCGTGGCTTTTCTGCAGGAAGCTGTGTGATTGATTCAAGGCATTTCTTCTGTTTAGTTGGCTTGAGCACATTTGATGCCCTGAGCATTGGTTGATGGCATTAGGAATTGTTCTAGAATGCTTTCGGCCTCAGTGTGCTTCTAAAGGGGCCTTGCTAATGGCAGGAATGATAAGGCTCTCCCAGTTTCTGGTCTGGGAAGTGTTCCCTGCACTGTCTCACCTCCTGGGGCCAGAACCTGACTTTGTATACCTTCAGCTTGGAAGGCCTGACTTGCCTGAGGTTTCTGTCAGGACACAAATGCCTTTTGTATAAGAGACTTCCGCTGTGAGGAAGTGTGTGTGGGCTATCATCACAGTACCTCTTCCAGTGGAAACGATTTTAGCTTTTATGGTTTTTTTTCTCTTGATTGTGGGAGCTAGAAGGGTCAGGGACACCTAAAAACATGCCCACAGAATCAACATACCTGGACTCATGGGGGCTCACTAAGACTGAACCAACAACTAGGGAGCCTGCATGGGCCTAACCTAGGCCGTCTGCATACATGTTACAGTTATGCAGCTTGGTCGTTTGGTGGGACTCCTGATGGAGGGAGGAGGAGCTCTTTCTGACTCTTTGGCCCACGTTTTGGACCCTTGTCCTCCTACAAGGTTGCTTCATCCAGCCTTGATATGAGGGGAGGTGCCTAGTCTTATGGTAACTTGATATGCTATATTTGGTTGATATCCCCAGGAGGCTTTCCCTTTTCTGGGGATAAATGGAGGGGGAGTAGATGGAAAGGGAACTGGGGGGATGGGCTGGGAGGAGAGGATGGAGGAGAGGCTGTGGTCAGGATGTAATGTATGAAAGAATAGATTAAAAAAAATAGTTTCTTTTTTCAGAGTTCTGTATAAGCCTAGGCTAAAACACGAGGGACATGTTTTGACAGTATGTCTTCCTCAGGCTTGCAATGCTGAACAATAAGATCCAGACAACTGACAAGCGGGGACTTCCGGTTTGGGACCGAGCCTAGAGCAGGTCGCAGGCAGCAGCTCCGTACCCAACCGCAGAAAACCAAGAAAAACAGGGACTCCCAGGAGCTTGAACTCACGCAGCATCCCAGGTAAAATTGAATCACCCGTGATGCCTGCTATTAGAAGTTCTAACCCAGATGGACCAGAAGCCAGGAGCCTCGCCCTTACCCTCACCCCCTACCTTTTCCCACCTGCACAAGGTCCCCTGAAGCTGGACAACTGCAAGATCCTGCTTGGCAACTGCAGATAGACTCAAAGCAGTGTACCATATCATCTGAAGAATAGCAGGGAGACCATAACTCAAGCAGTGTACCATATCTTCTGAAGAATAGCAGGTTGCAGTCCTCCTCGCCCCCACGAATAACCAGGACCCACCGGTCGGGTCAAGTGGCACCCAGACGTGGGGCTCGAGGCACGGACCCATCCGGACGGACCCTCATTGAGAGGATGTGCGCACGACATCAAGATTGAGCAAGACAGAGATCATCGCCCGTGACCTGTCGTCCACGGAACCAGGTTGATGCTGCCATCAAGAAGGCAGTTGAAGTTCATTACCATCAGCTGAAAATTGCAGAGTATCCAGAAGTGACTCCGCAGGAGACTGACATAGCCGTCAGCTCCCCTGCCTCCCCCTACGGTCGACCCCTAGACTTCCACGCCCTCCAGAAGGGTTCCTGGTATGCCTGGCTTTGCCCTCATTTCTCTCGCTAGAGAGCTTGGCCTCTTGATCACCACAACAAAAATTGGCTTTTTCCTAAACCAAGGCCACCCTTGATATGGCCGCTAACATTGGGGAGCCTTCCTTTATGACAATATTACACCCCAAACTGACAAATGGTTGGTAACTTGAACATTTACAAGAGACTAGGATGGCTGTGAGTTAGCCCAATGACGGGATTATTGTAGGTCCACTTCCCAGGGGCCCACCCAATGCAGCCGAAAAGGAGTGCGTGGTGCTGGGAGTGGGTGCAGCCTACATGGCCTAAGACAGGGCTCTCACCCTCCTTTCACCCACATCAGAGTCCCTTGACGTTGCCCATCGTTGACAGCCTAAAGCCTTCGACCATCGATGTGACTCGTCTCACATCAGTGTTTTGGGGTTGTGAACTTGTCTAAGACCCCCCATAATTAGACATCCAAATTCAAAACTCACATAGTTGGGATTGAACATAAGACGCCTTCTCTAACTAAACAGAGAAGGGGGAGATGCCAGAAGCCAGGACCCTCGCCCTTACCCTTACCCCCTACCTTTCCCCACCTGCACAATGTCCTCTGAAGCTTGGCAACTGCAAGATCCTGCTTAGCAACTGCAGATAGACTCAAAGCAGAGTACCATGTCTTCTTAAGAATAGTAGGGAGACCATAACTCAAGCAGTGTACCATATCTTCTGAAGAACTGCAGGTAGATCATAATTCAAGGCAGTGTACCATATAGACCATGACATGTTTCAAGGCACAGGCCAAGAAGATTTTGTACTTTTCCACCACCTGGACCCTCTTACCCCCTCCCCTTGTAAAACATGCTATAAAAAAGCATTTCATGTTCAAAAAAAAAAAAGAAATAAAAAAAAAGCCTAAAAAAAAATAAATTCACAAGCTTTAAAAAAAAAAAAAAAGATCCAGACAACTGCCTGCCAGTCCTCATGCAGCAGAGGGATGAGTAGACGCCTCAGTGGGCTGAGGTGGAGTTAATAATGAGACCTCGTGAGACACAGCCCAAGGACTCTGTCCTGAGCATGGTTTGCTTTCCTAGACTGGTGGCTCAGCACCATCTGGACCTGAAAGGCAATTTCCAACAGGACTTCCTTATAGTTTAGTGGTCACGTCTGGAGTCCAGATGGTGGCGAGGAAGCAGTGTGTCCCAGCTGCCTGTGGGATTGAAGATCCCTGTGACTTCCATACACATCTCTGCCTCCTCTCCCTGTGTTTCTCCTTATAGAAGAACCACATTCTGGAGCGCAATGAAGGACCTGTGCTAATAATTTATGGGAACTCTCTGGTTCACCATCTTCCCTGCTGGAATAGGGCTGTGTTTCCCTTCATGCCAAGTTAGCCATATGTTAGGAGCCCCACTCCCATGCTTACGTACGTACACTCTGTTTTAGAACAGCTTGTGAGATGATAATTCAATTTCTTATGTCTATGAAATTCAAAGTATGTCCACTTCCAGATTTTCAAAAGGGAAAGGAAGGAACCTTTACAGAAAATAAAGACTATAATAAACCAAGAAGGCACATTACAACAGACTATCTGACGAAGTCTTAAAGAGAGACAACAGGACATCAGAAAAGGTAGAGTGATAGCAAAACTTTTCTTCCTGTGTTTAAATGCCACTCACCATTTTGTATGTGATTAGAGTTCAAACAAATTACAGATTTGATCACAGAATCCAATATTTTGTGTGTTGGCATGCATCTGGGCAGTTCTGAGAGTCCAAGTCTCCTTACCATGTGCAGATTTTCCTATCACATTGCCCAAGTTTCTTTCCTGATACTGTTACAAAATACCCGACAACAGCAACTTAGGGGCGAAAAAGGTTTAGTTCAGCTCACACATCCATGCTGGAGGGCATCATAGCAAGGAGATCACAGTGGCAGGGGCTTAAAGCAGTAAGTTACATATGTGGCCAAGAGTAGAGAGAATGTGCTCCACATGCTTGTCTGTCCTCACTTCACTTCGTTTTTGTTCAGTCCAGGACTCAGTCCGTTGTTAGAACACAGTCTGGGGTCCAGGAATTCAGTTGTGTGAGGGCAATTCAGAGTGCTTGTAAGAACATTCCAAACAAACAAACAAACAAACTCAAACCCAAACAACAACAACAAGACAAGAGTCTTCTAACCTCAATTTCTTCAGAACAGAATTATTCTTGGAACATGACTTCCAGCTTTTCCCAGGTATATCAAATAAGAGCAAGTTTACTTCAGATTATTCATTATTACTTGCTATTTTTATTCAATTAAATGTTTAAACTATCCTTTGTATGCCTCTATGGAAAAACATGTTTTTCCACATGTAGCTTTCCCTCGTGATTGTATACAGTTTGAACTCATAAGAATATGTGTGGTTGCTCTTAACCCTCCAAGTACAAATCGTCTGGGGCTCTAAATAAAGTTGGCGATTGCATGAGACTTTAGTCTGCCTCATCTATCAGCTCTATTCTCCCAGGTCTCATAAGCTTTACTGGTGACAGTACATGAAATGGTGATCCTCACATACTAGGTAGGTCTTTCTAACTCAGTTAATCCAGTTAAGAAAATCCCTCACAGACATGTCCACAGGACAATCTAATCTACATGATTCCTTATAGGACTTTCTTTAAAGTTGTTTCTAGATTGTGTCAAGATGACCAAACTTAGCATATTACAAGAATCTCCCTGGATTCTGGGTAGAATTGGTGCTGATAATAAAACTGTGATTTAATGAGGGACCCTGGTTCCAATTGATAACATGAAGGAGACCAGTACTCAAAGTTTACAATGTGAAGATATCAATAGATAAAGACACCCCGTGTATAACCTCCCATGTATAATAAGCTTAAGGTGTGTCCCTCAGTTCAGACCTGTATTCATAGTCTCCATCTTGTGGTAATCTCAATACTGATGCATAAACGGCCTCCTGAACTCACAGTGGTGTGGCCAGAGCCATCGGGACCCTGACTTAGTTCCAAGGATGGGATATCAAGAGCTTTATCCTGACTATTGGGTATGGTGGAGGCAAGGCAAGTGAACTCCCAAGCAGGTTTAAGTGGATCTACATGGAAAACCCTTGTCAGGAATTTGGCAGCATCTGTGCTAATTCTGAATATGCATATGCTGATTTAACAATTTTACCTCCTGGTGTCTACCAAATATGTTTTAGTCACACGTGTGCATAAATGCATGTTAAAAATTGTCATTACAGTATTGCATATAATCAAAAATCTTGAGCGAAATGAACCAATTCAATGATTCTGGCTAAAACATGGATCTAGAATTGATCCTTGTGCAAGACAAGCAAGACATCAAGACTAAAGAAGCACAGGACACAGTCTAACACTGCTGAGGCAGAGAACACAAACCAAAGCCCAGCGCTAAACCTCATGCTTCCATGAGTAAAATACATGTGCACAGAGTACCAATGAGGGTGCATATAGAACCATTGGCCAACAGAAGTCATGCTAAGAAAGATGAGTGAGATTATGGGAATGGGGGGGGGCGGCATGCCTACCTTTCTCTGTAAATATTCTGTTTAAAACATTATGAAAGCAAATTCATGTACATTTATGTCACAGATTAAAATGATGATATTACATATCCATTACTAGTTTCAAAGGTATACATTTTAACTGCCATAAAGAATGATAGATGAACTTAGGTTAAAAATGTACACTTCTAAAGTTATGGCAACTGCATGACATTTAAACCATTCACTGGCACAAGGTGTAATTTAAGATTGGCCCTAGGGCCTATTGTTATGTACACACCAGGAAACATCACACCAAGGAAATCACAGGAACTTCAAAAAGTTATAGTCAGCCTTCATATCATACCATATCACATCCCAACATGTCTTTAATCAGATACTTTTAAGATTAGTGTCCAGTTTCAGCAGGACAGCCATCTTCTGCCCTGTCAGTCATACACTCTTAGTTATGTGTGCAGAAGGGTTCCAGCCACTTTCTCATTCCCCCACCCCCTTCTGTTGTCTCTATCAAAGATGCTGAGCTTCTGGGAGACAAGGATCACCAGGAAGCAGAGAAGAGGGGTTTTGTTACAAATATCAATTAGAAAACAGTAAAATAAACTTCGTGAATTCTTTAGGGCATCCAGCATAGCACTTAGAACACATATACACTTGTAAACATTTACTAATCAATAGGAAATAATGCAAATATCTAATGGCTATTACCAAAGACAAAGATGGAGCCCAGGACTATCTGAGTCAGCTATGATATCCTAGTTGTGAGTGTGTGTGTTAGAAAACACCTCAAGTATACAAAAGAGATTGCACATGGGTGTGGGGTGGGTGTATACACAGAGGCATGTTCAGTTGTTGTTTCTGAGATATAGCAAGATCCAGGATGGTGTCGTTAACTACTCACCAGATTCCAACATTCCTGCAAAGAGTTGCTGGACAGACAAGTCATTTGCAATGGCAAAATTTCTTAAAGTCTAGATAAATTGTTGTCCTTTATGGACTGTGATTGCAGAGTGTGACTTATATGAGCTATTAATTCAACTTGAATGAAAGTTGCACATGAGTAGAAACAAGGGGGCCCCGAGTTCATGTATGGCTCTTGCTGTAGACATGTAGTGCTGTATAGAGACAGGGCCTAGGGCCAGGGAGAACTGACTGATTACCTATAGTTACAGCCACTGTTCTTACAAACAAGTCACAGAAGGGTATATATGGGACAATGAGATTCCTCCACACAGCTGGCCTGCTCCTCCAGATCACTCCTTCCCCTGTGATAAAGAACTTTCAAAGATAGGGTTCTCATGCTAATTCCTTTATCTGAACCTCGAAAGAATCCTGAGCCCAGGGCAAGGAAAGTTCAACTAGCTTTGTCTTTTAGAGATGCTGATTTCCAGGAAGGTGATCTGCTTGAGATTACAGACCGAGTATGGACTGGAAGCTTCCTAGCAGAGGGTGGCCATGTTTTCACCCTAACATTGGTGCCAGAATTCTGTGCAAGTTTGGGGGCAAGAATTCACTATGTCCCAAGGCTTAGCTCTGCTTATCCTCTGGGAACCCTGGCCAAGGAGAAGTGGTTTCCCACCTGCAGGATCTGCCTTGAGGAACTTGGAGAGGGGCAGATCTTCAGAATGTTAAACCAGTGTATGTCAAGTCTTAAAACCAAACACCAGAACTTATTTCTTTCAGTATTGCTTTAAAGAATTTAGCTTCTTACAGTTCTTAAAGTATAATCAGTCTTGGGAGAGCTAGAATGTAGAGTCATTATAAGGAGGAAAGTTAAATTATTGTGGGCTAGTTGTTGACTAATTCCCCCACTCCCTTCCTCCCTCCCTCTCTTTTTCCCAAATTCTTTTCATAAGGAAGGGAACCAAAGACATCACTCAGTGGATTCAGGGGGAGTTGGAAACAGGGACTCTAAGAGGCGTATTCTGCTATCCATTTGGCTGTTTCCCTTTGGTTCTCTGGGAAGGAGATGTATTGGGGTAACTGCTGGCTCTCTAACAAAGCATAATTTAAGAGCAGGGAAGTCAGCTACACTGACCTGCCTCAGAGAATCACAGGATACAGGATAAAGGATGCACAGCTTAGCCCCCTGTAGACTCAACTCAACTGAGGAGAGACTGAGGGAGGCCAACATATTCTTAGTGAGAAATACCTTGGTAGAACCAAACTTAATGCCATGCTCGCCCAGAGGTGAACAGATTCTCCCTGGAGCTGCAAAGGTTTGCAAATAAGCAGGAGCTAGAACTCTGAGAGGTCACACCATCAGCAAATATCTTATGAGAGGAAGCCATAAGTAGCTTGGTGTACTGGACAGTAAGCCTGATGGAACGTGCATTTCATTCTGGGGGCAGAGGCTTGGTCCAAGGCAGGGTGGGCCAAGCTGATGCTTTAGGAAGGGAAAACACCTTCAACAGTGTAAATAGTGGATCTACAGAGAGGACTCAATGGGCAAGGTGCTGTGTGTGCATGAGGACTGGAGCTTGATCCCTGGAACCCATGTGAAAATGTCAGGCTCTGGTAGAATATACTTGTAGCCTCTGGGGGCTGGAGATGGGGTGACCCCAGCAACTCACAGAACATCCTAGACTAATAGGTCAATAAGAGACTGTCTCAAAATACAAGGCAGAATAACACCCAAGGTTAACTCCTGGTCTTCGTATACAGGAGTATGCACATGCAATGCTTCTTGCACATATATGTGTCTCCACCTCTACCCTCTAATATGAACAGCAAATAGCAACAGACTGAATATAAGTGAATATAACTGTCTTTACATGTTGAGTTCATCAAGTATTCTAGCCCCAAAGATGTATACTTTCTTGCATTCTAGCAATGCTACTCAATATGATATGACTCTGATAAACTGCACTGTATGCAGACAACCCATTCTCTGGACTGGTACCTAACCATGAGGTGGATATAAACCACTTTTCATGAAAACCCTCATTCCTCACTAGTAAGTACAGAACTTGGTCACATTACGCATCATCTCTGCCAGCCATGTTTCTGAGCACATCCATCCAGAAAGGCTGGACCCTGACAGACAGGATCTGCAGTTATGAGCCAGTGAATCCCAATTTGTCAGCATAAGTTTTTAGCCCACTGGCACACCAAGGCCCCATGTGATCCCGTTTAGCCTACAAAATAAAGATCCCTGGGTTATTTCCTGCCTTCACAACATGTTCATTTTTCACACTATTTTTGCAAAGCATCACAGAATTAAAAAACTATATTTACAAGCGTACTATGAAGTGATCTGATAAACAAGCTCTTAAATTTGAAATCTAAAATGTTTCCAGCTTACAAATTAACATCAGTGTCAATAGCAAGAGCCATTTCATAACAAATTCTGATCTTCACTCTGCTCTTTATTAACATTAGTTAAAAGGATATGTAACGTTCAATTTGCAAAGCCTACCTACAGCAATAACGTTTCTACCAAACAGACTTACAAAATCTGTCCATTATAGCTTATGGGCATCCTGGATGATTGAACTGTTTAGTTAAAATAATTAGAAACTGTTCTTGAGGGAGGTGGAAGAAGCAAGCACTTGAAAAATAATTTCCTTCATTGTGTTGTCAATGTAGGTAAATAGAATAAAAAATAAAACATAAGCCCACAGAGTTTGCCAACCTCTACAAGTTTATTGGGCAAGCCTAGAAACATGCACATTGTCATGAGGCCTTGGGCCACCAAACTCTTCAGAAAGGTAAAGGTGAGGCTTTCTATGGCAGGTCTGCCATAGACTTCAACCATACTGCTAGTGGTGCTGGAGCCCAAATGACATGCTATCCAGTGTCTTAGGGACACAAAGATAGAAGGAATGAGTGTTGAAAAGTGGCTGAGTAAACACACTTCTCCAGGTCATTCTAAGAGAAGGTTCTCTTAACAGAACCCGGGACACCATCTCCCAGCAACTTCCTCTCTATGAGCCTATGCTCCAGAAACCTGTGCCCCACACCCTGGCCTTGGAGTGAAGACGCATGCATCCCTGAAGTCACACTGACCTGTCAATGTTCTGACCTGTACTGTCATATAGTTGTTGTTACACTTCATGCAAATTTTAAAACTCAATAAAAAATAGAGATATTTTGAGAAAACTTATATGAAAATACAGAGATAACAATAAAAAAGTAGTGATTGGTCTCTGCCATATACCTCAATTTACTTTCCTCCACTTTTGTTTTTTGTTTCCTTGAGACATCTCAGGATAACCTCTAATTTACTACATGGATGACATTAAATTCCTGACTCTCCTACCCCCACCTCCCTTCCAAGTGCTGGGATTACAGGCATCCACCATAACAGATGGTTTAAATTTTCTTTTTATGGCAGAAATGTCAAGAATGGAAGCCAGTAAGGAGCATGCCCAAGGCCTCAAGATGGCCCAACCCTTACTTCTGAACCATAGTCCTTCCCAGTGAGTATCCTGTCCAGCAGAGGAGTGGAATGTCAGATAAACAGACTCAGCCTCTGGGAAAGGAGGCTTGGTTGTTTTCCTCTGTGAGTAATCACTGCAGTGGTGAAAGAGTGTGAGCTGAGCTTCTCTCAGCAAAGGTGATGTTAATGTGAGGAGAAGCCTACCCTGAGACAAATGCTGACAGTGTGGAGGGCTCATGTGTTGTCCTATGGAGCTGATCGACATTTGGCTATTTCTTTTGACATGTATTCTTAGACATACTCCAGATATGGGCATCTCCTCTCAAGTCCAAATACCAAAGTCACATATACCAGCTGTATTAGAGTTCTCTAGAGTAACAGAACTGATAGAATGAATATGTATATACATACATGTTAAATACATGTATTTAACATGTATTTAACATGTATGTATATACATAAACATATATTAAAGAGGGGTATATTAGAGTGGTCTGCAGGTGTTGTTGGGCTAGTCAAATGATGGGTGTCTTTCAATGGGAAGGTGAAGGAAGAGGTAGTTTGTCCCTCCATGAGACTGGATGTCTTAACTTGTCCTTGGTCTATGTTAGAGTTCTAAAGAAGTCAGGCTAACAGCCAAGATTATCCATCAGACCAGCTTCAAGAGGCTAGCAGGTTATATACTATGGATATCTACAAACATCTTCTCTGGCATTGACTTCAGTCTTCATGAATAAAGAGAATTGATGAACACAGCTGCAAGTTCCATACACATTCTAAAGATGCCCTTTCCAGAGGAAGCAAGGTGTACCAGCTCTAAAGAGTGTGTTTTACCTAACTGTTTTCTGCTTCTGATCCCCTTCTTGAGTCATTGCCAGAGGAATTTGTGTGTGTGTGTGTGTGTGTGTGTGTGTGTGTGTGTGTGTAGTATCTTGCTCACTCATGCCTCACCATATTTTTTGAGACAAGGCAATCCACTGAACCAGATTCCTCTAGGCTAGCTGGCCAAAGATCCCCATGGATTCCCTTGTAGTTGTTTCCTGAGCACTGGGGTACAGGTATGAGCTGCCATACTGACATTTCACGTGGGGACTGGGTATGTGAGCTGGGGTCCTTGTGGTTCCATGGCAAACACTTTAAAATGGAGGCACAGCCCCAGCCTCAGTTTATTTATTTTTATTTTGTGTGCATGAGCGGTAAGCTTGTGCTTCTGTATGTGCATGTCTGGTACCTGCGGAGGCCAGAAAAGGGTATCAGATCTAGATCTCCAGAAACTAGAGTAATTGTGAACTACCACATGGGTGCTGGGAACAGAATCCAGGAACTTCGAGAACAACAACTACTCTTAACTGTTGAACCATCTCTTCAGCCCTAAAGGATTTTCAAAGGTGTGACTCACATGCCCTTACTGAACTTTAGTTACAGTGTCTGTGCTCAATCTATCCTTCTGGACTGTAGGCAGAAGGTGAGGCAGGCTGCAGCCATGCACCACCGAGTAAAGCTAATATCAGAGGGGAACACTGGTGTTTGGTCCCGGCTTAACTTCCACATAGGCGTTCCCTAAATCTACCCTTGACGAGTTTCACCAGGCACAGCTCCATCAGTTCCCTCTGGAGCTGCACAGACTGTACCTCCTGGAAATGTCATCTGCTGGGACTGCAATTATGGTCCTCCAGCAATCACAGGCACAATGCAGGATGGGTGGAATTCAGGTGAGCGAGAGAACCCGCAATCAAGCCAGGGAAGAGAGAACAAAGCCATTTTCTTTCATTTGCCGTCAACACAACCATCAGGCCTTAATTACAAGGCAAGTGTGGGGCTGGCGCTGAAAGGCTTATTATTATACAGTTCAGCTCCAAATCAGTTCTGCATTGATGAGCGGCACCCAGAGGAAGGCAGTGCAGCCCCAGTGAAAAAGAGCAGGCCCCAAACGTGGTGATGAGTGGCAGGGAGCATGCTCTGGGGAATTAAAAATAATTCTGCAAGCAGGGGAGGGTGGTATACCTTAGAGCTAGCTAAAAATACACCGTGAAAGTCCCACACCCTTGTTTGCTGCATTCATCATCAAACTTAATACAGACAGACTCACTGTGCCCAGAGCTGCCCCAGCCTTCTGTTTTAGCATCCCCGAAGAAACTCTGGATTTGTACATGTAGACTTTGTGCTTGCTTACTATGTGTGCATGCATGTGCCTGTTCCTGTTGTGTCTCTGTGTATGTATAGATGCCCATGACGTGTGTACATATTTATGTCAGGGCTAGAGGTGCAGCTGTTCCACCTGGCCACCACTATTATTGTTTAGAGGCAAAGTTTCTCATTGTCCTGGGACTCACAAAACGGGTTAAGCAGGGTAGAATCCACCTCCCTCTCCAGAACTGGCATTACAAGCATGTCCTTCCACATCTGGCCTGTGTATGTATGTATGTATGTATGTATGTATGTATCTATGTATCTATGTATCTATGTATGTATTTTTGTGGATTCTAAGGGATTAAACTCAAGTCCTCATACTTGGAAGGTAAGTACTTTCCTTGCAAGATATTCACTGAGCTATCGTCCGAATCCTATTTCTAATTTTTTATGAGAAACTAGAGAATATATTTTAAAAAACCCCACAGGTTCTTCCTTATGTATGTAGAAATATGTATATATTAATTATTTATAATTTATTTAGACTAAATAAGTAGCATACATTTGCTCATTTCTACATTGAAATAAATATTAAATTTGAGTTTAAAATGTTCTTTAGAGAACTAATCTGATAATGTTTACATGTGACCCTAACCATCTTTGAATATAGCCTGTTTTTTTTAAAAATAGGGCTTGGGATAAGCTCAGAGAGCTTGGCCAGCAATGCTCAAGACTGAGTTCATGCCTCAGCACTACAAACAAGCAAGCACTCAAGCAAACAAACAAACAAAATATTTCCTGGTAGGAATTACACATATAGATGCTTCCTTCGTATATCAAAACACCTGTATTCACACTTAAACTAAGCCCCACAAATACTTAGTCTTCATGTACTAATGGACACATGATGGAAGCCAAGTTCACAACTATCTTGTTTACAGTTCAGGATAGGAACTCTGTTGTGGCCATGGAGGTAGAGTTTAAGGTACTGACAGTGGAGTGGGGAACAACACTGTCTTCTTTGGGATTATCTCTGAGTGGGCTTGGTTTTATGGCACAGTTTTGCTCTCAGCCAAATGGGTGTCACGCAGTGTTTACTGTGTTGAGACGCCACCAGGACATTATCAGACATCACCAGGTCACATAATCACTTCACCTATTTAAGTGGCCTAGAAAATCATCACTGGTTGGCATGCTGGGCAAGATCTACTGAGAGTCATACGCCATATTGACAACCAGGGGGCAGTCCAGACCTCAGAGGAAGCCTGCATTCTTTGCAATCCTTCCCTGTCTTGTGTTTCCCTGGTCTTTTGTGGTCCCATAATCGGGATCTGTCCAACAGACGATAAAGTTCTCTGAGCCTGCTACTTATTTATGGATGAAAGGACTCAGGGACCTTGGGAGAAGATGCTGCCTTCTTTCTCCCAGGCTGGTCAGTTGTAGGGGTCAAGCTGTATACGGTGTGAGTTTCTAATTATCCTACCACATGTAAACATATGGAAACCCTGTGCCTGGGAAACCCTCACTCCTCTGTCATAATTTTCTCCACCTCACCTCCTAAATGCTAGGATTATAGACAGATTCTACCATGCCTGACCTCTCTGTATCATTTACACGTGACTGCAGGGTACTGTTCACAGCCAAGGCTCCGGCTCATTGTCCCCGAGCCTTCTGGAAAGCAGTTTGCAAGCTGCTTTTCCTAGAGCATTCCTGCTTTCTGTGTATGCTCCACTAGGCGAAAAGATGACCTTGGCAAAGCAGTTTGCACAGAGCTGCCGCTAATCTTCTGCTTAGAGCTTCAACAGCCTCCCCCGGCCCCATGGAGCTTCTGTGACCTTGCTCCTACCAAGACTGCAGATGGCTCTGGATGTTCATGTCCCTCTCCTGATTCAATAACAGAGCTGCCTAGAGAAGCTCTTGGAGTGTGGCTACAGGCCTTGAGACAGCCTTGCACCTTTGTGGGGTGGCCAAGGACTCCCCTTGCCCAGCAGTATGATGTTCAGATGTGTCAGATAAAACCACTTTTGTAGTGTGGTGAGGCAGAACAGGAGAATGCAGCAGGAAACATGAAACACTGCCTTTCCCTGATAATTGTGGAAAACATGGCTATTTTTCATAAATATATATCCCTTCTATTAACATGTAATGGGTTTTTAATTATTTTTAATGAATAAATAAACAAATAAACAATATTCACTAATGTCTCCATTTAAATTTTCAAGCAGAGCTATACCCATCATAAACAAAGTCACTGAAGACCATGAATGGGCCTGGTATCTGAATCTCTTCCTAGGACAACTATAGGCAGTTTGTCGTTCCCCCACACAAGCCCACACTGAGTAAGTACTCTTCTGTGAGGTCCTCAGGGCGGTTGAACAGACTGCTGCCTCTGACAGTGGCAACCTATGCGTGACTAAAGAATATTCCTCTCTGCTCTTAGAGTTGATGGTATTCTCTGTATCTGAGGTTTTTCTTTATACATCGTATCAAATTTTAATTTTCAAATGTTTCTTTAGCCCCACCTCCATTTTTCTCCCCGTGAGAAAGTTCTTTGACACTCAGAACTCATCTCCCTTATTCACTGTGGCATCTCCATGGGATCTGACACACAGGAAGCAGTCATTGTCTAATAGTAAATAGGTAGATAAACTGATGATTAACGAGGTATCCTAGCTTAGAACAGGCCTTTCTGCACATACTCGGTGCTACCTATTCCATACTCATGTGGAAGGCAGGTTTCTTTGTCAATGTTCCAAGGACACTCTTGTGTGGTACCTGGGACAGTGAACATGGTCACCATGGACACATTCAGAAACTGGACTAGACAGGGAGTTCATGGGATGGTCTATGGGCTCATCCTGGGGAGGGTGACATCGGAATTCTGAGGAGCCTGCCTGTAGGATCTCCTCCTGCCAGTGGGCTAAGATCCAGACCAGAGGACACAGTGATGCCAGCCTCTGAATTTGTGAAGCAAATGCCATCGGGTTTTCATGAGGAACAGAGGCACAGAAAAATGTCAGCACCGCATCTTCTGTGAAGGCTGGAGAGCTTCCTGCCAGGCAGTTTTTAATCTAACTGAGCAAACAGAGCAGCAAATGAAGCACCAGCCACCGGACTGATGCTGCTCATGGCTGCGTGGAAGTGCAGCATCCGCAGAAGGTGTGACTTTCCCTTTCCCAGGACAGGAGACCCCTAGGGGAGAGGAAGGGCTAGTGAGGAGAGTTTGAGGCCAGGGCAGAAAGAGAGGCAGGCTGCAGCTGCCAGGGGCACAGCAGGGCTTTCCAGAATGAAAGCTGGCTGCATGTCCACAGGGGTGGGAGCACCAGGGTCAGACTACTCAGACATAGAATGCAGAGTCCTCCCCCTCATCCTCCATCAGAAGACAGCAGGGAGAGACATGGGGGTCCATGAGGTTAGAGACAGCATAGTGACTGCACTTCTGCAGCCATCTAGCTTCCTCCATATGTGTTTACAAAAGGCCCTATGTGTTACAGGGTGGACAGCAGTAAGTATCCCTGGGAACATTTAGGCTTTATGCTCTGCCCTACCTTTCATAAGTGTCAAATTTCTAGAATCAAAGGGCTGATGTGAATAATTTCCTATTCAACTAATATGAAGGTAATTGTTATATAGTCTAAGTCTCAGGAGAGACAGATTCAAAGCAGTCACACTTAAGGTTTGGTCTAATAACACTGCCTGAAGTAAATCCCTCGCTCTGAACTTTAGAAAAACCACCGCAAGAGCAGGATGTCACTCTTGGGCCAAGCCTCACAGACACCTAATGTTCTCTACTCCACTCTTCCTCACTGTTGAAAAGTAGCTCAGTATTTGCCACACACTACTCCTGCTTGCTACCTCACCTCTCAGAAAAAGTCTCACCATTAGAACAACCAACAGAAGCCTGAGCCTAAATCCTGAGCCGCCATGGTACGGGGAGCACCTGTTGCAACTGGCAGTGGGCGGTAGCTCTCACGTGCTCAGGTTGTGTTCAATAGCTTTGTTTGCAGTTCTGGCTATTCCTCTGCCTTTCAGACTCTGACCTGATACCCTAGAGTACAAATCAGGACAGAAGCCCCCGCAGCTCTCCTGTGAAGAAAGGATCTTCCTGGGACCAGGGTCTGGGATCCAGGCAGGTTACTTTTACTGCAATAGGGAAGTGAGTGTCATTAGCCAGGCAATGTCCCTGCAACATATCATGTCTGTCAAAGTTAATGTACTGGGAAAACCTGCTTGTTAGAGCTAGAACTTCCAGTGCTTTCTATTCCCTGGCCCTTCAGGCTTTAAGTTGTAGGGAGGAGGGTCTATGTTAGAAAGATATTTTGTCTCTGTGGACCTTGGAGTGGAAGATATATATAAGTGCCCTTATATAGCTGGCATTGCTAATTATGAATCTAGAATTGCTTGAGTATTTTGAGAGATCACAGGTTCCAGTGTTGGAAGTGTCACCTGTGGCCTCCCACAAACACACACAAGGTCAGTCATAGCTCTGGAATTTTCTGGGATTGCATTGCTAGTGCCTACAAATAGGTAATAATGGTTTCCTTTCCTGGTCTATGAGAGGATCAGTGGAGCCCTAGGAGGACTCCTTATAGCAATCCCACTGAGAATATTTTCTGGAATATTTTCTGGAATTCTAGCTTCATTACCCAAGACACAGATGCACTTTGGTTTCTACATCCCCACCTCTGTGGTCTGTAACAGCGAATATTGCACTAACCTCTTACTTTTGCCTTCCTAAGGGCCAGATGCACCCAATAACCAGACGTTTATAAGGTAGAAATGACTGACTATCCCTTCCTCAATTCTTACAGGCCCTGCAACAGACCCAGAAGACTAGTCATGAGACAGTTTGAGAGGCTGTGCCTTTGCCCACGTTTCAGCCTACCCATGTGTTCTAGCCTGGTGGCACTACTACTAATATAAGTAATATGAGTAAAAAGAGTCCCACCCCAGAACCTGGAAAAGGCCCATAGCATGTGGTCCTTATCACTCCTCCAGCAGTGAAGGTCGCTGGTATCACCCTGTGGATCTACTACATCCAGCTGAAGGCTACAGATGATGACAGATGGGTCTTCATCAGGTTCTCCGATTCACTAAAGGCAGTTTGACTCAGGCCCAACAACTATGGCTGTCCTATCTTGTTCTTTTTTTTTTTTTTTTTTTTTTTGGTCTCCCTATGGTAAAGACCCCACAGCCCCATAAACCAGGACATTGGGTATGAGAATTAAGAAAGACTAGAACCAGGAGCTCATAGTCAGTCTAGTCACTAAGACCCAACCCATCTTCCAGGTAGATTTCCACTGAATATTGCACCCAGGGGCTACTGGAGGATGGTCCTGCAAAGGAGCTCACCACTGGGACTCTGAGTCCAGCACTAAAGAGAAGGAGCTCTGATCTATCCATTACTATGCTTGTCTAGCTGGTGAGTCATACCCCCATGCCCCCAAAAGCCAGACGAATACTATGGGGCTCAGTGGGGTTGCTATACGGAGTCCTCCTAGAGCTACACTGATCCTCTCATAGACCAGGAAAGGAAACCATTATTACCTGCCTGTGGGCACTAGCAATGCAATCCCATATCCATGAAGGTTAAGACCTGGCAAGATGACAAAGATCATGATTGGGAAACCAGTAGAACCTGGAGAATCAGGTTATACCTAAATGGTCCAGATCCAGGCAGTACATTTACTATTCAAAAGAAACCTACACTTGGTCATCTAGCCTATTGACTCAAACTGATCAGTCTTGGCACCTCCACAATATGAGGGTGGCAAACCCGTAAACTCTAATTTCCCCAGGAATTCCTTTTGTAACCTCAAAGATAAAGGTCCAGGAGAAAGCAGAAGTCAGACTCTCAGTATTCAGAATGCTAAAACATATGTATCAGTTACTTAACCATTCTCAACCAGACATAGGTCAAGACTTCTGGCTGTACCTGACCCCCAGATCCCATTATCATGTTGACATTAGAACTCATGAAATGTAAGTTATAATTCCAACACTAATAAGCTATAAATGGCACTAACCTAAATTCACCCTGGGGTACCTCCATGGGAGCATTACCTGCTTAACATCACCACAATACCCCCTAGATAGCAGATTCCTATAGCCATACATGGCAGTCTAATCCCAGGATTGGCAGTTCAATGTACTTCAGGCCTCAGAGATTACCTGCCTTGGTGGCACTAATGGCTTAACCAAGTATACATCTATACATGGTCTGAATTGTTTACATTGAAGGAGATTCTACTTCTTTGCATTCTTGTGGATGCTCTACCACAGGTATTCATTCATAATGGAGAAGATCGCAGGACCCACCTAAATCTAGATTCTAGGCTTCCCTGTGTGCTATGAGCCATCCACATTCTCATTCTCCCATTGGTGGGGGCAGGCACCGTGGGCTCCACTGGAGCTTGAACTTTAGCCCTACCTATGGGGCATAAAAAGGAACAAAGCACTCAAAAGACATAGACCATCTAGAAAATTCTGCTTTCCATTTGGAAACTACGTTAGATTCTTTAGCTGAGGTTGTTCTCCAGAATCAAAGTGCTTTGGACCTTCTCTTTATGAGACAAGGAGGTCTCTGTATGGTACTGTGAGAAATTGGTTGCTTCTATGCCAATCAGGAGGTATAAGTAGAAAAAGTTTGGCCAAGACCAGAAATAACCTTCAAGAAGGAGAAAAGAGATGTTAAGAATCTAACAACTGATACCAATCTTTGTTCTTCTGGTCCCCCTTGTTAACTACTCTACTTACAGCCATGGATGGGCCATTATCCTTTTGATCCTAGCTCTCATAGGACCCAGATTGTTCAACTGCATACTGAGCTATGTCAAACAGAGAATAAATTCTGTTAAACTACTAGTGCTAAGGAGGTGATATAACCCCTTACTTCCAGATGAGTCTACAATTTGACTCATACTCATAAAACCAGTGGGGAATGTAGCAAGTTCTCTAGTAAGGCTCAGACCTTAGCACAACTGATGCCATGATGGAAGGTACCCTTCATGGTCTAGAAATCAGCACATTGACAAAAACATCTACCAAAAATGAGAACAAAGACCTATCCTAATCCTTCAAGATCATAGTTCTTGGGAAGTCCCCAAATGTAGCTGGCTTCTGTAGTTCTGCCTCTAGCTAGCTGTTCTTGCTAACTGAGATGTATCAACCTGAGATGTGGATTTGTGCTTAAAAGCTCACCTTCGGGAAGACTCGGGAATGCACTTGGGTCCTGAACACACAGTGTAGTCACTGGTTAGCAAATAAAGACTTTCCATTGGTTTGAATCCCTGTCTGAGAGGTCTTCTCTGATGGATATCTCACACAATCTAGGGTATAATCCTGGTGTGCTACTTGTACCTGATCAATTCTTTTAGAAAAAGATAGAAGAATAAGAATTAAAACTAACTTCTCAGCAGTATTCTGCATCTCATTACTTATGTGATTTTTATCAGACTTGGAAGGCTCCAAGGTTGACTAGCTCAATAGTAGGTCAGCATGCCTTGACCTCTGGGGTGTGTGGATGTGGTTTTAGAAATGTGAGGCAGAACACTCTCCCTCTGCATCATATTTGAACTCACATAATTTCTCAGAATACAAAATAGTTCAAGGTTGTATTTCATGGTCAAGGCTTAAAATACTCAATGTCCTCTTTATGTGGAATGAATCTAGTAAAAAATATGTTTTTCTTCTTTAAGCCCATAAGATGATCTTAGCTGTGATTCTGCTGCTTTATATATTAATGCCATTCTCTGCAGTGATAAGATTATTCACCTAGTGGTTCAAATTTTGTAGTTACTATTCATTGTCTTCTTTTAGAACATGCCAGAAGCTTTTTGATGCTGGATTTCTATCATTCTGAAAGTGAGATTTGGGGACATCTCCCTTTGAAGCACTGTGAAAAGGGTTGGGAGATTGGAAACCGTCTTTCCCCTGGACTTCCATTTGCTACTCTCTGGAAGGATGGGATTGTGTCAGCAATGATCACTTTTGAAAGTTTTGGTGTCAATGGAAAACATTCTCCCTGTCTCTGCTGGGGAGGAAGGGAAAAGAAGTTGTCTGTCCAACATATCAGGGAAACTGTGCTTGTACAATGATTCCAAAGCTAGACAGCCATGAGGAGCATCCAGCATCATCAGACCTGAGCACATTTGATGCTACAGAATTGGTGCTGGTAGAGTTTTTGTTCCAGGGGACAGTCTTTCGACATGGATAAGCAAACCACCTCTGGCAGATTGAATAGGTAATGGTATATGATCTTACTGGAGACAAACTCTCATACAAGAATAAGGAGAAAGATCATATTCCATATCACCTACCTGATGGCTTCAGAAGGCAGCCATAGTTTGCATAGTCATGAGTCATGGCAGAGAGAAGGCTGGAGTAATGGTTCTGTATTTAGGACTAGGCTTCTGCTTGAGAAATTTTTTGGAAACAGAGTTGTTGGTATGATCTGAGTGCCTAAACAGAGAGTTATACAAAGGTACCTGACAGAGGACCTCCAATCAGATCTCAGGGCCCACTGGGAAGGAACTGCAAGGAAATGTGAGATTTCAGTTAGGGCTATTCTCTAGTGGGAAGGCAACAGGAAACTGTGGTTCCCATGGTAACTGAGCCACAGCTTTTTTTTACAATAGGAATTGAGGTGTATGGAGTGAGGCACTCTATCCTTAACCCTGACACTCGAGAGACATGTAAAAACAAACATATGCCTGGATAAGGTCACACAGCACCAACCTCAGGGCAAAGTGAAGATGTATCCTTCATGCTGTTCACAATTCAAGCGAAGTAAAACAAGACAGGCAGGCAGAAAGATAGATTTGAGAAACACCTCTCTAATGATAGCCAATAGAATAGTCACATGGGGATGTCTGAAATGAATTAAGTTATCATGAAAACACTTAATGGATACAACAAACTGTTAAGTTTTAGGGATAAATAAGATGGAGGCCAGGTATGGTGGCACATGAATGTAACCCTAGTACATGTAAAATAGAGGCAGAAATATGACACACTGAGGCCAGTTTGGACTATATAGTATGTTTCAGGACAGCCTGGTTTACATAGATATATCCCATAATAAACAAACAGACACACAAACATTAGAGCTGAAAATCACAGAAATTTGGAATGCAGTTGATAGGAATAATAGCAATATCCTTAGGAACCAAATGGAAATTTTGTGAATTGGAAATGGGTCAGAAAAAAAAAACCAATGATTGGTATAGATAGTACCACTGAGAAGGCTTAGTAGGTAAAAAGCATTTGCCACCAAGTCTGAGGAGTTGGGTTCAATCCTCAGTACCCACATTGTGGAAAGAGAGATCTGACTCCTGCAGTTGTCCTATAGCTTCCACATGTCTCAAATGTACACCCACACCCACAGCATCCCACATACCCAAGTGAATAAATAGATGGAATGAAAATACAGGCAGATATAATGATATGAAACACACAAAAGAGTATAAGCTATGAAACAAATGCACACAAGGACCCCAGAGACCAATAGGAACAAAACAATCTTTGGAAAGATCCAGGATAAGAACTTTCTAAATGAGATAAAAGACATATATCTACAAGTTCAATATTCCAGAATCCCAATTGGGATAGCCACAAGGAAGATGCTAAGTGGGAACCAAATGCCAAGAAGAAAGGTTTTTTTCAAGTGTCAGAGCCATTGTGATTGCTTTCTCAGCAAAATTGCAGAATTCAGAAGCCAGTGTTATTTTATATTAAAAATATTTATAGAGAGGTTTGCTAAAAAAAAAATAATAATAGTTCATCCAAAATGAAAGCAAAGGAGAGGCAGCTCCCAAAACAAGAATAATGAAGAGCTGGCATCAACAGATCTGATCTAGGGAAATCATCAAAGATTTCCTATTAAAAAGGAAAATTATAGGTGTAACTCAGAGAAGCGTGAAGAAATAGAGTACTGCCCCAATTGAACAGGAAGGTGATCATCTAACAAATAATGTGAGCATCTCATGAGCTTTAATGTATGTGAGGAAGATAACCAGGTGTAATAAATGAGCATCTGTGCTCTTGGATGCAGCCCATCCCTCAGAGTCACACACAGATGAGAGTAGCTGTAGCCAACGTCTTGGAAAGCTGCTGATCCTGGGAAGCAGCTGAGCCACTTTTAATGTCAAGTGTTAATCGGTCTAGAGTGTAGGCTATTATCTTAGCATGACAGATAAACAGGGTCAAAGACTGTGTAGCCAGATTGAAACATACAATCTAACAATCAAACTTAAGATAAAAGTCATAGAAGAGAGAATGATGGACAACAACGATTATCAACCAACTAATGCTGACATCCAAGACCCACAGCTGAGGGCTGATGGAAGATTCCCCTTGTAAGCCTGATGATTTGAGTTCGATTCCCAGAACCAAACCCCTTTTTAAAGATAAAACTAGACATGGTGGCTTGCGCTTGTATTCCCAGAACTAGGGACATAGAGACGGGCACCTCTGGCCTCTACATGTGCTGCTATATACACAAATGCACTTGTAGACACATACACACAGTTCCCACCTGAAAGTTAAAGAGTATAAATGGGTGGGCAGTAAGTAAAAGATGAAAGAAATAAATAAAGTGTAAACTAACCAAGTATCATGTGTAGAATTATTAGAAATCCTGCTGCCTGGGCCTAGCCCTAGAGCTTGCGAACTGTAAGACTTATTTAGGCCTGAGTAATAAGTCATCAAAGCTGACCTGGCAACTTTAATAGATATTCATGAGAATCAGTGATCTAAGTTGAACTGCCCTTTTATGGATGAAAATACTGAGGCCACTGTTTATTCAGTACTTAAATGACAACTCCTACCGCTAAGTGGTGAATGATGGCATAAGTCAGAGTTACGCATGGGTGGAAATACCTGCAATGAGAGAGAGTTAGAAAATGTCTCACAAACATACAAGATAAAATGCTGTACATCACAGGAGTGAAAGATCAGCTCAAAGAGAAGGGTAGGTTTGCCTTCCTAGAATCACATTCTATTTAATTGGTTTACTGAGGAAGAAGTAGACTTAGAAAGGTTAAGCAGTGGGAGGGGAGCCGGACATGGAGATCTTGACAATACTGTCCCTGATCATGAGGTAGCGTGGGTTGGCTTTATCATAGTGTGCTAGTCTATCCTTGAGAAAGCAAATATGCTTTTTGATATGAAATATTTGCAAATGTCAATTTCTAAAGATAAGAGTCTCAAGAAAGACTGTGTCTATCTCAAGACTGAGACAAGGACTTCCTCTTACCACCTCTACCTGTGAAGCAAAGCTCAGAAATATCCCTTGCAGTTATGGCAGACTACTGACTGCAATTAGGTTATGGGAAAAAATATGGCTAGCTCAGGAATAATGATAGCCCATGAGCTTTTATCAGCATTCATTCACTGAGCCAGAGAAAGATGGTAGAGCCCATGGCAGAGTCATGAAGGGGCTGTTCAGTGCAGTACTGTCTCTTCCTGTCCTGTAGCTCCGAGGATCCAAGGAGAGATGTGATCTGTGTGTTGAATAACAGATGTTGTTGGTTCCAAAGTTATATATTGTGAGTGGACAGGATGGGCTCCTGCTCATACCTTGGATTTGTTTACTTATAACATCTATAGTGCTCTCTAACTCACTGATCTTTCTTTTACTGAAATAGCTCATTGCCTTCTCTTCTAGGAACTAGCTGACAGAGGCAGTTACTTGCACTTCCTTCCTTATGTGTAGAAAGAAGGAAGGTGTGTGTACATGTTTCTTGGCTTCTTCAGCAGAGGGTGAAGCATACCAAGGGCCATTGGGAGGGAGCTCGGAAAACAACACTGACAAAAGCTCCGTGTGGTCCTAATTTTGCTCACAACTCAAACTTACAGCTTGAGGAGTTGGGAGAGGGTGGTGACTAACTAGGAAATCATACTATCATTTCCTTGGATGTATGCCTTCATTTCAATAAAGCCAGGACCTCTGTGTTGAACTTAGCTGTTTACAGAGTGTTTCTACATATGTGGCATTTGATTGCTGTGAATTTTTCATGAGCTATCTTTATCACCAATTTAAATACACGGTACAGACTGATCTGGTATGTCCATGGCTTCGTAAGACCATAGAATTCCTATAACAAATTAGTTTAGTGGTTGAAACCAATATGCATTTATTATCTGCCAACATTGGAGGGCAAAAGTCCAAAATAATGGAAGTGTTGGCAAGGCTGCCTTCCTGTGAATGCTCAGAAGAGAGTCTCTACCCTTGCCTTTCCACACTGTGGGGGCCACTACCATCCTTGGCTCCTGGCCTGGTTGGCAGACCACTTCAATCTGTTTCCATGACTACAGATCTCCTTCTTTGAGAATTTCTTCCATTGGGTATCCCCTACAATCTAAGACACCATTCCCATCTCTGCATCCTTAACTTCATTATGCCCACAAATTCCTCTGTTATGTAGCTGGCATGTTTTCCTGGTCAAGAACTCCAGCATGGACCACACTCCATTGACAATCTCATAAAAATTAATCATGGTGGAAGTAAGCCTTCCCAGGATTTACCTTTCTAAACTATAATGAGACATCATCTGAAGAGGAAGTTTCTGAAATTCTAAAATATTTGGGAAAGTAAAGTAGCCCTTGGTTCATATTTAGACAGTTCTCATATTTAACAAACCTGAGGTTCTTAACCTAGATAATATAGGAAGTGTCACTTAGCACATCAACAGTTGGGGCTACAGTTGAATGTGGCAGGTTAGACCAAAAAGAACCTGATCTATAACAGTGACCTAAAGTCAAGTGGTTTGTGTAGTTCCTGACCATGATCACACCAGCTAAGAAAGGGACAAAATGAACTGAAATTTTAAAACCTTCTGACTTAGAAGCAGAGGGGTGTTAGATTGGATTTAACAGCTATGTAACACCAATGCAATGGGTCTCACATGTTATCAGAGACCTTGCCCTTTCCACAGTCCCCAGAAACCCAGGTGAAGTTCCCCAATTTCTTGTAAGGCTCTTTTTACCGTGTGAAAAATAAAAATAATTCTTGGCTCTCAGCTAAGCCCCCTTTTCAGGGACAACACAGATTTTGAAGTTTGTTCTTCCTGTTTACCTAATGAAATATCAGTCATCTGCCAACACATAGCCCAATAGAAGCCAACTGCATGACATTCAGGTTGCTTTGTAAATTCAAAGTAGGTGTTTCTGTACGGAGCTAGATCAGAATAAGCCCATACCCTGACCTCACTTGTAATTCACTCAAGGGTGAGGCTAGGTCTGTGCATCTTTCTACACTTGGATCTAGTACCATGTTTAGAATAGTGCACAAACCCCTTGATCTAATTCACACAAAAACACATAGAACAAAAAAGAAGAAAACATCTTAGTTTATTTTCCCTCCGATGAAAACTCAAGATCATCTGCAATGTGGCCTTTCTCCAGTTCACCCTCCCTAAAGCCAACACAGTTCAGATTTGTCTACTAGTCATTTTGCAGACAAGTGTCCTTCTCATAGTCTATTTCAGTTACAGATTCATGTTACTAACCTTTCTGTAGTTTAGATTTAAAAAGAAGAGCTGTTTGATGTTCCTACATGGAGAAGGCTATGTTGTGCGCCACAGTGAAGTCAGGTGTATTAGGTATGCTCCTTCAGTGACTGGAAGAGCTGCTGGTAGCATGTTCAGTGTCAGTGAATCAGCAGCATGTATTGGGCAGAGTATCTGTGTGATAGAAACACACAGAGCACTGGGGATGCTATAGACTATGAAATGTGGTGACCAGACGCTTACAGCAAGTGAACCAAGCAGTTCCGTGAGGAGCAGTGGCTCTCAGTGAATTGAGCATGCAGAGTCACCTGTAAAGCACATTTACTATAGATCACATGTTATTATGCACCCAAATTATATTTATAACCTCATAGAGAATGGTGTCTGTTCTCGATACAACTCAAGGCATAGATTAGAAGGTGTTTCGACCCTTCTCTGTCTTTTATGAGGAGAGAAATACTTTGAAATATTGTGTTAAATTGGCTGCCCGAGTCTACCTAGGTCAACACATTTTTAAAACTTTTGTTAGTGCAGGGGATAGAGCTCACAGTGCTAGGCCATAGATGTAGACCAGGCTCACCTTTAATTCTACAGTGTCAGACACTATGCAGTATGGTGTCTTGAAACCTATTTTAAGTGCATGATCATGCAATCAGTTAATTTGTAGCATTTATATTTTTTGTAAAGAAGACTTGACCCCACGCTTTGCAAGTGCTTAAATGTGAGCCCAGGTCTGATCAGTGTCTCTGAGGCTGGAGATACAGCTAAGTGTTATAAGAAAACTTTCCTAGTATGTGTGGGGTCCCGATTACAGGTTCTAGCATAATGCACAAACACACACACACACACACACATGTATGCACACAGCATATTGTACACATCACCCCTCCCCTCCAATGAAGCATGACTATTTCTTGTCTGTGTCACTGCAAAGCCGGTAAAGCGCCTGCCCCAGCCTAAGCATGCAGTGTGTATCAGGTCCTGTCACTTCCTCACTCCACACACAGGAGACGCTGTGTCACCACAGCATCTATGGCTCCTGCATCCCTCCAATAGAAACAAAGTAACTGAGCCTCAATTTTATCCCTCCACAAAAAGTTTATGAATACATCAGATCTTTTCTCTTTCAAAGTATAGGAAGAAAGTTTCTAAAATGAGAAGAACTATCTTCAAATATGACATTATTTTCAAAAATTGTGTCTGAAATTCTATGAAAGAGCAATTTCAATCTCTGAGAACAATTTATATTGACACTTGATTTTGAGACCTGTCACAGTTGGAAAGACGCCACACAAAGACACATTCATCTGAAATGGGAGAAAGCCTCCACTGTGGTTACTGTAAGTCAAGAAGCTTCTTTTCATGTCTGTCTATGAGCTGGCCTCAGTTTTACTGAAATTTAACAATAGCTTTCTGAAATGTCATGGTCGATTACTCATACAATATGATTGTGTGTATGTGTGTGCATCTATGTGATATGTGTGTGTGTGTCTGTGTGTATGTATGTATGTATGTATGTATGTATGTAGGTACACACACATATATGTATATAGTCAGTCAATCTAAACACATATGCACATACATGTAACAAATTGACTCAAAACTATGGGCTTTGACTTAACTTTTGACAATTTTAAATTTCCATACTAATTTTAAATAGTTTACATATCACTCATCAAAAACTTTTTTGAAGGTCACAAACAAGTATTCTTTTTCAAAATATTCCTTTTAAAATGAGTCTTTCTCTCAGGGGACAGCCATGCTAGGCTCTTGTCTGTAAGCACAACATACCATGAGCAATACTGTCAGGGTTTGGTACCTATCCAGGGAATGGATCCCACATTGGGCTGGTCACTGGATGGCCTTTCCTTCAGTCTCTGCTCGATTTTTTGTCCTTGCATTTCTTTTAAACAGGAATAATTCTGGGTCAAAATTTATGAAGGTTGGTTGGTGACCTCATTGTTCCACTAGGGCCCCATCTAGCGACTATACTAAGGTTGTCTCTACAGGTATCATTTCCCTACTGTTGGGCATTTCTGCTAAGGTCAGTTAGGGGAAGGATTGAAGGAGCTGAAAGGGATGGCAACCCCATAGGAAGATGAACAGTGCTTACTAACCTGGACTACTGGGAGCTCTCAGAGACTACACTACCAATCAGAGAGCATAGACAGGCTGGTCCAAGACCACTGGCACATATGTAGTGTCCTTGTCTGGCCTCAGTGGGAGAGGATGCACCTAATCCTGCAGTAACTTGATGCTCCAGGGCAGAGAGTTGCAGGGGTGGCACCCTCTCCGAGGCAAAGGAGAGCAGGGAGGGGGTGAAGAACTCTTAGAGGGGAGACAGAGAGGAAGGGATAACATTTGGGATGTAATAAGTAAAATAATCAACTAGAAATAAATAAACAAAAATAAAAAGATGAGTTTTTCCCATTAATTATTAGTACCTAATTTTACCTTGAAGCAAGAATAAGCATATTTTTCCAAAAATGCCTGCTGTCTCCCTGGTCTGCTGCTGCCATCTATTCGCAGAAATTCTGAGGTGTATGTCTTTTCATAAAAGAAAATGCACAGTTCAACTTTAAGGGCCACAGCTCTGTCGCTTCCTTACATGTGACAATGATTGGACCTTTGGGCAGAACTGGTGATTTCCAGTTGTTGCATATTTTGTTCCAAAGTATAGAACACTGCCAAAGAGCTCATACAGCAAGCAGGAGGGCTCATAAGTAGCCAGAGTAGAAAGCTGGCAAGGCCAGGGAAAGAAGGAAGGTTCCCCAGTCAAGCTCTTCTCTTTCTGTTTGCTTGTTTGTTGATTTCCCTCGGGACACCATGCTAGACACCTAGACGGCACTGAGAAATGAGAAGCATTTATACCTGCTTATACATTTTACCCTAGAAAATCAACAGGTTTGCTGATTTTGATACGGATAACCTTTCTTAGACCCCTATATCAATGTTCTGGAGTGATGTCCTGCACTGATGTTCATAACCCAGGGACTTATTCTATAACAGAGCACGTAGGAGCATGTGGGATGTGCAAAACAAATTTGATTGTGATCTCCAGTGCCGAGCTCGTGAATAAGAACCATGAAGAAGAATTAGATCTATATGATTTTACTAAGCATTATATCAAGTGCATATAATTTGGTAACAACATACACATATCTACTGGCTAGTTCAGTGCCTACAGATTCAGACTTCCATTTTAACCCTGTAGTTGCTATATTATAGTGTGTGTGTATATGTGTGTGTGTGTGTGTGTGTGTTATAAGTTACATGGCTGGGTCTAGTGTTGTTTATGTATGCTATTGCAGCATTAATTCAGATGGTTTGCCCTTTCTCTCCTCAGTTATGACCTTTCCCCTTACTCTTAATCAGCATTAACGGTCACAGATCACTAATGTCATAGACAGAACTCACCTACTTATGGTCTGACTGTCTAAGCAAATGTTCATAGTAGTTGTCATTGCTATTCCCAGAGCAATACATTTAAAACACAAAGATGTTAGATTGGCCCATGTAGCAGAAGTAGTCCTTCCTTTCTTCAGGGCTCTCAAGTCTAACATCTCTAGTTTTAGATCCTGGCAGAGTTGTTTGATGTGCTATACCCAAGGTTATGCATGGTGTGGTCTGAGGATGCAGAGATTCCTGGCAGATTTCCCTGTCTGTCTCCTATGTAGGTTAGCTAATATGAGGCTGTGTCTTTCATGAAGGGTTAGACTAGGGTCAAGGTTAAGGTGAGTTGTACCTAAATGATCCTATGGGAATCATTTAGAATTCCCTAAACAGGACTTCCTATATTCTGGAAAGCTTCTTGTACAGCACTGCAGAACTTCCTGTACAATAATGTAGAACTTCCTAGATAACTGTAGGCCTTTCTGTTCAACAATGTAGAATTGCCTAGATAGCTTCAGAACTTTCTGTACAATACTGCATGAGTTTCTATATAGCTATAGAACTTCTCATACAGTTTCATAATTTCCTGTGTATTTTCAGAACTTCCTATGTAGATGCAAAATTTTCCTTGTAGCCACGGGACCTTCTCAAGTAGCAGCAGGGCTTCTCATGTAGTTACAGAACTTCCCACATACCTTCAGGACTTCCTATGAACCTGCAGAACTTCCCGTGCAGTGGCAGAACTTCCTGTACAATGTAACTACAGCACTTATACAATGCCAAAGAACTTGCTGTGTGTAGGCACAGGGCTTTTATACTGGTATAGCACTTTTTGCCCAAATACAGAGGTCTTTGCACAATACTGAAGAATGTCCTGTAGGAGCCATCTAATCCTCGGGAGCACAGAGAGTCAGTGTCCTAATCTGGCCTGAGGTCAGCCATTCTAGTTCTGTGTTACCTTTTCTTACCTTACATTAGTAAGTTAGTATCGTATTTACATGAACAGAACTTTATGTATTGATTGATGGAAACCTGCAGCACTGCCTTTCACAGGCTTCTAATCCCACACTAATCCCAGCTGTGACTTGGAGTATGCTTGATCTCCAGGTCTCATCCCACGCATCCTACTCCACAGCGGGTCTTGTCTTGCCCTCCCTCATTGCCGGTCAATGTTAGTCTAATAATCTTTAGCTAGACCTTGTTACTCAAGCTTCCCTTTTTATCACTCAAGTATGTATATTAAAATAATAATCTCTTCTCCACAGAGCATGCCTATCACTACAGCATGGGAGCCACAACTCCCTCCCAGCTCCTGCTCTTGATGAACAAGCAACTGTTCTTTTAATTCTATTTCATCGACACTAATCAAAGTTTGCTATGGCTGCTTGATTGGTGTACATTAACTACGAATATGAAGTTCTTATTTAAGAAAAAGTGCCGCAAGGAAGCGAAGGAGGAAAAAAATATCCCAGTTTAGCAACCATAAAGGTTGAGAGCCAGACATTGAAGCAGGAGACCCAACTGGTTGCCAGTGTTCTGCAGTGCTCTGTCCACTGCATATTGCAGAAGTGGACTTAGGTGTGTTGTACTGCTTCACCTGACTACATCCTAGGAAATGGGATTTTCTCATCTGCACTTTATATATGGCAACCTAGTGAGGCAGCAGGGTCAAGATACTCACCCAGGATCAGAGAAGTGGTTAGGAATCTGTGCTGGCTCTGAAGCCCAAGCTTATAACCACAGCATGTATGCTAAGGCACAGCAGAGCAAGGAGTGGGGCCAACAATGGTATCTACTTTCGTTCACTGTAACAGGGACATCCATGAGCTCATATCCTAGAGGTTACAACACAGAAAGGGATTGAAAGTGGGGACAGAATGCTCTATTCAGTCTCTAGGATCAGAAAACTTTTTTTAAAATTGATTTGTTGTTCCTGCTTTCAACTGACTTCATTTTGGAAGTGCTGAGGATTGAACATAGGTCTTCACACATGCTAGAGAAGTGCTCTACCACCAATCAATGACTCAGACACTTCCCCCAAATTTGATTATTCATTTTTGGTTAAATGGGAGATTGGTGATCAGGATAGGGTGGGAAGTGTAGGGAGAGACAGCTAACACTAAGGACCATCTGAAAATGGAAGCCTCCTACTGTAGAAGCTCCCTAAAGTATGTCCACGTATGTAAAGGAGTTTAAATGGAGTCATAACATAATGGGCAACAATACTCTAACTAGACATCATAATGTATCAAATAAAAGCCAGTTACAGAACTGAGTTACATCTTTTTGAGTATTTGGCAAAGTGTACAAACTATGGGCTATTGCTAATGCTATTTGTTACCTTTCATATTCTGGTAGTAAGATTCTATTGCTGAAAACAGTATATTTTTACATTACAGAACATGGGGAAATAGAACTGATACTCAACTCAAAGTTCCACCCCTGCTGACTAGTATTGATAATGCTGGAATGTGCTACATACATGCTACTGTAGAGGGAAGACGGTCATCAACCTCACTCGACGACACACCCCAAGAGCTATAATAATGACCCTCTGACAAGATATGCCCACTGGTGCAATAGTGGCATTAAAGTTAGGAAAATAACCAACCACTTTTCAAATTGGAATTTTTGTTAAAGTCTGTTCCAGGAGATCAAACCAATACCTGACACTGTTAATGAGGCCAAGAGCCTGAGATTAGATAGGTCATGAGCCCTAGGAGAAAATCTACTAGTATAACTCTGTTCAGTGAACATAGTAGTAAAACGACTCTTTTTTTTATTGGATATTTTATTTATTTACAATACAGATGTCATCCCCTTTCCCCATTTCCCCTCCCTAGAACCCCCATCCTATACCCCCTCTTCCTTTATGCTTTTATACCATTTTGATTACATGCATGTATTAACGTCAGTTCTAGGTTGAGGGTCTAGCAATACAATAGCAAATAGTCAAGGAACAAGCAATACAATAAACACAAATAGTCAAAGAAAAAAGCAAGGCATTAAACCCAATTATGTGAACACTCCCATGATCAGTGTTTCTAAAGGCTTATCAGGATGTCCAAAGGATCTGAGCCTACTTCCTTGTCCTAGCCCAAGGTCATTTTCATGTCTAAAGCCTACATCCTTGTTCTAGCTTAAAATTTAGATTCCTGTCTGAAATTACTTCTTTGTTCTAGCCTAAGATTTAGATTCCTGCCTGAGATTACTTCTTTGTTCTAGTCTAATGTCAGATTCCTACTTGAAGCCTACTTCCTTGTCCTTGGCCATTGTTAGATTCCTGCCTAGCAGCCCATTTCCTTGTCCTTGGGCCATGTCAGATTCTTATCAAGCAGCCCATTTCCTTGTCCTTGGCCCATGTCAGATTCTTGCCAAGGAGCCCCAAAGGCTCTCGACCTCTCCCCCTTTTTTATTTTGAGTAAAACGACTCTTAATGATCTATTGCTATACCCATCAGATAAGCTTCTAGCAGTAAATGGTAACTAATGCAGAGACCCACACCTGAACAATGTACAGAAAGTGAGAGTGTTAATTGCTCTACCCTAAATGGGATGTCTATATCATATTCCTCCTTTCAAGGCTCAGAAATCCACATAAAATGTAGGACAGAAAAATTGCTGGAGTCAGAGGTGATGGATGACTTCAAGGAAACAGTGCTTTCCATAAAAATCAGGGCAGATGCACATATAAATTCACAGGGATTATGACAGCATGCACAGGATCTGTACACGTTCAAGTAAGACAGAATCTCAGTAGGAAGAAGAGGAAGTGGGCACAGAAATCTCACCCTTAGCCAAGAAACTATCCACAGCTGATAGCTGCTGGGAGAGGGAATAAAAGTTTTATTCAATGGAGTGTCACCATCACTCACACTCCAGGGTCACCATCACCCACACTCCAGGGTCACCATCAACCACACTCCAGGGTCACCATCACCCACCCTCCAGGCAGGGCCCATGCTTAAGAACTCCATGATTTGAGGTGTGTGTGTGGGGGGGACTGCATGTAGAGGGGTGTTTAAAGAGAGAGAAAGAACATGCAGTTGGGTGGTTATGGGGTGAGAGAGGTTCTGAGGAGAGTTTGGAGGTATGATCAAATATATTGTGTAAAATTCTCAAAGATGAATTGGAAATATTAAAAACCAACCAACCAAGCAAAAAGTAAACAAAGAAAGACAGGAAAAGAAAGTGGCTTTGTGTCTCACACATACACATTGTTCTTATCTGTTTCCTGTCATCTACTCCCTTCTCAACCTTCAGCACCCATTCCCATGGACTGCTTTTGTCTTCTTTCATGACATGTATCACATAACTCTCTTGTCTCTTCTTCCTTTCTCCTTAGTCTATTTTCATTTCTCTCTTTCTACACACACACACACACACACACACACACACACACGAAAATACTCTCTCTCTCTCTCGTTCACACATACTCACATACATATAAACATACACACACACATGAACAAAGCTCTTCATAAGGATTATGATGAGAACATTTTGTAGCTAATCCAGGGTATTTTTGTTAATCACCTATGAAAGTCCAGAATATTCCCAATTCCCACTGAACATGATGAATAATGAAGAATGGTATCTACTCAATATATCATAGAACATATAAAAAGTAAATGAACCATACATAGCTCCCAAATCTGTCTACTTCAAGGGGACAGGTCCATCCTATAGGAAAGTAACCATGCTACTTCCCCCCTCACCTAGTCTGTTCCTGTACTTCTGAGATGATAGGCCAACCTCCGCTCTGCCTCAGTGCACACTCCCTCAGGCTGTGCTTAGCCTCCATGGTAGAATCTTCCATATATTTATGTGACCAGCCCGACCTACTACTGTGATCCTGACCTGTGTTGTGGTACTGCTAGAACTCCTCTCTATGACCCTCAGCTACAACTTTCCTCTCCACCATCTTTCTGTGAAATTGGGTCTTGTTCTGGATTGGTCCCTGACATCTTTTTCAGCTAAGACTGACTTTCTTGTCCTCTGTGACCCCTTGGATGCAGTGAAAAAGGACAGGGCCAAGTGATACTGAGTTTCTGTGCCTGTGAGGACCTTTTCTCCCATCCCTCTGAGGGAGGAGTCTTCAGGGAACACATAGGGATATGTCAGAGGTCCTTACCAACATGCCTGTGAGTGCAAAAGTAGAGGTACAGACATGTCTATTTTTGAACTAGAGTCTTTATGTGACTGCAAATACATAAATATTTAAAATTTATATTTATATAAATAAAATCACATTATTAAATAAGGATAGAAGGAGTTATTTTCATATATATTCTATATCATATGATATCTTATATATAAATATAATTTATATATTTTTATATGTGGTTTTCTATATGATATCTTTACTATACTAGTTCTGCTTCTTTCTTTCTTTGAAAATAAAGTCTGACTAACATATAGACACATCTGTGCTCATTCTTTTCTTGCATTTGAAACTTAAAGGTTTGCATGGCACTGTTAGAATATATCACAGGCATTCATATGCCTGTGTAGAACTTTGAAGACGCTCTTGTAGGATGAGCCTCTTCCAATGTGGCAAAGGGTACATTCCTTGCTTTGGCCAGTCTTGCTGATGTAGGACCAAGAGTGCCATACCACCCTGAATGTCTGTGAGTAGTAGGAACAGTTAGCTTCAGATACTTAAATTCTCCTGGTTGATAAAAGAGAAGAAGTAATACGGGAGATATCAGGTAAACACGCAGACACTGTAGGAAAGGCACTGTGTTCAGTGAGGATCTGTTGTCTATTTGGGTCTGTACCTGTAATATACAAATCCTGTGGACCTAACATTCACATACACAGGAAGGACAATACCCCAGACAGCTCTGACAATACACAGCCCGAGGGGAATCTGAGCCCTTGTGTGTCCATCCTACAGCGTTCATCCTCTTGCCACAAAGTGAAGTCTTACCTGGAATAAAACCGTGGGCCAGTAGGAGAATCAGTGGACATAAGTGTAAGAATAGGAGGGTATACAGGAGCAAAGGACCGTATATATGGTACTTATGTACACACACACACACACACACACACATACACACACGTCATAAAGAAAGCCTTTGGCTTCATATAATTAATATACACAATAAAAATACAATAAAACCATGTTTGCTAATTTATAATGTATAAATTTTCCCTCTGGAGAAGAAAAAAAAAACAAAACAACTTGTTCTAAGCCCATGCTTTGATTAAGCAGGGAGCTGTAGGGAATTTTCACATTCCTGCTTAACTGTTCATTTACATACAGGCACTGACTGCAAACCAATCCCTTTCCTTTTATGATGCTCAGCATCGTCCTTCCTTGTGTTTCCTTTGGCTACCCTTTTCTATGGTAAGGGGTGAGTGCTCAGTTGAAAAATCAGCTGCCAGTCAACTTTCATTTATGGGTGAACCAGTTATAGAGCTGGGAAAAATATCTAGAAGTCCAGAGGGCTCCATCTATGATAGCCGCTAAGTGGACACATCTCCTCATCTGCAGCTATGTTTCCTGCCATTGGCACTTCAAAGTATCAAGTTATTTTGCCTGGAGGAATTTGCCTAACACTTCTCTTCCTGGAGGATTTCCCGAGAAGCAGCACCCAGAAGGACAAGTCTAGTATAGGAAGCAGAGTCATTTCTTTGAGGGGCTATTTATGTGTTTCACTGAATGGGGATAGGAATGCTAGGAGCTTCTTTGTGTATCCATGGCCATCAATGAGCTACGTGCCTGAGATGTTACATATGACAGGAATGGTCAGCTCCTGTCCAACAGCAGGCCATGGGAAGTCTCCTTCCAGCAGCAGCTGCTGGAGGAAGGACTCCACAGATAGCAAATCCGACATCCTAAAGTGGTCAGTGGCTGTCACTCAGCAGGCTGCACTCTGTGCTGAGGGACTTCACCGTGGAAGCTACTGTCCCTGACTGACCTTTGTGTCATAGCTATTTGTGTAATGTCAAGATGTGTGGAAGAAGGGATCCTGGTAAACTCCTGGGATCTTCCTGTGTGCAGAAATGACAGGCATGGCCAAAGGGGACTCAGGCTTCACTGAGCATTATTACAAAATAAACTTTCTATGCACAGACATGTCTCAGGATTCTGAGCAGCCACCCACAGGCACTGGAGAAGTTACCCCCATGCTGGTGGAAGCAGCAAACAGCAGAGAGCTCTCAGATACATAGAGAGAGCAAGGACGACCTGAAGCTGCATCGTTATAAGCCTTCCCACCCGAAACCCAGCTTTCTTATTTCCGCTGCCTTCTGTTTGGGTTCCTCCAGAGCCAGTGAGTCAGATGGAGAGAGAATCCTACAGCTAAATATTCAAGCATGAGAGAAAATGCCACACCACAAGAGAGGATATGAGAGATCTTCACTGTCATCTATATATTCTTCCAACTGTTTGGTTTGTTTTCATCTATCTGCCTGTCTGCCTATCATTTACTAATTTGTAAGACTTACAAGGCTGAGTGAGTCAAGCTATTCCAGGCTTGTTGGGAAAATGATACACACCAAAATAGACAATGTCACCTGTTTTGTTTTGATATAGGTTCTCACCATATAGCCCAGGCTAGATTTAAACAAACTCATTGTTTTTCTGCCTCGGTCTTCCAGGTTCTGGAATAGTTACAAGCATATGCCATTCTCCCCAGAAAGTGGCAACTGTTTTCAGGACCACTGACTTTCTGGGTACCTGCTCAGGCCATGTGCCATTGGTTACTCTCGTCATAGCCTGTCTGCTTTGCCTGACTCTCCAGATTCTGATTTTTGCTAGCTCTGAAGAGTCAGCAGAACAAGCAACTGGTCACAGCAGTCCTCAGAGTGACATGCATCTTACGCCTGAACCAGAAATACTGAAAATTGATTGGGTTAACTTTCCACAGTTTTGGAAATGTTCTTGGGATAGAGAACACAGTGTTGAACATTCAATAAAACCCATACTTCTCTGGGTTCTCTTTGGGAAAGGGAAAAGGAAGAATCCTCGGATCTGCTGGGTATGAGGATGAAGTGCCCTCTTCGCAGGATCTGCTGGGGGTGAAAGAGGGATGACTTCAGCTAGGACCTGTTGGGCTAGAGGAGGGGTGATTCTAGGACATAGACACATTATATTTAGCAGTAATCAGCTATAGTAACTAGAAGGAAGAGGTGGGTATTTATAGGGGACTGTAAGGGTAGAGAGCAGCTCTGCTCTTGCTCAGCAAGCTCCTGTCCCCCTGGAGTTAGAGAAAGAACCAAGAAGAAGGAAGGCATCCTCCCTGCACACAGAAGCCTCCTACCTCACCAGCTGTATACTCTTCTCTCAATGTCAGTGCTTCGTGGGAGCACTGGGCTTAGAGTCAGAGCAGCCACCTGCTCTTCAGTTTACCCAAGTGCATGCAGCTGCAAAGGGGATAAAAGGGACGCTGCAGGCTGTTATGAATACCACATGGACTTATCCTCTCATGACGGTCCAGAGCCAGGCAGTGTACTCATGTGGGAAGGACACATTGAGTTTTTCACGTGACTGACTGACAGTGGTTTTTCCTGGACATCGTGACAGGCTTTCAGACTCTTTGCTTAAGGACATAACTATGAAGGTGAAACAAGAAGGGTGTGGTAAGTTGTGGGGAAGAGTGAGGTCAGCATGAGGAGAATCATGGTCAGCAGAGGGGCACATGACCAGTGGTAAAGAGAAATATGGCTAGCAGTGGTCAGGAAGGATGTGATAATCAATGCAGAAAGATGTGATCAGCGTTGGGTCAGGGCATGGTTTGTGGTGATGAGGGACATGATCAGAGTTGAGGAGGCAAGGTCATGGATGAGGATGGGTGTAGTCAGGACTGAGGAGGGGCGTGGTCAGTGGTGCCCTGGGCAGATAGAGTGGAGGGGCCACTATTGGTATACTGTGAATACCATGTTTTAGGCATCACTATAATATTCCAGGGACTATTCTATGGTGGCCAGGAACTGGAAAGATGATGCCCACCCAGCATAGCCCATCCAGTGACCCCTACTGAAGTGACTGTACCCCTATATTCAGGGCAAGTCTATTATTGAGCCATTCTCAAAGCACTTAGACAGACTTACATGTGCTTTACTAATGTTCTAGGCACTTTTCAATGTGATCAAGTTGACAATGGACATTCACTACTATAAGCCTGTCCTTGTCAAGTTGACATTCAGTAATATTTTTGAGTGAGTTAATAAAGTCAGTTCTTTCTACATTTCATATTTTATACCCAAAGAGCTTTAGAGAGTCCTTGTTCTCTAGAACTAGGCTTTTTCGGGGTCCTATGAACTACTACTACAGGCCAAAACTTGACTTAATCCTAACTCCAGGTTCAGTTCTTTCCCATGGGCACTTCTCCTTTCCTTATTTGATTGACTTGAAACTCAGGCTAAAATGAAAAGCCCTTTGCATAGCACCATGGAGTCTGCCATCTTCTACTCTGGGTCACTCACACCAACATACAGAATCAACATAAGTACACAACAGGGATGGACTGGATGAAGAAAGTACAGTGTGCATAGCCAGGATGCTATTCAGCCTGAACAAGTGGGACACTGTCTTAATGATGAAATAGACTGAGTTGGAGAACACTGTGCCAAGTAAAATAAACCATGTACACAGTCAGTAGCACCTACTTGTGCTGAAGTGTGGATTAGGTGGGTGTGAGGTCCCCTAGGGTGTGTGTGTTGGGTCAACATAGTTAACCTGCTAGATGGAGCCTTCATCTTAAAGTCGGACATGGAGGAAATGATTGCGTTGTTTGGTGTATAAACCTCAGAAAAAATTAATGCTGTTCCTGTGGATTACAGCTCGCTCCTACAAGAATAGTTTATACAGAAAAAGTATGGCTGCTCCATAAGCCTCTCATGATTCCTGTCTGATAGCATTGGATTTTTTTTTCCATCTCTCAGGTTCTTTCTGAACTCCATCTGTTATGAAGACTTCATCAGAGGCTGACACATAGGCCCACTCTTCTTGGACTTTATGAGATAGATAAACCCATTTTTTTTTTTTAGGAAGCATCCAGACTCTGTTCTTTTCTTATAGTAACAAACATGGACTCAGACAATGCAAAGTTAAAAAACAAACCCAGAAGCAGGAAGTAATTATCAGAGACTGAAGGATGGAGGTGGGAAAAGGCCTCGGTAAGAAAGGAGAAAAAAATCGATTTCTCTCAGATCAATTGCATACTACAATGAATATTGCCAAGAGCTTTACGCATTTTAATATTGCTGCGAGATTAAAGCTGAATATTTCCATCATAAAAGCTAAATACTCAAGACAATATTAGCTAGTTTTATTTAATCATTCTATAGTCTTAAAAATTCTTACATCACCGATGACCTCATCCATACATATACAACTATAGTTTGTCGATATGAACACATTTTTAAACAATTCAGACAGTAAAGTACAGCTGTTTTAACACCCCAATTTCCATGCAGATGTTTCTCTTACTAAATGCAACCCTATTTGTTAGTTCTTGGAGAGTTCTCTCCTGAAAGCTCTTGAAAGATTAAAATATAAATGGTCAAACATTCAAAAACAAAGTTAAAGAGTTGAAAAAGCTTCCAACTTAGACATTAGAGAAGTGTGAATCAAAACAATAACTGAATCATCTCTGACTCCAGTCAGATGGCTACCAGTTACTAAACAACAACCTGTGCTGGTGAGAACTGGTGGTGGTGGTGGGGTGTGTGTGTGTGTGTGTGTGTGTGTGTGTGTGTGAAACCTTCACACTAATGGTCTGGGGCATTGTCTGGTGCAGACACTGTGGAAATCAGTAGGGCAGTTCTTCACAGAACTCAAAAAAGCACTCTGTGGTCTAGCTGTACCCTCAAAGGACTTTGAGTTGGCACAGCACAAACATGGTGGCACACTTGCCGTTTGTGTCACTATTACCATTGACTAGTCTGTGTTACTGGCCTAGTGTCTATCAACAGGTTGGTGGATTAAACCAAGCACAGTATATACATACATAGTGGGTTTTTATTCAGCAAAAAAAAAAGAACATGTTATTTATTCCTGGATAGAACATGAAGTCATTCATTATATTAAGACACACCCCCCACTAAACAAACATACAAACGACTCAGAGAAATACTATATTGTCTTATATTGAATCTAGTTTTCAACACATATGTGTATACATGCACATGGTTGTATGCATGCATGTACCCACCAAGCAAACAGAATGCAGTCTATGAAAGAGTAGAAAAGGGTCTGGCAGGAAATGAAATAGAAGATAATGGAGAGTGAATACGATCAAAGTGTTTGATCTATTTGAAGGAAAAATGCCACAGTACAATCCATTAATTTGCATGATGAATATACACTGATAAAACTGGAGAAAAGCAAAGCAAAGAGCAAATAGAAGTTTCGGGGTAAGGTGATGCTGAGTGCAGGAACAGCTGCCTGCTAGCAGCCAAGCTACTCCTAAAAGCCAAACAAGATGGGGGTGAGGGGCAGAGAGGAGATCCAAGACAGTGGTAGCTCCCTCACTGAGAACAGTACCAATGGAACTACAGGAGATGGGTCCTCCTATCTACCTTGCAGTGATGGAAATACAGCTGATAAGCTGGTGGGTCTCAACAGCTCTATTGTCCTTCCTTGCATCTCTGAGTTGTCTTATGTGGCTCCTGAAGGTGGTCTATGGCATATGGTCCTGGAATGAGCTGGGATGACTTCAGAGCCTGAACATATTGTTACATCCATGATGTGGAAAGAGACAAGGGGTTGTCTGTAGACATAAATGAACAAGCAGAATCCAACTTGCCTTGTGTGAGGGTGGAGGAGGAGGGTGCTTAAGAGGAAAGCAGGACCAGCCACAGCAGGTGCACAGAAGAGACATGAACACAGAATAGAACAGATCGTTCTTAGCGACATTCTGTAGAATGTCCCACAGTGGGCTGCAAAGAGGACCTAGAACTCACAGCCGTTTGCGGCACCAATGCCCAATCAAATAGTATTGGGGGGTCTGCAGCTATGGCTCAATGGCCTCATGAGAACACTGACTGCTTTTCCAAAGGACTTGGGTTTGATTCCTAGCACCCATATGATCACAACTGCCTGCAATTCTAGTTCCAGGAGATCTAATGCATTCTTTCAGCTTCTTCAGACTTGCATGCAGGCAAAACACCCATCCATATACATAAAACTGAAAATTTTGAAAGGAAAAATAGTATTTGGAACAAGAGTAGTGACAGACACGGCTGCGAAATATTCTCTTTATGCAGAGGTTTTTGTACATGTGTTTCCCTCGCACAAGGCCATGTCAGGCTGGAGGGGCAGACAACACAAATTCACAGACAGGCTTGAGGCTCCTGTTTCTTTTATGTGATAAAATGTGAACTCAATTTGCTATGAAAATCTCTTTGGTAAGTTTTAAATGGCAACTTGCCCATATACGTCAGGTCAAAAAGCTGCAATTGTGACATGCAGGGACATAATCTGTCTCCTTAATGCACACTTGTCTTTCTCGTCCCAGCAAATGAGAATTGCGTGTGTAGAAAGTAAAGAGAACATAACTCACACATGTGGCTCTTTCCTAGTCCATTTCAATTAAAAATAATAGTGTTGGATGGGTTTGTAATTTCACAGTTGTCTTGGTTTTCCTGCTCTGAAGAAATAAAAGGAAGGGGCCCTGCTGAGGGTCTGCAGACCCGCACACTAAAAGACAGAGCCTTGTGGCCTGAATCCCAAGATTCACACAGGTGTCGCAGGCAATTTGTTTATAGTAGGGCAGACGTTGAAATGTTTGAGAAATCATTTTTAGGTTCACCCCATGTGGCTCGGTTGGTCATTTTGCTAGGAAGACATTTCAGATGAAACAGAACTGAAGAGGTCGGTGGAAAAATTTGTGTTTCCCCCTCCCAGTACATGTTCCTGGGACCTCACCCTTCAGGACTCTGTCTTGCCTGTAGTTCTGTTTCTGTGTAGTCCTTTTCAGGAAGTTGTGGGTGTAACAGGGCTGTGGATTGTGCTAGCTGGGTTCTCCTGGCTTCTATGATTCCAAGCAAAGCAAGAAAACTGTCTTGAGAATAAATTTAAGCCATTTTGGAGAGGGAGTTTTATTAGTTACTTTTAGTATGGCTGTGACCAAATACCAGCCAAGAGGAAGGAAGCTTTTATTTTGACTTACCGTTTGAAATGATGTAGTTCGTCATGGTGAGAAATACATGATGACAGAAGTGTGAGGTGGCTGATCACATTGTGTCTGCAGACAGGAAGGCCAGAGAGCAAGCAGGAAGTGACTGACTTCCTCCAGAGAAGCTCTACATTATAAAGGCTCCAGAACCTTCTGAAACAACCCCTAAGGCTGGCGACTGGGCATCTAAACTACCACACAGACTTTGAATAATGGTCTTACTAAGACAGTTCAGTGACACTTCGGTGTTCAGCTGCATCCTTCCTCTGAGATTTGCTTCTCAGACTTGCTGGCCTCAGGCTCTGGCTCCCTCTATCTGCAGTCCTGACCCTCTGCCTCGCTCTTTCTGTAGGCTTCAACCCTCTCAGTATTTTCCTTATCCCTCTGCCTCTTCTTGAACTACTGCCTGCCTAGTAACACATTTGTTAGAATATACTAATTCTCCTTTCTTTCTACTTGGTTCTGGCAACTTATATGTCCATCCTGGTTGGTGTCACCCTGTTTTGTGTTTCCCCATCCTTAGTCATGACCTCATTGTCACTGTCTCCACATTGATTTACTTCTTGGGTCCTCTGGCCAGTTGGGTGCTTGCTATTTTATAGCTTAGCCTTCTGATTTTCTTGGACTGATTACTTTGGTCTGCCCTGGCTCCATTCCTACACTAGACCCACTGTAACCCAGGCAATATAATGAGAATCCTCACCTGCTTAGCATCTATTCTTTTTAAAAGTTGATTTACTAGCCTGTAGTCACTGTACAAAGTGATGGGTTTCCCTAAGGCATCTTTGTCCGAGTGTCTTCTTTAGTTACTTTCTCCTCTAAGACCATCTTAGAGGTACAACTTCCCCACTGTTCTTTCTCTTCCTAAACAGTCCCCTTGTGCTTTTATGCTGTGGGCCTGTGTATGCGTGTGCGTGTGTGCATGTGTGCGTGTGTGCATGTGTGTGTGTGTGTGGTATGTGAGTTTAAAATATAGGTTCCACATATGAAAGAAGACATGGTTATTTGTCTTTCTGTGTCTAGCTTATTTCATTTAACTTGATGACATACAAGTCCATACATCCTGTCCCAAATGAAATTTTTTTCACTATTTACTTAGCTCCATAGTCATAATCAATATTCATATAGTTTTACTTCCATATTTACCATGTTATGCCCTTCTCTTTATCCTAGTCTTAGGGGATCAGGAATTAAAGCAAATAGCAGGGTAGGTTGTATATTGTGAGACAAGCCCCATGTGACCATCGCCACATAGCCCTGCCCCATTGAGCCTGGTTACTAGCTACCAAAAATGGGTGGTGAATAGGTGTCCTTACTTGGATGTTCGTCTCCTGTTGATTCATGTTATAGACAAGTTAATTTAGTACCAAGAAGTGAAAGGCACTTGGTATTTGCAGGGTACAGCTACTCCGGCTCCTCACTGTGGCATTCAGAACCACCTGAATATAATGCATGCCAGGTAAGAAACCTGTCAAATTTCTGCATATGCCTACATACACTCAGAGGGGAAAGGAGGCAGTGCCTTTCACAAGGTGCCACTATTTCTTGCTTGGCATACACTTTGTTTTCAGAATTATTATCCTTTTTATTATTTATTCTTGCAACAATGTATATCAGTAGCAGATAAGATGGTTTCAAATTACTTGTCAAGAAGTTAAGAAACATTAAAGAAATTTTAAAGAAACAGTGTTAAAGATCTTTATGGAGTGCCAGCAGCCACTGAAAAGTGAGATGAAAGTGGTCTAGACTGGAATGCCTTCATCCTGTATGGGCAAGGTGGGCAGTGCCCTTGTGGTATTCAATTGGAAGTGTCTGGGGATGCAGTGCTGGGTTACTGTTCTCATCACTGACTCTATTCTTCCTATGCGCTGTTTTAGCAGTTCAAACTATAGCTAAACCAGAAAAACGTGAGAATCAATCTCTACAAGGCGTAGCTGAAAGACAGGCTACTAGATATTTTATGTATGATATCCAGGAAGGGAAGGTACCAAACAGAGATGAGAAAAGGGCATATAGGTCTGCTCCCTTTCCCTGAGCTTGAGACAACCTAACCAGCATCTTGAGCTTCTAGTTGCTGATTTCCTCCTGTTGCTTTGCCAGTGATGGAGTGGGGTGGGGAATGACAATCCTAGCATAGGCTAGTCATCTAGATGTAAGGACAGTGACAGAGGGGAAAACAAGACATAGTATTGCCAAGCATAAGGTAGGGACCCTAGTTCTTTTTTGATATTTGATGGTGTAATACAAAAGGTTCTTGTGTGATATCCGAGCCTTACAAACCAAACCAAGGAGTTTCAGTGTTTATTCCAGAACTCCTTAGCAAACTTCATTTCAATTTATTCCTGCACTTCTACCATATACAGGGAGTAGAAAACTATATTATATTACAATGGACTTTTAAATATATATCAGCTTCTCATCAGATAGGGTTATTTAATGGCATATAAGTAATGCAATGAGGGAAGAGCAGGAATGCTCACCCCTGCCAGCTACAATAGCCTCTTTACTGTACCCCATTGTTTCATATTGCTATGTGAAGCCATGGACTGCTGTGCATGTATTTGGGCCATTTTCTTCACCATATTTAGTGAAATACTCTATATATAGACTAATGGGTAGGTGTGTGGATGGATAAGAATAAGAAGAGGATAAGAATAAGAATAAGAAGAGGAAGGGAAGAAAGAAGGAGGTGATAACAGGGAGATAGGAAGAATGATATTTGTAGTCTGTTCTTCAATTGCCTTATTTTTTAAAAAATATACACACACACACACACACACACACATATATATATATATATGTATATATATATATATATATATATACACACATCACACACACACACATATAATATTTTCTATGTCCACTGATAGGTGTGCATAGGGAAAGGCAGTGTATAGGATTTGATGCCATCTGTGGTTTTAGACATATATATGTATATATATATGTGTGTGTGTGTGTGTGTGTGTGTGTGTGTGTGGTGTGTGTTTGTGTTTTGTGTATGCATGTCACAGCGTACACATGAAGGTTGGAGCATAATTTGTGCAAACTGTTTCACTCTTTTAATCCCTGGGATTGAACTCAGATCATCAGACTTGGTGGCAAGCACCCTTCCCCATCTCATTGGTCTTTTATCACTTAGTAAGCAGATTAGAGCTCATTGTTAAGCAGTCTGACATAAGGAAAACTTTCCTAAGACTGATTCTAAAATCAGAGCTCAGATTTCTCTTCAGATCCTTGTAAATCCTTGTCAACCACATATCTCCCACCCAAGTCTCCCAAATGGATGAGCAAGCAATATAAGCAGGCTACTTGGACAACTCTTATCAATAATTTGACAGGAGAAGTTCAGTAGTGATTCATGCCAAAATGCCTCAAGAGCATCCCATGAGCTGGTATTAAAGGAAACCACACATCTTCACTTGGTGTCACGTAAACCTTGATGATTAATCTAGAAGGCAACATCCTATGTGGGTATTTATCTCTCTCACTGCTATTTTATTTAGATTTTTCCCTCATGATGACAGTGTCCAGTATAGCATCTGTACATCCTATACAATCTGGATAGAAACAGTGGAAGAGTAAACATCTTCTGTGTCCATGCATGTGCCTGTCATGAAGTAAATGGAAAGTTCTAGACATTCTAAGCCTTATAAAGCATGCACAATGTACTTTTTCTTTATCAGTGCTGTGCTAATATTTTCTATGTCCACTGATAGGTGTGCATAGGGAAAAGCAGTGTATAGGATTTGATGCCATCTGTGGTTTTAGACAGTCTTGGGAGGTCTTGGATGTAACCCTGGTGGAAGTGAAGCATGGGAGTAGGTCAGTAAGGAGGCAAACTAACTTTTAACACATGAACAAGTATTCAAGTCATGCTGTAATGTGGAATATGATCATAGAATATTCACTGGTGCCCTTAGACCAGAGCAGGGTACCTGCACAGGTGCTACCTAAATTCTTGCAGTGAGAGAACAGGAGCCTGGGCTCTGTAGGAAGATGGTCAACTAAGTAGGCTTAGAGGAGCAGAGCAAAGAACAAAAGACTAAGCAGAGGAAAAGAAGAGTCCATAGAGAGATCCAGGCAAGAAGCAGCATAGAGTGCCCCCCAAAGTTGGAAGATAAAATGAAACAGACAGGCACGTTGAGGATGAGGAATTGAAATTGTGTTAAGCAAAAATTATATGCCATTCCAGTTTTCTGAACATGAATGTTAAGAACCAAGCTTGTGGGGAAGGCTAATCCTATTTAAAAGCCCTAAGAGAGTTCACTATTCAAAGACCTTCTCAGTCAGTTCTTTTGCAAACAGAATGATTCTTCTGTGAAATAAATAATCTTCTATACAAATGTATCTTTGTAAGGCTTAAATCAGACCATGGACTCACATGGCATATCTCTTAATATAGATTCAGAAACACTTCCTAAATGTATACTTTAATAGACTTAATAAAATTCTAAAATATAGCTGTGGACAACCATTGTGTAACTTACAACCTTCCTTGGGAACCAGTTACGTGTATTAACTAACAGCAAAAAAGAAACCTCAGACAACAGAGTTTGTTTTACCTGATGGCAAATAAGCACAATGTCCTCAGGAAAGGCCTGGTATGACATGACCCATCTCTCAGGTTAGTGTATAGGAATGCATGAAACTTTCTTGTATAATGGACAGAAACCATATTCTTCATTGGATTTTACTCTGTAGGTTTTGTTTTAGATTCAGGAGGGCCATGCAGTTGACCCAGGGGAGTCTGGGTTGGATTCTGCACACTGCATGATATACTGCAGCATACCAAACTGTTAAATTATGTCTAATGTAGAAAATTTACACATCACAGAAACTATCCATTCAGATGGCCAGCCTCTCCAGCACAACTTCCCTCTTTCAAGATTCACATAAGAGCAAGGCGACTCATGAACCAGCAGACTCCAGTTTTTTGAACAGCTGAATTTTGGATACACCTAAAAGGTGGTTAAATATAAACTCATTAACAAGTAGCCACACAATCTAGTAGTGATTACTTTGAGTATGCTTTTGCTTTGGTGAGGTGTGCTCAGGGTGGACATAGAAAATGTCTAACCTTGTCAAAAGATTATGATAATGATCACCGGATGAAGTAGCATATTCATCAAATCCTAGCATGCTCCTACCAGGAGAAGGGAGGGTGAGATAGAATCACCAGAAGCTTGTGGGTTAGTCTACCTGGTATACACAGCAGTAATCAAGAAAGACTCTGTCTTGAACAAAGTAGAAGGTAAAGTGTCAATCAAGGTTTTCATCCAACTGATATGTATACACATTTCTTCCTATGAGAGAGAGGTGGGATGGATGGATGGATATAGATAGATAGATAGATAGATAGATAGATAGATAGATAGATAGATAGATGTAAAAAGAGACAGACACAGAAATAGACAGAGACAGACACACAGACCAACACAAGGCACTTGCCCAAACCTACCCAAAAAAAGAACGTGGCTGTACAGGTTTGCCAAATATATTGTCTTTATAGCTTGTTCTGTGTTTCTGGTGCCATTCTCCCTTTTGGCCATCCTGCCACTTGGAATTTGGAAAATGCTATCTATCTCTGCAGGAAAAGGGACTTCCCAAAGACTAACCAATATTCTGGTTTGTGTGACCATTTAAAAAATAAATAAGAAACTTGTGAGAGATTCCTGGTTGATAAACATACAAGAAAGCATAAATAGAAATCTCCCTTCCCTGTGATTTATGGAACACAGAATCTCTCCCCTTCAATCGACTCTTTGTTCTCACAGCACTGTGCAGCAGGCAGAGCAGATCCCACCAACAGATATGGATATCCTACGTGAGGATGTGGATATCAGGGGGAATGCAGCCCTACTGAACAGCAAGTGTGTGTGTGTGTGTGTGTGTGTGTGTGTGAGAGAGAGAGAGAGAGAGAGAGAGAGAGAGAGAGAGAGGAGTTGCTAATAAGAAGCCACGTTTTTCAGACAACAGCTCCATCCCTAGAGCCAGCTCACCAGAGACACTGAGTGGGCATTTCCTGGGACTCAACTGTTGCCAGCAGCCCAGGCTCTCCAGAAAATAGAACTCATAGTTCTGCTTTTTTTTTTTCTCCAACAAACCAGGTTACCTATTAGAGCTGAGACTTGTCCTCCTGCAGTGTTCCTCTGCAATGCTTCTTAGGAGAGAGACAAGAAATTAAAAGACCTTTGCCACCAGCAGCTGTGTGGAAAATTATACCTGGCCATCCAATCAGGAAAGCGAGGGTAAGAGAGTCAATGACTGTTGGACTGAGGCCTTCAGTGGGTCACAGTACACGGCAGGGGATGCTTTTGAGTTACAGGCCTAACCTTGCTCCTGTGAGTTCTGAAGGGAGCCAGTCTTGTTCTGCACAACTACTTGTTTCTGACAACTTTAAGCATTTTATGTCCCTTGGAATCTTGTGTTTCTTCTTCAGAAGAAATTACCAGAAATCAGCTTATTAGACCAGTAATTCAGTGATTAGCTCTATTAAGACTATTATATATCTTTTAATTACTTTTAAATATATTTGTTTTATTTTATATTCATGGTCCTGAATAGGTGCATATACACCACATATATACACGTGCCCATGAAGGCCAGAAGAGGGCACTGAATCCCCTAGAACTGGAGTTAGAGACAGTTGTGAGCCACTTAATGTGGGTGTTGGGAGCTAAACCTAGTCCTTTGCCAGTGAGCTAAGTGTTCTTAACCACTGAGTCATCCTTCCAGCACTTGCTCCTCCCATATATCTTAAGTATAATTCTAAAACTAACCTTGGGCTCTCCTGGATAGCAGGCACTCTTCCATGTGGGCTCTATTGTGAACCAGTTGAGATTGTCCTAGTTGTGGGATCTTGTGAAGCACTTCGGCTTCTGTGTACCTCGGTTTCCTCATCACAGGGTTATGTGAAACATATAAAGTGATAATACTTTTTAATCTCAAGGATTGGAACATAATACTGTTCCAGACACAAGTTCCATGTGTTGGGATTGTTGTGACATCAAGAAGGCATCACAAGTGATCTAACGTGTCAACTAAATCTCCAAGATTCAGTTGTCTTCAGTTGACTGCCCATAGACACTTGAAACCAGTTTCAATCATAGCAGTCGTGACTGTGAAGAAACCAAAGGTTCATTCTTATAAGCTTGTTGTCTTTCAGGCAGCACCAGTCCTTTGAAAAGGAGCAGACAAGCATGCTAATATGGAAGACTCTGTTCTGTCCACTTGGGATTCAAATGAATTTACAGCAATAATTAAACCATTTCCCATTTGTAGTTGGGATTTTCAAAAGATTTTATGGAGAATCCTATTTTCTAAAATCATGAATCTTTGGGATATAAAGGATCTATAGAACTCAGGCTGAATCCATGGTCTAGTTTCCAACTATTTATACCCTGTGCATATACAGAGGCCTGCACTACCATGTGCCTTAATACCCTATAATCCCATAGGATCACTGTTGGAAAGCAAGCTCAAGGATACACAGTGCATTTGCTATGTCACAGAAATGGACATTTATCCTGCTGTATGTAGTCATGGTTTCTACCCTTCTCTGTGCAGACTGCACTATTGGTTCTGTGGTACTTCTCTATAGCTGCTGAGAAGGAGAAGCTTGGGGAACACTGCAGGGTTTCCAAAAAACAAGCTCTCTGTGTTTCCACAATAGGGGCACTGTTGGTCATCTCTCTATCTGTCCCCAAACGCTCAGGTCACAGGCTGTAGCTATGAGCTGAAAAGCTGCAAGAGGGACCAGACCATCTGAACTTGAATAAAAATAAAAATGTCTGGCTCCAGTTTTCAGTCATTCCTATGGACACAGGTAAAAAGAGGCCAAAATTTTGAGAAAATTGCACAATAGAAGATGTGGAAACAGTCCAGAAACAATCCAGAATAATAAGCAACATTCTTCAATAGCCTGAAAGCTGTGTGTGTGTGTGTGTGTGTGTGTGTGTGTGTGTGTATGTGTGTGACTGTGTGTATGTGTGACTGTGTGTATATTTGAGTGCATGTGTGTGTGAATGTGTGAGTGTTTGTGAGTATGTGTGTGTCTGTAGGTATGTGTGTTTGTGCACATTGTATAGATAACAAAATACAAGTAACTATGGACAGGAGTTGCTGGCAGCTAGCCAAAGCTGCAACTAAAGGCAAAGGCATAGCAATCTTTGTGTCACCAGTGACAGATGAAAGAAGGATAACATTTAGAGGTGCAAAGCAGTTGCAGACGTTCACATCTGTTTACATGTGTGAGTAGGCAAGTGCATGCAAATACCTCCTATATATCCAAACAGACATATGCATATATAAGATTGACTGTACATGGGATCCTGTATATGTAGATAGTTCTGCCTCCAAGGACTATAGGACAGGGAGTCTTAAACTTGGCCTTGATTCATCTGGACAGTTTACTAAACACAGGCTGTACTCCTTCCTTTTTCCATTCTGTAACTTGATATCACTGTTAACTAAACTCACAGCCCTGTACCTTTTCTAAACAATAGCATTTTTTCATGTGCTAGGCAGCCTCTGCACTTGGCCTGTTCATATTGAGCTTAGTGTTTGTATTTACAGTACCTGTGGCTTCTATGCTTACCTTTCTGGCTGGAGCCAAAGGACCTTTGCTTTCAGCTACTCCTATCACTCTGGAGGGTAACAGTGGCCTGTAAATAATGTGTAGGCAGCACAGAGAGGAGAAAGAAATAGCAACCAGCCAAATGTCTGGAGACTGAAAAATATTATATTCTCAAAAGTTAGATCAAAGGGTTTTGGTGATCATTGAAACAACTTATAGATTTAAGAAACATCAATAAAATATATTAAAATTTTATTAAAAAAAATTTTGGAACAGTAAGATCATTCTTCAAGTCAAGCACCTGGTGCCATGCCTGGGGACCTGAGTTCCAGTCTAAGGACCGAGATGGTGAAAGGAAAGAACCAACTGTCCCACATTGTTCTGTGACCTCCACACATGGCACACACACACACACACACACCCCTCCACATAAATAAATAAGCACAGTAACATAAAAGAAATGTGTAAGAAACACCCTATTTTTCACATTGAAGGCCACTGTGAAAAATCCCAGGATGTTCTTGCAAAGGCCTCCTTTTTCAAAGTAGACTCCATCACTTCCTGTGGAAACCACCCTGTCACTCACAACAAACTCAGTAAGTCAGGAAGAATCCCTGGGCCTTTGTCCTGCCCAAGCTCTGTGGCTGTTCCCCACAGTTCATTCTGTGTTAGGATCCAAAGAGCGCCACCTCCTGAGTACAGAACTGACATTCATTTTTGTCTACATTCATGAGAAAAATAAAGAAAATCATCAAACAGCAAAAAAAGAGTAAGTCCTGGTTATAAATATGAATCCAAAATTCAAAGTTATTTATCTTAAAGCCAATATGTCTTAAAATATATAATCTTTTACCTGATGGTTCAGTCTAAAGTGGTCTATTTATAAGAACTAAAAGAAAGGGGATTGTAAGGTGGTATGCTGGTGTAATATGCCTTTAATCTCAGCACTTGGGAGGCAGAGGCAGGCTGATCTCTGTGAGTTAAAGCCTAGTCTACAAAGCAAGTCCAGAACAGCCAGAACTACACAGAAAA
>NW_021604633.1:4620164-4627041 GCF_004785775.1 Grammomys surdaster | reverse complement strand
CCCCCCTCTCTCTGTATATACTTGGGTGCATGAGTGTGTGTTTCCACAACACATTTCTAAAACAATCTCTAGCCTTTCCTTCTGACTTCTTTTGTTGTTCTTAGAAACATGAAAGCAGAGCAGACGAATGCATTTCCACTGCACTTGCATACATACGTCCTTTGATATTTTTGCTCATTTGCATCATAAATCTGGTTATAGTCTTTTAGACAAATAGGAAATGAAGAAGGCCTATTATAAATTAGGAACATAACTATATCATCTCCTAATGTTAAATAGAAACAGGATCATTGGGATGGAACTAAGAAGATAATTATCCAGCCCCCTGGGAGAAGGGCTACCCATTAGTCCTCCCTCTCCAATAGGTATGAAATAAAATTATCTTCTATCTCCAAGTCCTCAGAACTTGTATCAATGGGGAGTTGGCTGAGGAGGGTTTTCAGATTTGGCCAATTAGATGGATAGCAGAATTTGATACATTGCATGTTCATGTCAGAAGCCAACCAGAGGTAAGCAAGACATTGCAGATGGTGAAACTTACAGAGTTTAGAGAGTTAATAAGTTTATAATGATCATTTCAACCACTAAAGTTTTTTTTTTAACAAGTAGCTTGTTGGCTGTGTCCTTCTGGTGAGAGAAGACAAAATAACCCCACCTCAGGGCATTCATTATACATTATGTAATGTTCTAGAAGCAGTCAGAACAGAGACTATCTTCCTTCCTTAAAATAATATAAATTAATTTTTTAAACCCACAGGGAAACAAATGAGTGAAATAAGATAAAGCTTTCGTACTTCATGAGTCTATACTGTGTGGTTCTGAGTAAAAATACATCATGAAAAAAAATGGGATTGTCTCAAAACAAAGAAATGGGAATTCTACCATCTGCTCATGGGACTAGGTCTTCCCTCAACTAGAGTTCCACCAGGCTGGGAGTCTGCGTAGGTTGTGTTTTCACTGAGTCATAACACCTAGAATGTGTCTTCTCTATAGAAAACCCTGAATCAGTTCTGGGACAAAGGAATGAATAGATGGATGAGTGATTGGATGAATGGATAAAGGAATGCGTTAAAGCTGCTGATGTTTCCACATCTCTCAACTTCCAGAAAATGTTCTGACTTTCCAAACATTTTCACCCCCAGTTCTGTACTCTATAGCAAGTCTTCACCTGACAAGCTTTGTTGCCCAGTTGAAGCTACCAACCGAGACCAAATAAATTCTTCCTAAGGGATACTCATATTTTATTTATGTTTTTAAATTAGTTTACTAGTGTTTTTAAAGGTAGCATACAAATTAATGGGTTCCATTTTGGTGTTTCCCTGCATCTTTTGTTCTTACTTACTCCTCTTCCCTAAGTCCCCTTCACTGCCTGCTAGTTGTCTTCCTCCCATGTTTGCTTCATTGTTAATACACTGCATCTCTCTTTTTCTCCTCTTCCCCTCTTCACTTTCTTAAGGTATCTTTTTCCTCTTCATGGCCCCCCTTATAGTTTTAGAACCTATACCATACACCACACACACACAAACACACACAAACACACACACACGTGCACATAAACACAAACACTTGCACACTCAAGCACATATACATGCACTTGTACACTCACCTCTACATATACATACACATTAAAATTTTAAGCCCATATATGATAGATAATACTTTGTCACTGAGTCTGGCTGTTTGCCAGAACTTGACATGAAGATCTCTAGTTCTATGCTTTCTCTTGCAAGCATCATTTTATTTTTCTCTTTGTTGCTAAATAAAATACCATTGTATATATGCACTGCATTATTGATATTAATTGGTTGGTTGATGGATATCTATAATGTCACATTTCCTGACTATTGTGAATAGTACAGCTAAAACATGGATGTTCCAGTACTTCTGTGGCAAAGCTGCTTTGGGGCATCTATCTATATAGCTGGGACATATTGTAGTCTTACTTTCAGTGTTCTGAGGAACCTCCTTTCTAAGTTCTGTGGATTCGTCCACATTCCCACCAGCTATTAATAAGCAGTTCTCTTGCCTACAACCCTCAGGGGGATGTGTCATCTTTATTTTCCTCTTGATATGCTGATCAGGGTGAGATGGAATCTCAAAGTATTTTAATTTTTATTTTCCAATGGCTAAGGATGTTAAACAATTTCCAAGGATTTTCTGGCCGTTATTATTTATTATTTTGAAAACTATTTTGTTTATTAGTCCACTTATTGATGAGAAGATTTGGGGGGAGGGGACTCTGTATTGTTTAATTTTTAAGGTTCTTGATTTGTTTCCCTGTATAATGCATAATTAGCAAAAGTTTTCTTCTACCCTTTAGTTTATCTCTTCATTCTGGTGACATTATTTCCTTTGTTGTGCAGAAGCTTTTAAATTTCATATGATCCCATTTATCAATTCTTGGAATTATACTCTGTGCTTTTGAAGTCAGTTCTCAGAGATTCCTCATCTGTTCCTGTATCTCAACTAATTTCCTTATGTTTTTCTGTAGTGGCTTCAAAATGTTGGTCCTTATGTCAATGACTTTCATGTATCTAACTGGCTATCACTGGGTACATCTAGATTTAATGTCTTCCTCCTACATGTAGATATTTACTTTTTCCAGTACCAATTGCTAAAGAGGCCGTATGTTTTCAAATGTGTGTTTTTGACAATGTTTTCAAAAGTGGCCGTAGCTGTGTTTATTATGGGGTCATCTGTCTATTCTACTGGTCTGTTTCTGCAACAGTTCCACATTGACCTTGCCATATTGTTCAGTATTAATATCTTCAACATTAATCTTTGGGTATAGGATTTAGTTAGATATTCTGGATCTTTGGAACTTCTTTTATGAGGTTTAGGGCTACCTTTTATGGCTATGTAAAAAATGTCATTGGAATTTTGTATTGAATCTATAGCCTACTTTCAGTAATGCATCCATTTTTACAATATTAATTCTGTTGAACCATAAACATGGGAGGCAAAGACACTTGGCCAATCACACTTGGCAGCAGATGTTTCCTTTAGTGTGGGCAGAATTCCCGTTTATTTCAGTACATGAGAAAGAACTTTAGGCTCTACCAGGTTAGGATACAAACATTTCATATAGTTAAAACAACAACAACAACAACAACAACAGACAGTTCTTTAATGGAGGGGTGGAGGGAGAGTGGCAAAAAGTAAATGCATAAAACAACTTCCACAAAAGTAGGGAAGAAAAGCACACATAGAAAAGCACGAAGAAATCACTGACTTTTAGATGACAGCCATCATTGCCCTTTGAGAAGGTACATTTAATTTTTTTCTATATGGTCAAATTTAACGTCCTATAAAAAGAAGAGATTTACTTTTGTTTCTGTGTACATATATGTTCCTGTGTGAATTTACATGGAAGATAGGGAGTGTTGGATTCCCTACTGGTACTGGAGTTACAATTAGTTGCAAATGCCAATGTAGGCTCTGGGAACTGAACCTAGGTCATCTAAACGAGAGGCTGGCTCCCTCAACTGCCATCTTTTTAGCCTAAACTCCCTTTTGTGTGGCTCTCACTGTGTTCTGGAGCAGTCTTATTTTTTTTATATATACACCTTAAGAATACTACGAGTTGACAATTTGTAGAAATGGACAGAAGCTGATATTTATTTTGGGGTGAAGTTCCTGGAACACTCTTAACTCTAAGCTCTAGCCTTCAAGTTGAATTTTGCTTAATATCCCAGAGAAAGGGACAATGCACCCAACAGAGCCAGTGGAAGATGTGCTACCAGACTACCCATTAAACAAGACTATGAGAGGAGTGAACAGGAAGCTCATTTCACACCTCCGGGAGCAAAGTTTAGGAGTAAAGTTAGATGGCAGTGCTGAGCTTTGAGGCATAGTTCTCTACACTCACCCTTGACACCAGCCATGTCGACAAACACAGCCCACAGCCCAGAGTTCCCCTCTACTCCTTGGCTTACTTGATACATGCCATCACCTGTCTTGCTCACGGTAGATAGTTCAGAGCTCTTGGTTGCTGCTGGCACCCAGGAAGTGAAGCATTGAGGGTTGGATATGTGAATATGTTCTCTATGTGGAGGCTGGTGTCATCATCGCATGTACCTGAGAGATTCCATGAAATGAGTCTTGCAATAGGCATTTTTCTCTTGAAGGACTATGGCTTAGCAGAATTAATTTATGGACAAAGACACTATGGAGAAGGGCCAGAACCTCAACTCAGACTTGAACTGGCCTTGAGTTTGACTATAAAGCCTACATTCATCCAGAACTGAATGTGGGCAATTCCTAGAATTTACCCATTTCCTAGTTCTTTGGTTATAGACCTCAGAACATGATTGCAAAAACACAGAGATGACTATTCCTGGGACCCAATGTCTCTGCTTCCTTGGAGTCCAATTTTGACAAGACCTCTGAAATAACTGAGTATTTTTACCTGGTGTGTCTTTTTATTTATTGATATTTGGGTGGTACCCTATGATATCCTTAGAGACATCTCATCCCAAAACCCTGCATTGATATCTGAGTGCACCAGAACCGTGTGCTGTAAGCCATTTAATATTGAAATAAAAGTTGCAAAGCTGAGGTCAACTGCGAACACTCTCATAATCCAACTGTGACTCAGCATAAGCCAGCAGTAACGTGCTCATTCTGGAATGGCTGGCCTTAACAGATTCAGTTCTGATTCCACAAATATGAATTTAGATCATGAGGCCTTGATAATTCCCCTGGTGTGGACCACCCATTTATATATGCATTAACATTGCACCTAGCCTGCTGAGTGGACAGCAAGGGTGCTATAGTGAAGGGAGCCATGACTTGAATGTCACTGGAAGGTCATTATGCAAGCTGTGATCTGGATAGTGACTCATGGCATGACAACTGTCTGGGACATCTTGGTTGCTCAAGGACTGGGAGGGCAGTCAAAGAGCAACAAGGCTGAGGGGGTCCCAGTCAATTAGCAACTCATAAAACAAAACAAAAAAGAAAACAAACAAAACACTTCTGCAAGATGACAGAGTAAGTGCAACAGAAGAAGACTAGAAAAAACATGGAAATAAAATCCTGAAATATGGATGCAGCCAGACCCGAGCACACAGTGCTGTTCTTTCTACAAACTACAAATTACACTTCAGTATTTTTGTTTTATTGTTTTCCGTCTTGCATTTGAGAATAATGATGTCTACTTTCTAACATTGTCCCAGAGCTAAAAATTATATACGTGGTGTACTTCACACACACACACACACACACACACACACACACACACACACACGAATGACGTTGTGCACTATTATAGGGCAGAGTCCTTGATCTCAAGGTGAGGCATCTGGTTGTGTCCAAAAAGAACACAGAAGGAGCCAGGCAATAATAAGCAAGGCCTCTCCAGTGAGGCCACCTTGCTGTGTACTGAGGTTGTGGTGACCTCAGGGAGAAGGAGTGCCAGTGCATGGCAAGCTCCCTGTTGAAGGAACTGTATATTCTGACTCTGGATAGCCAGAGAAGATCCTTCAGCATTCAGAACAGCGTCCTCCATAGCAAATACTCAATGTTAAGGTATGTATACACAGCATTAAGCCAGTGTCGAATTTAGTCATATAGAAACACAAAAGAGCTTTCTGAGACCCATGGAAAGTAATGGGTATCTTTAGCCATCCACAAAGATGTTGGAAAGGAGAAGGCAGGTGCAGGAGATAGTGGGATCTGAAACCTAAATAAGACAGGGAAAACCTGAAGGGTAGAAGACCTTAAGTTGGGTGTGGTGTGATCACTGTTCCCTAGAGGAACTAGAGGGCAAACTTCAGTTGCAGGTTTCCTGGGGCTACCAATAGTTGTTTACATGTACTTCAGCCCTCAACAGGACTGAGGTACCCCTTAGAGTACCTCAGTATTATACAAATTCTAGCAATTTTACAGATTTTGCTTCATCTAATCCTTATAATTATCTGTGAGGTAGGAGTGAACATTTACCCCAAGCTACATTTGTAAAACTCAAGTTTCATTACTCAACAAAGCTCAGAGAGAAACCATGGTGAAAGGCTTTGGATCCAGATCTAACTGATGCCACTACCTTGTTCTGTCCAAACACCTGCTCCTTGCATATTTACTTCATGAGTAGCAAAGCCAGCGGGACCATATACAATTTGACTTCAGTCCTTAAAGGTCTTTTTCTGGGATTTATCTGTAAACATCATGCTTGCAGCCCCGGTCAGCAGACTGAGTAGGCCTCTATATATTACTGCCAGTGGCTAAGACCTAGCCAAATAGCTGAGATGGCTCAGTGGTAGATGTGGGACACGTGGGGATGGAGAAAAGAGGGAGGGGTCACAGATGGGCAAGAACAGTGGTATGTGAACCAGAGTGTCTTAAAGTAACCATGATACATCACTGGAGCTGGCAAGGGAAGAGGTATATTGTGTGTGTGTGTGTGTGTGTGTGTGTGTGTGTGTGTGTGAGAGAGAGAGAGAGAGAGAGAGAGAGAGAGAGAGAGAGAAGAGAAGAGAAGAGAGAGAGAGAGAGAGAGAGAGAGAGAGGCAGAGGCACACCCTCCCTTCACTAACTCTAAGTCTAGTGAAGTTGGCAACAAATATTAACCACCACATCTGGTCATGCAGTTTTGTGGAAAATGAGGCTGAAAAGAAAGAGTCTGAGATGGGAGATTCCCTACAATGCCCTACACCCTGTCAGGTATAGCTAATCAGCTCTTGCTGAGAGAATGTATAGCAGGTGTTCCTCACTCACAACCCTAGTCATCTCTTCAGGGGACTTCTTGGCCTGCCTGTCATTTCTGATGGGGAAACTAATGCCTATAGGGGGTAAGAGAGTTTCAAGGCCTCCAAAGAGATGGAAATCAGAGCTGGGCTATGATCCATTTGAGTATGTGTTAGACTACTGATAAAGAGAA
>NW_021604633.1:4542880-4617164 GCF_004785775.1 Grammomys surdaster | reverse complement strand
TGGGCTATGATCCATTTGAGTATGTGTTAGACTACTGATAAAGAGAATTAGCATGGATGAATCCTGTCACTAGAAGCAAGGAAAATGGTGAATTACAAAGGTGTCAGGGATAAACCCATCTTGCAGAAGAGCTGTGATTGCTCAGATATAGGTGGCTAGGAAAGGACATAGGGTCAGTGATATACTGATGACAGATCTCTGTGCTGGATAGTGGGAGGAGCATGGTTAACACAGCAAGTAGGATCTCCCATGAAGAAGTTGGGATAGGGGTCAGCTAGGTAGACATATCCTGCAATGGAAAGCTACAGTCAGAAATGGCCAGCTAGCTGCAAAGATGAAAGGTAAAGTTGTAAAAAGACTCTATCCTTAAATCAAGCATGTGAAATGAGAAAAGGATCAAGAATAGAGGCTTCAGGACAGCATCCTAAACACCACATGGATGAGGCCCTGTAAGTATATGAATCTAGCACTGTTTTAAAGTCACTTAAGATTAGTCTTATAGTGACTGTTAATAAAGAATGAATTTTGTTGGGGAGTATGTAGCAGTTGGAAATTATTAAATGTAGAAATAGACATAAAAAAGAATGCAAAGTTTAACACACAAGGTCATTATTTTAACGTCCAGTATATCCATGTAGATTTGATTGACACACATCTATTTTGGGAGGAAACATTTTATCTCCTCAGTTCCTGATAGAAAATGTGTTCTTCATCATTGTCAACTTGAAATGTATATGAGAGTAAGAAAGCATATAAAGTACAAAAATCCACTCCCCATACACTTTCATGAGAGTCAGTAAAGTTTACTGTTGGCTATGCTTACGGTACCAGCTACCCATTGTTTGTGCAGCTGTGGATTTTAGAGAAAAACCTACTACTGCCAAGTTCTTAAACCAGTATAATTCCTAATCACCTAAATTCTTACCCTATACCTACAGATAGATACATCTCTAATGCCTCACCAAAGAAATGCTTTTTTGCAGCAGAGAGAGACCATCACAGAAAGCCATACTGGTCAGAATCAGAGACTAACTGAGCTTGGTGTACCCAGTTACAACTTATACATGTATAACACAACTCTATACCACAGATTCTGAGAACATCACAGAAGAATGGGTAGAAAGACTGTAGTAAACATAGGACCAGGACTAGGATGCCTTCTAGAAGATCATGTCTCCTATATAGGACAGGAAGGCTGCACCCATGAAATCTCAACAGCATGCCCACCTAAACAAGACGTGAACAATTCTAATGCTAGCACGGATGGAGGAAATCTCACGAGTCCCCAATCCTAGATAAAAAATTACAGGCAACTAATGACTTCTGAAAAAAAAAGGAGAATTAGTTTTTCCTAGTATGAGCCTCCTAATTTGCTATCTACCACCAAATGGTCATTTCTAAAATCATATACATATGAGAAACACTAAATGGACTTGTAAGGTTGTATTTGTGTGTGTGTTAACGTGCATGTGCATGACAATGTGCAGTGTGGCCATAATAGTGAGTGGGGGAAGGAAACAATAGAGACTGTATATGCAGGTAGAAGGAAACCTTAGAGGGAGGGAAAGGGGTGAAGGGGGGTGAGGAGCAGGATATGAAAATAGGGATTCAAGATCAACACATGTCATATACATATTACAAATATGTAATGAGTTTGTACAATTAATAAATGATAAAAAGAAAAACAGTAATTTGAGGGGAACAAGAATCAGGGCAATGGGTATAATTATTGTTAACCCGAAGAACCTTGACTGGGCAATTTCTTATGGAAGTCTTATCAAAATGACCAGGAAGATGAGTTAGGAGCGCCTGTGATTGAAATATAAATTGCATTATTTTAAAACCAAAATGTATAGCATTAGAATAAAATGCACCTTGTTAAAATTTTTGTGAGTTTCTTTTGAAAACTTGCGACTGCCATAACCCAAATTACCTTCCAACATTAATGCCAAACAACTAGCAACAGGAATATGTTAGCCTTCATGGTGCAAGCAAATTGGCAAATTCAAAGAAAGCTAACCAAGTTCAGTTGGGAAAATCTACCAGGAAACATGTGTGATCCATGGGTAACAGCAATCTGTTCATGTGGATATGTTTCCTGCTTTGGAGGTAACATACATGAGTTGTTAATCCTGGCTGGCTTCCCCTCACAGTGACTTAACAATACCCTTGCCCCAAATCAAGTATTATATGTTCAGGGAGTTCAGACTCATTTAATTATTAGCCTAAGTAAAATATAATTGTGCAATCAATCTGCAGGGAAGGGGGATAAAGCAAACAGCCATTTTCAAGGCAGAGAGAAATGACATTTGGATCAGCTTCCGCCTTGGTTCATCTCGTCCAAGTCTTTCTTCACTGGTATTGCTCCATGAAATACTTAGATGTTAGGGAAGACAGAAAGACAGTTATCAGGTGAGCTTGTGTGTATGACACATGCTGGACAAAGGGTTAGAGACACCAGTCTCTAGACTAGTTTCCACAAGGAAATAATTATGTCCTGATGAAGAATAAACTTTAAAAAAAAATCCAGGGGCTGAGGTGAAAACTCAGTTGGTAAAGTGCTTTCTTTGAAAGCATAGAGACCTGAGTTTGCCCCCCCCCCCCAGAAATGCTTTCAAAATGCTGGGTTTAGAAGTATGCCTATAATCCTAGAGCTGGCAAGTCCGAGACAGGAGAATCTCTGGGACTTGCTGTTTAGCCAGTCTGACCTAGCTGACGACATCAAACCAATGCAAGACCCTTCTCAAAGGAAGTGGATGGAGTTCCTAAGAATAACACCCAATATTGTCCTCACATCTCCATGTACCATGTGGTATGTACCTTCAACTCCCCCCCCGACACACACACACACACACACACACACAAAGAGTCCTATAAATGTATTTTGGACTACATATTTGTTAAAGCAAATTAGATGCCACTCAGCAGCAGTGTAGTAGTTTCTCCAGGCCTCTTCCCCTCCAAACAAGGACAAGGTTTATTATCCTTTATCAGATGAGAAAATTAAGCAAGACAATGGTGACTGGCATATGCTTGTGGATCTAATCCCCCCCTGGGTCCATGGGCATACCACCCTGAATATACTTAATCTCATCTAACTGTCTGTGAAGATTATCTCTAGTTGCTTTGCCTCTGAATTGCTACTACTGAGGCAGAGAGCAGCATTCTTGAGATTTCTGTTGACCCTGGCCATACTAACTACCTTTCACCAGAGTCAGCATGCCTAGCTCTTTAGCATCCCGGTCACATATTCATCACCCTGTCCTTCTCTCTCTCTTTCCCAGATACTAGGAGATTGAGTAATGCCCGTGGTTTCTGCTTTGCTCTGGGAACAAATCATTCCTGGAAGGCCTTGCTCTAATCAAAAAGGTACAATCCCACAGTCTCCTTCCATCAAGTTAGTCTTTGTGGAGTCTCTTAGCCTGAATTATCCCTTACTTTGCCAAAAAACCATGATGCCCCATTTCTTCATCTTCACAGGCATGTAGAATTCTTAAAATAATACTATAACTCATGCATGTACATATACACATCCCTATACCCTGTAAGCTTAGATATTCATATACTTGGAAAATTCTCTCTGTGTGTACACATGTCCACACATGTCATAAGCCAAAAGTTAGGTTTGTTGCTTCAAAATTGTCATTTTGCAGCCTCTGTGCAATAATACTTGAAAGGTAGGTAGATAACAATAAATAAATCCCTTTTAGGATGAGGAGGACAGTTAGCTCTCTGTCTGCCTGGTCAACATACAATAAGATGGGTACCTGAAAAACAGCACAGGACCCTTTCCAGATATGAGAACTTCAGTGCCTTATTCTTGGATTTGGTCCATGAGAATGAAGGAGTCCTGGGATGTGGCACTTGCTGAAGCATCCTGAACAGACCAGTTCAACAGATAATGTCCGCATCTAGTGTCATCCTAGCATCTTGAGCAGTTAGTCATACTACACTGTTGATTCTTTTTACAATCTCTTTTTGAGTCTTTGCCATGTGACAGGCATAGGAATGAAGAGAGAGGAGAGGGGGAAAAGGATGTGCCAGAAAGTCATAGATCTAAGTCAAACTTGAAGTCTGCCCAAGAGATGACATACAGACACAGAAAAAATTTACAATCTTCTTAATTGAGACTCAACGTATCCAGGTAATATGTAAATATAGTCACTGAAGGACACAAAGGACAATAAGTGATTGCATAAAAGCTCTTAATAATCAAAGTGCAGGCTGGCCCTAGACATTCTGGCTTCCCTTCCCTAAAGGAAGTGAATCTTGGCCCTGGAATCCCTACCTCAGTTCAGTCTGACACCACATACTTCTGGACCAGTGTGAGATTGCAGGTGTTCATAAGAGTAAGCCTAGTGCTCTTTTCCTGTCCGTCACCATTTCCCTCATTTCAGAGTTAGTAACACCTGTCCCTGTTCAAGTCTTCTCCTTCATAATTAGTTAACATCGGAGATATCTGAACACTTAAGTTCTTGACTGTAGTACAGGCCTCGTAGCGGCTTTAGCCCCTTTCTGGTTCATGAGGCAGTTCTTGTGGTCTAGTCAGCTGGGAAAGGCTTCTTGTTCCACACAGGTTCCTCTCTGCCTGAGTGTGTGAGTATGCATGTATGTTGACTTCTCTTCCCTTTACAGATTGGAGGCATGCATGTAAATGCCTGCCTGTGGACCCTTGGTCTCACTATATTATGCCTCGGGTGAAGTGTTTTGATATGTAGTAAGCCATTCATAGGTGACTTGTCTTCATTTTGTTTCAACAGTTTGCACCAGGTCACAACTGGACACAATGCTCAGGATGCAGGGGTTTATATTAGCATTTTAAAGAATCCCCAAGACACAGTATATTGAGCTTCACAGAGCTCTCCATCTGCCCAGTGCAGTCTTCAAAGGAAATTACTGCACGTACGAAGGGAGGCTCACGCACGTGAGTGGTGGTGTCCCATGGGGACAAGCTGAGCTGAAAAGCTCCATCTTCTAATACCGGGAAGTCATTCTTTTATTCAAATGCTACTTAGCTTCAAATATTTTATCAAATTTATTTCTTGTGTGTGTGTGTGTGTGTGTCTGCATGCATGTGTGTGTGTGTGTGTGTGTGTGTGCAAGTGGGTTTGTGCCTGTGTCAGGGGGGAGCAGGAGAAAGGAGGCAGACAGACAGATAGATAGAATTATGATTAGATAGATAGCTAGAGTACGCTGTAGAGGTCAGAAGACTACATTTGCCAGTTGGTTCCTTTCCTTTATTCTACCTTTACATGGACCCCAAGGATTGAATTTAGGTGGCCAGTGGACAAGTACCATTATCTTGCTGGCCCTTAGATTCCTCAGGCCTCAGTTTGCTCCCAAGCTTGGTCTTCTAGAGAATTTCAGGAAGCTATGCGATATAATCACCCTGAGTCTCATCACTGGGACCTTTGGTTCTGTCTTGTCTTCTGAAGCTCATATAATAAAAAGCAAAGCTGGGTTTTGAGACTGGAAATTTTCTCCATCCCAGCTCTAGGGGGGTCAGAAGACCAAGAGCCAGGCAGCAGGTGATCTGATTTTGGTGACTGCCATGCCTGCCTTGCACGTGGCATCTTCCTCGTGTCCTCACCTTCAAGGAGGGCCCTGCTAGGTCAGGCTTCATTCCCGGGTTCGTTTCCAATGCTGTTACAGTGGAATGACAACTTCCACACAGGAGACTTTCGGGGACACAATTCAGGCTGCAACTATGGTTCTTTTACTCACTGATGTGCAATGTCAAATTTCAGAGGAATTCTGAGATTGCAAGAGGCTTCTCTGTGACACATGGGGACATAGCAGGTGAGGTGAATTCTGCAGAGTCACGGTGTGAATTACTTTTTCCCCTTGTTCTGACAAAAGACTTCTGGTTTATCACAGCAGACAGGAAGCAGAGCGAAGCCATAACAGAACAGGGCTTGGCAAGACAAAACCCTCAAGGACACCTCTACAAGTGACCTACTTCCTCCAGCCAAGCTCTGCCACCCGTTATCTACCACTTCCCTATCATCCACTTAGAATCTGAGTGTATTCTTAGATTTAACCATTGGTTAGGTCAGATTACTGTCTAGGATGCCATCACAGACATCCATGGAGAGGCATATCGCTGATCTCCTAGGTGTCTTTCAACCTATCCAAAGTGGCAGCCATTAGAAACCATCACACCTGGTTTGGCCAGCTTCTGGCTTCACTGGGCTCATGTACACCAATGCTCAGAGCACTAGTCACCTGAACTCTCTTTGTAAGGTGTTCCTCTGCTCTGACCCTGGTATCCACCTGTCCTGACATGGCCTAACCTCTCCCAATTCTGAGACCCTGGAACTATCTACAGCAACATGTCCACATGTTCTATTGGCTGGCCCACCCTGAAGTATGGCTGCCTTCTGAGCACACTGCCTATACTACAATTTACCCTTCTTGCTGCCTCTAGATTCGGGAAAGTATGAAACTCCACTCCCCCTGTACCCAAAACCAGCAGGCACCCTGCCGATTGGCCTGCTTGTTTCAGGTTTCTGCACACAAGGGTCTGCAGCTCGCCTATATCTAAGTGTTCTTGTGCCTATATCCGAGTTTCTCTGTGCCTATTCTTCCTCTGCCAGCCACATGGCCAAGATCACTACCAAAATCTGTCTTCTTGTTACACTCCCAATTATAGACACACCATTTCCCGTCAGTCCTATTTCTCCTTCCATCTTGGCGACCAGATCTGAGCTCCCTTCTCCTCAGGACTCTTGTTCATCATCAGCACCCTCTACAAGCAGACATATTTGGGAAGAGGGATTCTTAGTTGAGAAATGCCTTCATAGGATTTGTCTATAGACAGCCTATTGGGTGTGTGGTTGATTAATGATTGATGTGGGAGGGTTCAGCCTACTGTGGTACTGTGGTACCGTCCTTGGGAAGGCAGTCCTGGATAGCACAAGAAAGCAGGTTGACTAAGCCCAGGAGAGCAAGCCAGTAGGCGAAGCTCCTCCATGGTTTCTGCTTCAGTTTCTGATTGTAAGTTCCTGCCTTGAGTTCCATCCCTGACTTCTCCAAGTGAAGGAGTGTGACCTGAGAGTTGTAAGTGAAAACTAAACCCTTTTCTCCTCAAGTTGCTTTTGGTCATGATGTTTTATCACAGCCATAGAAACCTTAAGACACATAAGGAAAGCTGTTCCATTCCTTGAGGCCAATCCACCCAAGTAAGCCCTTTGCTCATTCAGGCTGTTGGGCATCCCAATAGTCACCACTGTTGGCAGTATCTGTTTTGACCTAGGTTCAACCATGGCAGGATGACCACGCCATCTGTATCTGATCCTACCCGCTGCAGTATTTAATAGGATCATACACCTGGCCCCTGCCTGACGATCATCTATCCATCCCTGCCATCTTGCTGACTCCTCGTCTGATCCACAGTCTGGTCTGACCTTTGAACCCCTATCATCTCTGAAACCTCAGCACTGAACTTGGTTGTTCCAAAATCCTAATCAGTACCACCAGTATTTCCCAAATGGCACATTCACGGGTGTCCCTGGCATCTCTGTCAAGTACACTAGACTCACCTGGTCTTGCTTGCCTTGTTTCAAACTGAACTCGCCGCCTGCAGCTGTTCTTCCTCCAACTCCCTTGCCTCTTAGCAAGCTGTATCCATCTTTTCTTTTTATTCCTCTTCTTTTTACCACCAGGACAGCAAACAAGTAGAGCCTCTGCCATCTGTGGTTCTCCCACCACATCTGCTCCTATCCATTGTAACCCTTGTCCAGACTCTCACTGTCTCTGTGGCTATGGTTCTGTCCATCTCCCACCACTTCTTAACACACATCTGTTCCTTCCCTTCCTGTAGCTAGGGGAGCCTTCTGAAGTGCCTATCTCATAGACTGCCATAGGCTCTAGGTCTTCCAGGAGCTTTGAATCTCAGTCAATACAAGAAAAAACACCCTCTTACCTACTTCTAGAACCTACATCCACACATGTGAGGACTGGTTAATCTGCGCTGGCTGCTGCCTCTGCTGCATTTCTCATCTCTTTCCAGCAGCTCCCTTCCATTCTGTTCCGTTGTTCCTGGAATATTACATACACAGTCTTGCCTCAGGACCTTTGCCTAGCTTATTTTCCCACTTGGAATTGACCTCTCAAATCCCTAAAGGGCTATCTGGGACAGCTGGTCATCCCCAGGCCTCCAAGGCTTATTGTCTTCTGGACTCTATCAGGTAGGCTCTTCCTAGGACCTCTCCCACCCAACCCCCACAGCACACTCCCTCTGGCCTACTTTATTCTTCACAGTTGTATTTCATATCATATGTATTAATTAACAAATGTACTCGCTATGCCCCCTCAAGCATGCACCTGCTAACTGTGTTTACCTTAGAGGTGAGTACTGGGTTTTGTTTTCTCTTTTGTTCTAGAGTAAAAGGTTATTTTTAAGCAAAGGAATAAATAAGACTGAAAATGTTCACTCATTAAAAAAGAGTTCAATAGTCAGAAAAAAAATCAAAGATTAAAAACAGGAAGTGACTATTGACAAATCTAACCTTCGGATACAGCTTCCTGGGTGTCACACAGATGGTTCAGTGTCATGAGGCTTTCCAGTCCCCCATATTCCTACAGAATCTGGAGTTAGAAGTTTGCAGTTTTTAAAATGTATGTATCAGAAAGTTTGTGATATTCCTGCTCTTTAGAAACTGGTCCTCTAAGGATCAGTCCTTGCCCACACACTAGCTTAGAGCATGTTCACAGAGGAGGCAGAAATACCAAGCATCTGTGCTCAGAGCAACACAGGGATGCTCTGGACTCACCTGCCCAGGGCAGCAGCTGTAGGAATCTATAGAGGTGCAGAGTGAGCAGTGCCAAGCACTGAGACTAGCCTGCTCAAAGTTTTAAAAGATCACTAGGGAGGGAATCTGGGTTATAAGCAGGAAAAACAGACCTGGAAAAGACAATGGTGTCATTGCTCCATGAACACCAGGAGGTGAGAATTATATAATACAACTTTCCATCCACCCACTCCTGTGGTTGAAAATCAGAAGTCATTCTGGTGATTTAAATCTGCCTCTCACAAAAGTTTTTAAAAATGAAGCATCATTTAAAAATGGCACCAGCTCATTAGATAGAGGCACTTGCAGCCATGCCTGACCCTGGGACTCACATGATGGAAGGAGAGAATTGACTCCTGGACACTCACCTCCAGCCTCCATGGACATAGCATGGTATACATGTACACACACACACTCGTATACACACACACACACACACACACACACACCAAAAAAAACCTTAAATGCTATCAAGACACTAAGAACACTAACCACTTGATTATGGGATGAATATAAAGAACTGGGACTCAAATATAGATCTTTTTCTGTGTAAATAAAAAGGAGAAAGGCAAATGCAAGGAAAGGAGAGAAGGGAGGGAAGGTGAGGAATAGAGAGGAATCTATTGAATTTTAAGTCTTCGCATGTCATTGGAGTTTATTTGCAATATGAATTCATTTTTATTTCTAAAGCCTCAGGACAGGGAAAGGGCCACCCTTAATTACCCTGTGAAAAGTACTGGCTTCTATTTTCAGAACTGGATGCATTTTGTTCCAGGAGAGTTGGGCTTGATTTTTCTGTTTCTAAAGTAATTTCTGTGACTAGGGGGAATAGTGTGAGAAAGAAGGTCTTGTGTAATTAAAGCATATTTTTAAAAGAAACAGTCAATATAATCACCCCCAGCACAGGTGCACAGACGGTAGGCGCTCTCAGGGTGCTACCGCACTTGTCTGTCATGTGTGTAGATCTTGTTAAAGCCCCTCCTGCAAGCTCCTGCATAACTCCTATACAACCACTGAGAGATGGAAAACACAAATGGATGGGAATGCCTCAGAGGAGATTCCCATCGAGGCTGATATAAGCCAACCATGGCTAGGTCCAGGGGATCTCCCTGAGATCCCCAGAGTACCTCCCAAGAAAGCTCAATGAGTGTATACAGGGCCAGGAACATGACCACAGGTATAAATATGTGGAGACAGATGTGCTACCCCATAGATGCTCTAGTTCTGGAAAAGAACAGTGAGAGAGTGTTCCACACAGGACATGTGGCTGTGGGAACACATGAGTGTCACCAGAGTGGACTTTGGACCTCTGCCTGGAATGATGACAGAACAGGGGGTTCAAGGGCAGGTGGTCATGCAGATGCAGGTGTGTGTGTTCTTGCAGAAGGTACTGCTGAGCTTGAGATGGGTCTTACCTCTGGCTTCAGCACTGTAGTTGCTCTTGGTGATAATACACTGACAGGATATCTCAAAGCCCAGCACCCCAGTGAGGCACTATGTGAATGTGGTTAATGTAAGCATCACAAAGCCTGGAGAGGGGAAGTGGCTTCCTTGAAGTTGTGATGGTTTGCATATGCTTGGCATAGGGAGTGTTAGAAGGTGTGGCCCTATTGGAGTAGGTGTGTCACTGTGGGTGTGGGCTTTAAGACCCTCATCCTAGCTGACTGGAAGCCAATATTCTGCTAGCAGCCTTCGGATGAAGACGTAGGACTCTCAGCCTCTCCTGCACCATGTCTGCCTGGATGCTGCCTTGTTCCCACCTTGATGATAATAGACTGAATCTCTGAACCTATAAGCCATCCCCAACCAAATATTGTCATTATAAGAGCCATCTTGGTCATGGTATCTATTCACAGCAGAAAAACCCTCAGACAGAGAGGTCATAGTGGGGACCTAACTAATTTAATATACATGGTGTTGATATGATTCAAACACCAGATTCTCTCTGGTAGGTCTTTCCCCCTCTCCAGTGCCTGCTCTTTGTTTCTATCCTCACTATAGATGCTTTCTATTTCACAGACTTTTCCCACTGCCTGTAAGACAAATTTCAGCAAATCTGACACACATATTCCTTCTGACTGCATACCAGCCCATCCTTCGGCTCTAATCTTCACAAAATCAACACATTCCTTTTAAATTTCATGCTGAATTCCTCTTGCTCCCAAGTCAAGGGAAACGCCCAGCTACCCAACTCTGCCTACACTCCCAGCATTCTGTTCTTCAAAGCCATGCTTAATGATCCCACTCCCCACCCCCACTGACTTTCCTGTCTATTCACTGCTGTCTCAGGTTGTGCTTGACCCACTGGTTGGTGTTTTGTTCCTTGTTCAGAGCTCTGTGGCTGGTCTTCACACACCACAGCCCCCAACACACCACAGACACTTAGCACATGTGTTTAGTAGGGAAATGCAGCCTAGCAGGAGTCAAAACAACGACTGTTACCATTCATCAGCATCTGTCTATAACCATTGTCTGTAAGGCACAGAGAATACAGGCCATGTGACTTGCCTCTACAACACCGCCTCTGAGAGCACCTGCCCAGCACATCTGTCGTGATTAAATGTTCTTCCCACATAGTACCACTGCGGCTGAGTGAGGTCCAGATTGCAGGTGCCCACATGAGGGTCCTTGTTCTTCCTATTTAAATCACTCAGCTGACAGTACATAGATAAGGCAGCATTTGAATTTTACAGATACGGCAACTACTAATTAATAAAGTCTTTATACAATGACAAAGAGACAATTTGACAAACTCAAGAATGGAAGCTTTGGCAGATAATCAAGTCAGGGTACAGAGACTTTTGTCTGTTAATGTCTACCTCTCCCTGGTCACCTTGACATTGCCATGATCCTCAGACCCTTAGGGTTTCCGTATTGTAACAAAGCATTTGCTGCTAACCCAAGAACCGGAACTTTGGAGAGACCAAATATCATCTCCAAGTCACTCAGCACAGATAGAGCAATGGTCCCTCTCCACTTCTGTACACAGATATACTGCTTAGAGTTCATATATGGCCATTATTTCCCTCTCTTCTCCTGACTGTTTCTTTCTCCCATTTCAAGGGACAAAGCATGTTTAACCCAACCCTTCCAATAAGCCTACCCCAGTCTGTCCATCAAGATCACCATGCCTCTCCAGGGTTCCAGGACTTAGTTAAGCACATAGCATTCACTATTTGTGTTTGTCTTTATCCTATATTCTAAATGCTGATGAATTTGTCAGTATCCTTAATCTCTACTCATCCATTTGTGCTGCACAGCTCATAATCATTTCGGCAAAATGGTTCTCAAAGGTAAACCTCGTGGAAGCCAGTTGTTTGTTTGCTTTCTGTAGCAGAAAGGATGGCTGCTTTATAGGCAACAAAAGTGACTTCACATTTAAAAGGAAGGCAAGCAAAAAAATTTACAAAAATAAAATAAAACATTAAGATAGACAAAAGTGGAAGACAGTATGAGATGCCACTCCTACATGCATTTGTGGCTTCTCAAATCTTCAGTTTGCTTCTCAGTGAATAATCCATTCATCTCTTAGGGACTGTAGTTGGTAAATACCTAACTCTGGATCTATTCACAGAATAGCTGAGTTTAAATGGTGTGTAAAAGCCAAAAAATTAATATTAAGGAATGATAATGTCATTGCCTTTCTTAAATTATAAAAGGGTGAAGAATGAGTGAGTTCACAGCATAGTGATTTAAAAAGCTGGAGTTATACACTCTTTGCAAGGAGAAATTAACTTATAAATAAAAACTAAAGATTAATGCTCAAGGAAAAAAGTCAGAGCTGTAGTTAATCACTGAATCCAAACATCTGTAATCTATTATCAGTAAGTTATTTTTAAAATACCAAATAGAAAAAATAAGTTTTGAAATACCTTTAGAAGTCTATCCACCATAATATGCAGTGGCAGTTTCTTTACTAGTTCAATTCTGCATTTGGCTTTAAAATGTAAAATTGATCAGTCTAAGAGAGAGGAAATGAACGCATAGTCCCCAACTGTGCAAGAAACATGATAACAGCTGTATATAGTTCATCTGTAGCTTGTATATAGAGTGACATATAGTGTGTACACACAACATGTTACACACATCAACTCCTGCAGGCTCCATATTGTCGTCTCCACATTCATTTAACAGATGGGGAAAATGAGTTCCAGAGAGGACACTGATCTCAGATTCCAAGATAGAAAACTAGCTGTTGACTCAAGAAGTATGATTTTTGAACAATTAAAAAAATAATAGTGGTAAATAGAAAGTACCAAGCTTGAGAGATTAAAGATTTATTTCTTTTTCATAGCCTTGATGAGAATTAAATTAGTCTTACTGATAAAAATAGTGCTGTTAAGTTTCACCCATTCAGGCTTAGATAAGAAAGCAGAATCCCAGAGGCCCCAGGTATCTTCTTAGGGCAGACAGTACAGTAGGAGAACCTCATATCTCTTCTGACCTACAGGCCAGGCAATCAACACACTTCCACCTCAAGATGGATCAAGGCTGCCAAAGATGCAACCTTGTGGAAATAGGGGGGCTGTGGGACCAAACTAGGCTGTGGGTGTGGCTGGATGCAGTGAATCTGGTACTAGAGAGGGTATTGATTAGGTTTCTATGCAAGCAGGACAGACAATTGAGTTTGGGTACAATTAAAGAAATGAGAATGGAAGCAGTTCAAAGTTAGAAGACCCTGTATACATTTAAAGCATCAAAAGGAGAAAAAGCCAAATACTATGCAAAACATAGACATACTTCATGAATAATGTTCTCTCCTGGATTCGTCTTATTTCTGAAACATGTGGGTTACAAATGATGCTTTTATCATTGTAAATATATAAGAAACAGTCAAATGTGTGAATTTGACAAGGATATTTAGTTGGCTCAACATTGACATAAGTATCTAAGCATTAAACAGTGAGATTGGTGAGAAAGAAGTTGATCAACTGGCCTTATCTGAATGTGGCTGTTGCTATACCCCATGTTCGGCAGGTTTTCTGTTAACATTTAGTAATTCCTAATAAAACCATTAAGTTTTATCAGAATGAACGTACCACACTCTGTGATTCTTCAGTTGTCAACCTGGGTAGGGCAAAGACCAGCTGAGAATTGCACACACCCAGACCTCAGCTGCAGCCTCTGTGGGGCCCCTGTATAGGAGAGAGAAAGAGGACATGATTATCTAGTGGTTATTTTGTCCAAGATTCACTGAGTGTGGCTGTCTTCCTGTCTACTGGACTATCTCAGTGAGTGAGTAGAGACTCCGCATAACATCTGCCTGCCATAGCTCAACCAAGTCATAGTCTCAGTGACAAACTCTCCAGCCCCATTTGTTGAAGGTGTGGTGCTTTTTAAAATAAAGGCATGTTCTCTGCTACAATAAAGCAAACAGGTCAGGCCTGGGGTCTCTGGCTTCCTTGTGAGGGCACCAGCAAGAAACTCAGAGGCTTTGTGACCCAGTGACAGCCACAGGTCAGGAGGTGATTATTTCAGGACACACTGTACCTACTGCAGAAAGTAGAGATTTAAGCTAGTGTCCCAGGATCAGCTTCTGTATCTAAGGCCATGCCTTATCTTTGGGAGAATAACAGGGTAGAAAAAAAAAAAACAAAAGCAAAGCAACCTGGAAGGGGAAGGAAATTCCCAGTCTATCTTGTACTCTAGGCTCACATGGAACTCTTGGCTACTCAAGGAAAGGACAATTCCTGTGGAACATTAATTCAACTTTTTCCAACCATTAGCCAGACTCATTCCAATTTTAGATATTATGTGGGAGGAAAAAGAAATGTTAAATTTTTCTGTAGCTCCAACTTTGTGCACAATCCTTACATCTACCATCATGTCCCATATCCTGTTTTTGTGTACATGTATGCACATATATGTGCATGTTTTTATATGTACAGGTGCTCACGAATTTGAATGCATATGTGTATGAATGCAAGGCTATGCCTTCTGGAGTTCCAGTGTCCTTTTGGAACTTGTCCACCTTAGTTTTTGAGACAAAATTTTTCACTAAAGCAGGAGTATGCCAAGTAGGCTACGATGGCTGGTCAGAGGAGCCCCAGGTATCATCTTGTCCCACCTATAGAGTGTCATGATTACTAGCATGCAACAACATGACTGCCTCTTTTATATGGATTCTGGGGAATCAAACTCAAGTTCTCATGTTTGCAAGGCAAGTATGTTACTAACCAATCCACCTTCCCAGTCTATTCCCTGCCTCTCTTTGTAAACCTTACAGTTCTACCCCAAAGTCATGCTTTCTCCTCATGTGCTGTTTCTGAGGATATCAGCTTCATAAATTGCTAATTGCTCTTTTTTCATATATAGTTGCTCATTTATTCATTCTTTTCTTTTTCCAGAAATATCACTGAAATGTTCTTTTTATGCTTGGATGACTCAGTGGGCTAAAGGCACTTGCTGCCAAGCCTGAAGACCTGACTTGAGTTTGATCACCAGGACTCACTCATATGTTGGGGAAAAGGAACCAACTCCCACTAACTATCCTCTGGCCTCACTTACAACAGTGCTATTTCATGTGTATCTCAAGTCCCCCATATCCAAAAACAAACCAACAATTAGATATATACAATCAAATAAACTTCAGGTAGCTATGAGGAAATTAAGCCATTTTAGATGTTGAAAACTCTGACTAAACTTCAAGTCGTCTGGTGTGCTTTGACTGAGCACTAGGAGCATCCCAGTGTACAATTTGTGTGTGTGCTCTCTGTGTGTGTAAGAGAGTTTGGTGAAGTGGTGGTGGTGGTGGTAGTGGTGATGATGAATTAAAGAAACACATGTCAATAAAGATCACTACTAGTCTTTATTAAAAATGGGCCTAAAATCACAAATATGTCCCAAGATGGAGAGTGACACAATTTAAAAATTCAAGGTAACACATTTGTGAGATGACATTGTGACATGTGCTTAATGAGTGTGAACTTTAGAAATAACCCTGCAAAATAGCTTTGGTTTTAGTGTGTGTGTGTGTGTGTGTGTGTGTGTGTGTGTGTATCACTTAGTTCAAACTGCCTTTAAAATAGGTGTGGTTGTGCTAACCTATGTGGATCCCATTCCTCCTAAACAGACCACAACTGCAAGCCTAGCCAGCCAGGCCAATCTGGTTTCTTGCAGACAGTGGTGGTGGTGTATGTCAGTAAACTATTCACCCTTCCTCATAACCATCAACAGTGCCTCATAAGCTTCAACCTCCTGGCATGGCATTCTTCTATATAATCAGAAGGACCAGCCAGTGACCAGAGATCAGAAACAGAGACTATGTGCAAGAATGGCTAGGTGTCACGTTCCCGTGTCTTCACAGCAATGTGAGGGTACCATCATGCCAATGCTACAGCACATCAAGCCAGTACCGCAGATTATGGAGCTGAGGACCCAAGACACTGTGGAACTGGCTGCCATCCTGTAACTTGTCAGTTTAAACACTGGATTTGAATTCTGATGGTCTTACCACCACGCCTCATAACCCAAAAACACTTCTCAACATAGAAATTTTTGAAAGAGCTGAGCAAAGTATTACTTAGTTGTTTGGGTCATCTAAAGCCATGCTGATGCAGTGGACATGGAAGGGGAAAATGACCAAGATTTTATTCTTCACTATAAATTGATTACCACTGTATCAGCTTACTAGGCTGCGTGATTGTTATAATAAGCATAGCTTCATCTTGCTTTTGTCACAGTCAGTATCTCCTGGTGCTTGTAACATCACATATGGAACTCTACAGCGTATTTTATTTCCACTGCACCTTGTGGCTCTGAAGGCTCATTAAAAAGGTTTGTGTTACATATAGTAAGCTGGATTCAGATGCCCACAGAGCCATATATAGGTGCCCAAACTAAAAATGTCCTTACAAGTCAGTGATGCAACCCCCTCTAGCCAGGTCCAGCAGTGGGTACTGTATAACCCTCTAAAAACTGATAAATTAGAAAATCACATTAAAAATTAGCAAATCACACTTTTACTGACTTTCCACCCTTTGACATAAGCTACTGTCTTGCTTACTAATTTTTTTCTGTACTCTTCTGTGACCCAAGGTTCTTGGTCTCAAAAGAATGTCAAAAATGGACTATGGCTCCTCATGTAAGGCCTAGTACGCAGCTATAGTATATTCATCTCAGGGTGGCATATCAGGTCCTGCCTCTGCATCTGAGCCTGGAAGCTTGCTCTTTGCAAACTTGTTTGTTTCTTTCATGTTTTTTTTCCCCTGCTATTATACTATCTTCTTCCACATTTCAAATACAGTGGTTTGGTAGTGGCTCATACAATTTTTTAAATGCCATATTTACTGATTTTGACTTCATTTGGGGCTAGTTTTATAGTAGTGGGCCAATTTCACACACATCTATGGAAAATTTGGGCTTTGAGAAGTAAATATAAAATATCTGCCAATACATGAACACAGAGCAGCTGCCAATGGCAACATCATAAAGGCTTGCCAAGTGGCTCCACCTGCAGACTCCAGCAACCATCCTTCTGCATGGCAGCCCCATTGATGCCACCCAGAGAATGAAAGCAGGCAAGTGGGATGACCCCCACATCCTTTCTAGATGAGTGGGATATAGGCATGATATTTTGCAGTATTTGATATTTTGATTTTGGGTGGCTGTATGGTTGTTTTACTTTTGGCTGAGGATATGAAAAAGGGAAATGCTTGAGGTGGAGATCCAATTATTAGTTTATAGAGTCAGAAAATCCCAGACTCCAACGTTCCTCACCTGCACCAGGCCCCAAATGCACTCTACCCCCAACCTTCTCTAAGGGCAGATAATAGAGGTGCTGAGAAGTCCTTTGTTTCCTAGAGAATACATTCCCCAGATTGATTTGGGATCCTACAGGAGTCAGAGTTCATGTTATGACACACTGCAAGTAGTCCTGACAATTCATCATCATCACGAGGCTAGGCACACAATCCTAAGTGACAGTATATAACCTTAGTATATAGGGATAAATCAGGTATTTCTGATCAATTTGTAGCCTTAGACAGCTCTTAGATGAACCACAGCTCTACCTGAGTGCCTGAGCTCACACTGTATGGTGGCTGGAATGCACATTTGTTGAGGATCACATAGACAGAGTGAACCTGAAAAGCTCTGCTTTCATTGATATTTCCTTATTCTTTGGAGTGTGCAACTATTCTCTCTGGCCCCCAAGAAGGGTGCCATGATTGAGGACAGCAGCAAGAAACAGCTATGTTTATCTCGTTTCTGTGACTTAAGGACATAACTTTAAGGAAATACAAGAAGATGTGGGGTAAAGATACTGATGAACCATTCAAGCTGAATTCTCCACACCAACTGTGCACACCAACACCAAGCAGAGGACCTGTCAGTTAAAACACCAGAGCTCACATCTGTCCACATGTCCCACCGGCACAACTGAATTCCTTCCCCAAACAACTGAGCAAATGATAGTCCTCTCTCTGTTCCTCTCCCTCTCCCTCCCCCATCTCTCTCTCTCTCTCTCTCTCTCTCTCTCTCTCTCTCTCTCTCTCTCTCTCACACACACACACACACACAGACACACACAGACACACACAGACACACACACACACACACACACACACACACACACACACATACATTCTTATACAAGCACCCAGGTTGTTCCAGTGTGCAGATTGGGCTAAGAGCCACTGTTCTGCAGCTTTCACTGAGAGTGAGAGCTCTGTAACCTGCAGAGAGTCCTCTATCACAAGAAAGGAAAGCCCAAGAACAGCTACACTCTGCCCCACGTCTGTGACCCCATAGCATCACTCTAAGCCTTCAGGGTCTCGGTGACACTACTACTGACTCACTTATGGGAACCTCAAAAAAACAAAATTCAAAGCATGCACAAGACATCAAAGCAACATAAGAAGCACTATAGCCCAGGCTGGCCTTGTACTCATGATAACCCTCCTGTCTCAGCCTCACAAGTGTTGGGTTGCAGATATGAGGCACCATACCTGGCTGTTCTTGTTTTTTTTTTTCTACAAAGCTGTAATACAACTCCTCTTTCTTCTAATTACCACACCAGTGTGATCTTTTTGATCTGAGCTGACATCCTTTTGTGATATAAAATAAGTGTGTCCTGGGCTCAAAACAGTGAGATTCTAAGCCTGTGATTTAACATGCAGTGATAACACTGTAAGTCCCCAGGCCCACCATTCTAGAGGACTTAAGCCAGCACCATCCTGTTCTTATAATAAGTCAGAGCAGGTGATGCTGGTTGCTGAGAGTCAAGCACTCAGCCCAAGGGAAGGTAGAAAGTTTTGTTCTAAAGAAGCTCATTACAGACACCAGAATGCAAACTCGAGGGTAGTATATCTGCTAAGGTACTAAATGAGGGGAAGCGTTTTCCTTCGATCAGAGAGGTCTACGTGGCTGAATGGCTGTGTATGTTTTTCTCTGGGCAAGTTTAGCCTGCATGTTAATGCAGAACCAGGTTGGTGGATACTTACCAGCTATGCTCCTGATATTATCTACTTTGTGGTCCCGATGTCATTCCTGCCTGGGGGTGGGGGTGCTGTACCCCAGGTGTCTGAAACCGTTCTCATTGTCACTACAAGAAGCTGTCTAGATTTTTTTTTTGGAGCACCTCCCCAAGTACATAAAGACTGCAGAGTTGATGCTCAGCACCCCAGCAAGCCCAGGTCCTTGTGAATGATATGTGTAGGGGAGTTGGAGGCCCCATTCTTGCTGAGCTGGACCAGCCTGCTCTGCTGCCTTACTCTCTGCTTCCCCCTATTGGTGTGGAGTGGGAAGTAAGGAGCTGAGCTGACGATGAGCAAGGAAACAGTATGTTCAGACAAGTGAAGGCTGCTGCTGACCTTAGGCAGGAAGTTCCTGCAGAGTGACAAGGAGTGGGGATGAGTACAGAGAGGGGGCTGTAGCTGAAGGCGCTGTCTTATAAAGCATTGTGTATAATTAGGTCCCAGAAGAACATGCTTGCATTAAAAATAAAAGTATAAAGTGTTCCTGCATTCCTATATCATAAAATCTGTTTTCAGCCTGATATGGCAGCTTACACCTGAATCCAAGTACTTGAGGGACCAATGTGGATGTAAGAGAGAAAGGAAGAGACCAGGATACATTACTGTCACCAAATCTTATTCTCTATGAGAACATTTGCAAAGCCTGTTCTCAGGAAAAAGCTAAAGGCTGCCTGGGGGAAGACCGAAAGAACAGAAGCCAGATTCACAGCTGAGAAGTCACCCAGAAACAGTGGGTGCAGAGGATACAAGCTCTGCTCAGTGGCAAGGCTCCAGAACCATGTCTGAGATCAGATGCAATGGGCCTTGCTCCATGCTTGCTATGGCAACTGCGTCATCTCATGATCCAAAAGGATAAGAGGGAGAATAAGGACAGAAGGCCAAAACAATACTCATGTGTGTTTTTAGGGCTGCCTACCATGAGTTCTCAGAAAAGAAAGGGAGTTAAAGACTTCAGAGTAGTGCTCCTGGAGCCCAGATGTCAGTAAAATGAGCTTTCGCTTCTGACATGCCCACGGATTCTACACAATGACACGCACTGTCATTCCAAGATGAGAGGACCAACAGAGCTAGATACGAGCATTGCTACCTTCACATGGCTCAGGCTTCCTAGACAAAGATCAGAGCTAAGAACATGCAGGAACAAAGCATACCCATATTGAGAACGCATATTTCTTCAGCTGTGGCAGAGCCAACTTCTGCCCTGAGACTAACCTCTCCACCTTGGAAGTCCATGGCTGTTCTTGCCCTTCATCTGGGGGGCAGGCAAGAAGGCAATCCCACAGGTGCCTGACTGGCCATAATGCCTTCTCCTAGCTCACCTTATGTCAGACAATTTCTTTTGTATTTTCATTCATACACCCAGAGGGGAAAGTGTAGGACAAGGTTATTAGAAGAAACTTAAGCTTCTAAAGGCTTGGGTCCAAGAATCCCAGCATGCTGAGGTCTCTTCTGCATAGAGCTATCAGCCTCAGGAGCTGACGCCTCTGCTGGGAATCAGACCTTATAAGAGCAGTGAGATAAACGGGGTGGCAAAAGTGGGGAAGAGAGGGAACCAAACAATATTCTTTGGGGTATCTGCAATCCCAGTGTGAAATATAAAAATCAGTGTCACATCTCAGGCTGGGAGGAGTGAGGAGACTCGGAACTCTCGCAGAGACAGAAGAGGCATATTGGGGGCCATGGATGCTAAAAGCAACCAGCTGCTATTTTGGTCATGTGACTCTGCTTCTGAAGCTCTTTATTATCCAAGCATGTCCAGGGATAATGTAAGTCCCCATCGTGTTCTCAGACACACTCAGGCAAAGCCCAGTACCAGCCCGGTTGTCCTTGTTGAATATTTTAGACAGGTTTCAATTTAGAAAGAATGGGGGAAGCCAGTTGGCAAGAAGCTAGAGCCTATGAATTTTGACTTGAGCAAAATATACCCTCATCCCAAAGTCTAACTTGATACCCATCCTTCTTTGGTTCAGCTGAGGGCAAGAAGCCTTGCAAACCTCAGCTCAAGAAAGGGAACCAGGGATAGAGAGGGAAGAGAAGGAGACAGCCTTCCAAACAGGATTATCTCTGTGTTATAAATGAGAACAAAACTGATTTAAATATGCTTCACACACATTATATCTGTTCTTCTCAGTAAGGGCGGCAACATCTAAATCACAGGGAAACGTGAACAGAGCTGTGGTGACATTGTCTGGCATCATTTACCATGTAAATAAGTCAGTTTAGTCCTTGTTGAGAACCTTAGCATGTGCATAGCATTCTGTTGGGCACTATATTATCTCATCATATCAGACCATACCATATCATACCATCATATCCTGATCCTGAAGAAGGAAGCTAACCTTACAGACAGATAAGCAAACTACGAAGCAACTAAAGCTCAATAGGGTATGATGGGAAAACTACCCTTCCCTGGGTGTGGCCTCCTAGTGCTGGGCCCTGTGAAGCCATGTTACTTCTTCATTCATCAGAGCATCTGAGGTCTCTGAAGTTGCCATAGAAGAGTTCAGGAAGTAGGAGGCATAGATAGGGCTGGGCAGGAACAGTGCTCTCAGGGCTGACTTCTGTGTTGGGTGAGAGAAGAACACAGCTTTACACTGAAGGCTTTGGTTCATACTCCAGGGACAATGGCAGTGTACTTGGAAGCCCAAGGCACTCTGGGAAATGTGCTTTTGGTGGGGGGTTGGTGTTTTGAGACGAGGTTTCTGTGTGTAGGCCTGGCTATAATGGAATGTACTCTGTAGACCAGGCTGGTCTTGAATTCAGAGCTCCACCTGCCTCCACCCTGCCTCCTGAGTGCTTGGATGCTGGTACTCCGAAATATACTGCCCCTTCCCCCCTGGGGAGTACATTTTGTCACTTGGTAAGTTGCATGCTATGAGACCACCAAGCCAGATGGTGTCTTCCATCCTTATCTCTTGGTGCATCCTATTTAGCAGTAGCCTATCATGGGGGAGAGAAACCATCCTGTAAGGAAGGGAGAGGGGTAATGCTGTCCCCATAGCAGCTATTTTATTGTCAAAGAATAGAAACTCAAATACCCCGAGCCAAGAGATTCAAGAACTGATCAAAAGTGTCTAAATACCCAACAAGAGACACAAAATACAGAGACGTTTCCTCCAGCTTTGGAGACCTACAGCAAAGTCACAGCCACTAGGCACTGTAGGTGGTCAGGATCTGGAGACCCCACTGTCTGTCTAGCCAGGGAACCTGATATCCTGAGAGGAACCACTCACAACAAATGGGAGATATATGCAGCCTGGTCATTGATCCCACTCTGAAGGTTTTATATTCATTTTAAAAGAAGGAATGAAATTCATGCTAACAGCTATTTCCATTTTGAGTTTACCCCTTTGGTTCAAGAAACTTTAAAAAAAGAAAAGAAGGTCTATGATTGGTATTGGGATGCTTGTCTGCAATGGGTTATATATATTTTTTCCTTATTCTAGAAGCACTGTTTGGCTAATGTCATGTGCTCCATCAGGAAAGGGTGATTGATATAAACTGGGGAGGCTTGCTTCATGGAGTCACTGATGATGTCTAGGGTACCAGATACAAGGAAACACCTGTGTTGCTGCTGTGAAGGGTGCTGTGGATATCCTGGGAAGCTTGTCTTTGTGGAGCACAGCTGGTGGCTGCTTTGGTCTGAGGAAACTCCACACTCAGCAGACAGCAGCATTAGAGAAGTTTCATCTCTTCAGTGGCAGGTTGGCAAGGCCAGAGTTTCTTCATACCAGACCCGTTGGACATCAACAGCCAAGTCACATCTTGGGGAATATATTGAGCAGAAATATCTCTCTCAATATACTCAGAGGTGGTGCTAACAGTGGGCAGCCTGGGCAGCCATCACATGTACCTCTCAAATCTTAATTCTTCAGGATCCGCTGCAGCCACCTGTGGTATCCAGGCTTTAATAAGTGTGTGTGTGTGTGTGTGTGTGTGTGTGTGTGTGTGTGTGTGTTGAGAGGTGGTCAGGGATAATGCGACTTCATGTTATCTCAGCTTTTGCTAAACAAACTATACCCTTACCCCAAGCATAGTGTTCCTCTGCTTCTCTGCTCCCCAGAAGTCAGGTGTTGCTGTCAATGTCTTGGACCTAGAGAGTCCTATTTTCCTGTCTGCTGCAGTTAGGGGCATCATCTAGTCATATCTCAATGTCCCTAGCAGTGATGTGATAGCACAGATGTACAAGAGAATGGGCATGAGCAGGGTGTAAGGTAAGACACTTCCAGGTACCCTCTGGGGAGCTGAACTGAACTCAGGACATTGCCCCTTTACCCCAGTCCTCCTAGACTATCTTTACCCACACCTTCTGCAGACCACCAAAGCATCTGAGCTAGTTTCCTTCAGACAGGTTTTCAAATCCCTAACCTTCAGCACTGGCATTCACTTTGCCATGCCAGCAGCTGCGTACCACTCAGAATGCTCTAGTGCCTCGGCTCCAGAAGGTTCCAGGGATTGCTCAAGGAAGAACAAATGTGTTGTCTTGCATCTCAGGAACTATCGCCCCCTTCCTCCTTCCTGCTGCCATATGAGTGGCTTCCCAGGAAGGGAGGGAGGGAGGAAAAGAGGGAGGAGGCTAGGATTTTGGCTGTCTTTAGGAGCCCTCTAAGCAAAGAAAAAGGATCCTTGAGTTTGAGGAAAGCCTAACAGCTCAGGGCTTCCCCTTCATCCCGAGTGGTGCTCATCGTTTGTGCAGCCTTCATTCTTTCTCCTGTCCACCTCAATTGGGGGAGGGGGGAAGTGAGCTGGAGTTGTTTGAGCCAATTCCACAGGGAAGTACAGAGCAGTAATGACCCACTGGCTGTCCTTAACACACTCCCAAGTATCCGTCATAACTCTATGTCTATGGACTCAATACAGGTGACGTCACAATTTGGGTCACAACAGAACCAGAGACACTTTATCTTCCAGACAACGGCACACGGACACTTTGTCAGTAACCTTCTGCTGAGTCAATGGAATAAAAGGAACCGTGAGAGACTTTGAATCTCACAGCTGAAGATCGCCTTCCTCTGCAAGTAGCGACACCCACCAGAGTATAAGGACAATGAAAACTTAGGCAAACAACAACCCCACATGGAATCATTCCATAAAGCCTAAGTGGCTGTACTCCTCTGGCACACAGCTACTAGAATAACCTTTGAGGACAGGGCATGCTTCTTTTTAAGGACTGCCTTTGCCAGCTGCCATGGAGGGAAAGGCCAGGATGGCATGACACTTTTTAGGTTTTCGCATAAAGTAAATACCTGAAATGAATCAGAGTCTGTACTTTAAAACTAAATAACTTACATCCCGTCATGGCCTTAATTCTGGGAGAGCACAAGAAGGGGACCATGTTCAAGGAAACAAACATTAGGAGAGAGTTTCTCACATCAGCTACACAATTCTGAAATCTAGACACAGACTTTCACAGGACACAAGAAACTTTTTCAGTACCTGTACCAAACTTAACTAGCTAGGGGGTCTATTTCACCCCATCATCAACAATCCTATGTTCATTAGGCCATGACCTGTTCAGGGGTAGTGTGTTTTTTGCACATGGAGGCAGCAAGAATCTTAGTGGTACCGAACAGCCACTGACTGTGGGAAGTCCTGGCACTGCTTGGTGCAGACGTGCCCACGGTCTCCCCAAAGAATGCCTCTGCTCAGTGATTCACAAATGGTTCCTGTGGGTGGGTCCCTGCGGGAGCCAGCCTTGAGCTCAGCTGGAGCTCAGTTGAAGCTGTTGGAAAGAGAGGCTCCATTGGTGACTAGCAAGTGAATGTGTCATGGATCTCTGTGCACACAGCAGCTGTGATACACTATGTCTGTTTGGGGAGGGAGGTCTGCCTGATGTTTGACATTCTATCACATAGCCATAGCACAGAGCTTCTATCTGCTCTGTATCCCCAGCTACCCCACCCTTACTCAGTAACCAATACACAACAGGGCCTCCTTCAGGTAAAGTCATGATCATCAATGAAGTTGGAAGTTCAAAATCTCAAGTTGCTAACCATTTAGTTTTCCTCAGCTGTATTTAGAACTGACCAACCCTTAAAAATGACAGCAGGAGGCTCCTCAACATGAAGCTTATAACATTTTTCCTTTTTTAGGTAATTTTTTTTTCTTTAAACATCTATCCCCACCCCCAGCCTTTCCCAATGTCATTACAATCTTTGATTGTCAGATTCCTAAGTTATGTTTTGGCTCTAGATACTTTTGTTTTTTACTAGCTTACTGATATACTCTGCCCTTTTAATTCATTTTAAGGAAGGGGGGTGCTAAATGTTATTTGGTATAGCAATGACTTTGGAGTGGTTCCCAAGCTGTTTAACCTGGCCTGGAGTCAGTTTACCATTAGGAAGTAAGACGCTGAGACAGACATGGTGTCAGACCAGGGAAGACAGAAAAGATTTGTACAAATCAGAAATTCAAAATACTTTTATGAAAATGTTTTTCTTCTGTATAACAACTACTTAAAAGTTACAGAAAGTCAAAGCATGTGCTTTAACCTTAAGATGTCCAAGTATGTGTATACAACACATATGACAGTTTGGACTAATCATTTTGTTCCTTGAACAGTTACTTTACTGCAGAAGAATATTATTCCAAACAGCCAACTTTCAGACTTGTATAGTCAATATTAAGTAATGTAAAATTGTCCACAAACCAATCCTGCTGAAGTCCAACTAAGGATAAACATTATAAGGTTTTTCTCCTTATTTCTCATGAGTGAGGAACATGCTTTTCTCCTTTGTGTGTGTGTGTGTGTGTAGCCGTTATCCCCATATGAACAATATACCATAAATAAAGTATTAGTTTTCTTAGCATGGTAAGTTTTGAAGAATTTTGCTCAATGTCTGACAGCATGTGAAGAATATCTCTCTTGTAGATCACTGACTTCAAATTTGCCTTGACCTGCATACAAAGCAGGCATAGGCGTCAGGGACCATCAGGACCAGGACTGATATATGACATAGTACATAATAGTGAGCTGATTGTCCCCTCTTCTTGGCTGTTCTTGGATGCACAGCCCACCCACAGGGACCTAAGCATGTAACTCTTCTTCCTTCAGAGAGGAACTCTTGGGTCTACATCACATTCATCAGCTGCTTTTTGTGAGTCATGCCTGGCTCTGGCCCATGCTTGCACTTTCTTGCCTTTCTTCTTACTGACTTCCCTCTTTCCTTTGTCTACTGGTTTCTCAGCTTGCATCTCCTTCCTTCCTTCCTTCCTTCCTTCCTTCCTTCCTTCCTTCCTTCCTCCCTCCCTCCCTCCCTCCCTCCCTCCCTCCCTCTCTTCCTTCCTTCCTTCCTTCCTTCCTTCCTTCCTTCATTCATTCCTCCTTCCTTCCTGCTTTCTTTTCTTTCTTTTGTCCTCCAGATAAAGAAAATTCATTTGATGAAGACATGTTGGAAGTTTCCCCTTGGTTTACTGAATACCCATGCTACATATATGGGTGGACAGATTAATTTTTCATCACTTCATTAGCAAGCCCTCATCTCACTTGAGCCTTACGAGCATTGCTCTCAGCACTTGGCTTTTGATGAAGAATAATATGATATTCGAAGGTTATATAAATCTAACCATCCCAAAAGTTTATCTTAACTGGGAAGTTAAAAAAGGGAAATACCGTAGAGATCTAAGATATCCAAAATATTTAATTCATGTGTATTTAACCAAGCAAAAGCATTTGAACCTGTATTAGGTGCTAAGTTAAATCCTGTTGATATAATACAGAAGACATGGTTTGATCTCCTATGAATGAGGCATGGGTGTACATGGGTTTCTCTTTCTACTCCAAAGTGTGTGTCCACAATAGGATAACATTACTCTCCTTGGTTGCTGTGTCAGCACGAATGTGTTTCACTAGCACTGCAGAGCATCCTCGAGTGGAAAAGGAATAGGCTCCACAACATTCTCTCCACAAATCAGAAACATAGCTAGGACACAGAGAAGTAGAAAGTCATTCTGCAAAACTGGATACCCAAAGGTTAGGATAAAAGAGGAATTAGCTAACCAATCATCCAGTAACTGTTGTCTAAATATTCAGAATGTTTTGGCCCAATAGAGAAAATCTGTGCAGAAATGATGCTGTCTGCTCTCCACCGTGAGTCTGGGTATCTGTGTGCAGTAAGCTTGGAAGCGTGGGACCACTTTCCTTAGAAATGAGGAGGAGGAGGAGGGGTTGCCAGACTTCAAGACAAACTTAACTGAGATGTCAAATTGCAGCGACTGTGCCTGCCACTAAATATGCTGATATATGCACATGCTCGTGGCTGGTGTCTGCTCACAATGAACAATGAGTTCTTCCCATCCTGGAAAGATCGACAGCTCTATGTGTTCAAACGACTAGGATTGAACAGAAAGCAGAAACTGGATCAGATGATTGAACTCTTAAAGAATTGAAATGGGATCTTTGTCTCGCCTAAAACCTTGCTGAAATCAAGGTTGAAAATTAGATAACAGACAAGTGTGATCTGATGTGTGAACCAAGTCCTTGAGGGGCCAGTTGACTGTTTCAGGGCTGCTCGTGAAGTCCCTCAGTCATTGTCAGAATTCAGTCCCTTCTTCCTATCCATTTAGTTGTCCATTCAACTTTCATTTCCATGCTATCTACTATTACATGGGTAACTAGGCTCAGTCCCAGGTACTAGTAAAAACAATAAAACAACAGCACAAATGATAGTCTTCAGGACTTGAATTGGAGGAACTTCTTTTGTGTCTCAGAAACATGTCTTGGATCTCTCATCATTACAGCCAGGTTAATGAGGAAAGTCTTCATATTCAGATATTCACAGGTATCTGACTAGCCATGGCTTCAGGCTAACCCCAGGATGGTATCATTATGGCTCAGCACACTTCAGCTAGAAGTCTTTTCTTCTTATTGGGCATCTGCCATTCCTCACTGGGCCCACTTCCCATCTCCCTTCACCCACAAGAGCATCCTGTAGTGTTACCCTTTACAGAGAACAATGTCCTCAAATACTGAAAACTAGATGTTGCTGTTTCCTGAGACAAGTCGTAACTCTTAGACAGATGCTGGCTGGGAGGAACAAATTTAGTGCCTAAGTCTCCCTTATCTCAGCTGTAGCCTTATACTCAGGTAAGGGAGGATATCACAGTACACAAAGACAGCACTCTTCCTGAGTAACAACTTCCCAAGAAGAGTCATGTGCCTATAAGAAGCCATCAGCAGGCCACTAGCTATCATCCTAGCAAAAGCCACAAGCCAAATATGCCTGGTGTGAAAACAGACACAGGTCTTGACGGTGAGAACAACAGAAGCCACTGACAATAATAATAGTATCTGCTACCTTGTATCCCAGAGTAGTGTGTAAAAGAGCATATTCTCTTCCAGGAACCAATGCTCATCACGTGTTGGTGGTTACCAAGGACTGTATCACTCAACCTGCTGTATCACAGTGGCACTGCTTGCCCACCGTCACCCTAAGAACAGGAGTCCAAGGGCCTACCTCCTAGTTCCTGAAGAGTGTTTTATTCCAGTGTTTATTGGAGTTATGAAGAGGCAATGAACAAAGACGATGGAAGATGGACACTAAGGTGCTGCAGCCAAACCAGGTCTGATAGCCTTACAAATAAAGAGCTCCCATCATACCAAAGGGCGTGAGCCACATGAACTATTGAAGTGTGAGAGCAGCCTATTCTAAGGCAGCTCCTCTGGAGAAGTGAAGACAGGAGAATCCCTATTGTGGAGGTGAGTCTGCCTGGCAGAACACAGTGGTCCAAAGGAATGTGGTCAAGTTCAGGAGTTGAAAAATCAGGGCATGAGAAAACTAGATTGTTGGACCGAGGAGACCCACCACTGGGATTGGAAGGGAGGGAATCCTAAGGTTGCTCACACTTTGAGAGGAAGAGCAAGGCTAGCTGAGCTGTGAGAGCAGCGTGTCCCTGTGCCCCCTCCTCACACTCACTGCTGTCTCATTATCCTTTCTACAGAGCATCCTCTTCCCTTGATTTCAGTGTAACCTACATTACTGTCCTCCCACCACCACCCCAGCTCTTCACTTCTTTCCAACTCATTTGTGGTAACTAAGGTTCAGGAAGTAGGGTGCCTTTCTAATTCTATCACTACTGACCAAACAGCCTGAGTACACAAATTCCATGACCGGAACAGTTACAACGGTACACAAATGGATGGCATGACAGTGTCTCCGTAAAACTTTATTTACAGAAACAGGCAGTGGGTAGGGACTAGTGAACACCTCCAATTGCCTTTGTGTCAAGCCACAGATACGGCATTTGGAGGAAATGATTGGTGTCTGAGGATGGCACAGGCAACAGACTTAGTGTAACCTGAAATATGCTAGGAATGGATTAAAAATGAAATATACCAATTGACAATTGTTCTACTCTATGAGATATAGAAATGACAGGGTGTTTGCTATATTTAGTCAAGTAAGAAAACAAATGTTTGTTTTCCATTATTTTGAAACATGGTCAAGTGTAGTCTAGGCTGTCTATGGCAGATAATGACCTTGAACTTCTGACTCACCTACCTCTATCTTTAGAGTACTACTAGCCTTACAGGTATGTGCCATCGTGGTTTTATATGATGCGGCTGAGTAAACCCAGAAATGCACACATATTAGACAGGCACCTTCTCAGTGGAACCACATGCCACCCTTAAAGTTTATTCTGTGAATTTTTAGAGTTTAGCCCTTGGAAATTAGGTGAAATTAACTGTGATGGTTACATATCTCTGTCACCAGTCTCTGCACATCCACCTAAACTCATCTCCTTTTAGCAAAGCCAGACAAAGTGAGAAGGACACCGTGGACTGGATTCCCGGGGAAGCATTGGAGACAAGTAGCTGAAGTTCCCACTCTGTGTACTTCACTGTCCCCCTAAGCTGCTTACGTCTTTCACATTCGACGGCTGAAATGAATCCTTCAAAGCAACTGTTGGCTTAAATGCACAGATATGAAGGATCTATTTTCCAGATATAGATATCTAAAGATCTATTTTCCAGAAAAACTTTAATCCAGCTCAGCCCCACTATAGCAATTATTGGAGCAGCTTTTAGTTTAAAAAATAAATCACAAAATAGGAGATATTCTTTATGCCTCAGAAGCAAGTGTGTCATTCAGGCTGTGCTCACAGACCCTCTGTGGTAGGAAAGGTGAGTGGAAATGCCATTCAAGGGTCAGGGTGGAATCCAGAGCCTAGTGTTACTGCACAAGGTCTCTGCACTGAGCTACATCCCAGCCTGAGATGTCAAGCTAAGGGCTGATTTTGAGGGCTGATTTTAGATAGTAGATTCACCACATCCACCTTCAAGGTCAAGGATATTCCTTTCAGACTCTTGAAGGTGACATTTCTGAATCTGGAGCAAGGAAACTTGAGCCTTTCTTTCTCTCTTTTTCTTTCTTTCTTTCTTTCTTTCTTTCTTTCTTTCTTTCTTTCTTTCTTCCTTCCTTTCTTTCTTTCTTTCTTTCTGTGACCCTGAGTCTTTCTTTGTCTGTGTGACCCTGAGTCTGGACCTGGATCAGGAGGGCCTAGAGCTTCTTTAGGGCCAACAGCTTATTTTTCTGCCTAACCCTGAGTCTGGGTCACTTGAATTATGAATCTGCCCTTGCTTTCCATATCCTGCTGTTTGAATGGATGGTGTAAGCGCTGAAGACAGAGATGGCCTTCCCTTTCTTAGATCTTTAAAATTAATTGTGCCTCTGCCCAGAAGGTGAGAGAGTGTGCTACCTCTCTGATTCTATCACTCCTGACCAAAACCCCAAAACTGATCATAATTTTCTCAAAGGTCCTCTGTGGGGGGTTGTTCTCCCATGGCAGACATAAAAGTATTTATCTTCTAAGTGGTGTCAAAGGGTCCAAATGAGGTAGACACACTTCTGTCACAGGAGATAAAAGAGAGAAGGTGTTCAGAAATCTGGGCTTTTTGTGTAGGACATCACATACAGGAAGTCTGAGGCTATTATAGTTTAGATATAAATGGCCCACGGCTCTTGTGTAGAGGGCTTGATCCCTGCTGGTGATCCCCACAGGTGGTTGAATGATGAGGAAGCTGACCTCATCAATAGGTCAACCCATAGATCCATAAATGAATGCACTTTTATGAGATGAGGGCTGTGTGCAGGAAACAGGTCACTGGAGGAGCATCTCTGAATGGTGTATCTTGTGTTTTGTCCCTTCCTGACAGTCATTTTGCTAGCTGCCTGGCAGAAGGTGAACAGGTTGGATACACCATCACCTTACACCAAGTGTTTCTGCTCTACCACAAACCCAAAAGCGATGGAGCCAGTCATGGACTGAAACCTCAACCATGATCTGGCGCCAGTCAGCCACAGACAACTAAAAGCAATGGAGCCAGCCACGGAATGTACCTGTGATGTCATGTGACAAAATAAATCTTTCTTTGCTTATACTGATTCTTCAGAAATTTTGTCACAGTGATGAAAAATTAACATCAGCTTTACAATATATCTAAAGGAACTCAAAGCAGGCAGTGACAGGGGTCTGGGTACTGGAAGGACTTGTGATGGTTTTCCCCATGGTGACACCATGCCTATTTCTAAATACCAGGATGCACATTGGAACAGAGACCAACACAAGAAGTTCTCTGTGTATTGAAGAAATAACTTCACTCTGAATCATCACGAGGGTTGTAAATAGCTATGATGATTTGAATGAGAATGACTCCCATAGGCTCCAGTGTTTGGATACTTGGTCTTCTGTTGTTAGAGCCATTTGGACAGATTAGGAGACTGGCCTTGTTGAAGGAGGTGTGTCATGGGAGGGAGGAGGATGGGGAGTGTAGTTGTGGAAAATGGGGTGTGGTAGAGGGTGTCTGAGGTTTCAAAAGCCCACACCATTCTCATCTCCTTCTACTTTGTATTTGTGGGGCAGATCTAAGCTCCAGAGCCATGCCTACTAGCCTGCTGCCATGCTTCCTACCAAGATGGTGATAGACTTTTGTTCTGGAACTATAAGCTTCCATTAAGCCTTTTGTCCTATAAGTTGCCTTGATTACGGTGTGTTAACACAAAGTGGGGAAGTAACTAAAACAATGTGAGGCAACAAGATGCCTACCAACAGTAGCACCTCAGTCCCAGCAGCAACATTAAGGTAAGGTCCCCTGCATCTCTCACCAGTGTAATACAGGAGCAAAACCAAGTCACCATCCACCATGACACCCACACCCACAAAACTGGTAAACTGTCCTGGTCTCTGGGAAGGTAGTACTGTCAGATACACACCTATAAATACAGCTCAATCTTCCTTGTGAACACTCAGGGTAAAGAGGATAGATGCTACTGGGAAGGAACAGGAGGGCTTTGTGGAAATGCAAACCTTTGAAGGGTGATGGGATGTGGATAATTAGGAATCCACCACAAGCAGAAAGAACAAAAATGGTGGCCCTCACGCAGACAGTGGATGGAGTTATCAGGCTTTCAGTGCTCTGTCGGACACAGAGGAGAGAAATACAACCATGAGGTGCAGACTGAAGCCTTTCCGGGAGTCTCCCACACCACAGACTACAGATGATTGGCAAGTTGTGCAGTGGGGTACCATGAGTGAATAAGTGACAGTCCCAGAGAAAGCGTGGAAGGGGTGGAGGGGAGGCAGCAGTTGGGAGAGCTATTTTAGAGATGCAATTGGCAGGAAGTAGCCACTGACTGGCTGCCAGATTAATTATCCCAGAGAAAAGCTCTGGCCTTGTCACTCAGCCACACAAAAGCTTTCCGTAATTTCCCGTTATCAGGAGAGTGAAGTCATAGGCTCATCACCAGAGACAGTTGTAAGGTGGCTTCTGACCCCTGATGACCTACTCCACCTGTCCTCCGGGTGGCTCTTGGGTGTCCCTGTACACAAACTGCCTTCTTACCCAGAAATGTTCTCTAAACTACCCTTAGAGAAGCATCCTTCTTATGAAACTGTGCCATGTCAGATTTCTTCCCCTGTCTATCTATCTATCTATCTATCTATCTATCTATCTATCTATCTATCTATCGACTGTGGCAAACATCAACTACATGTTACCCCCATCACTATCCTGTCTGGCAAAATCTCCTCTGAGAAAACCAGAACATCCTGTTGACAACCCTTCCCTACCTTCACCATACCTCCTTGACTAAAGGGCAGCACTGCCTAGTTTTCTTCTTACACAGTGTTTCCCCTGAGGATGATCTTGCCTAACCAATGGTTTCACCACAATTGTTTAGATCAAAGGGATTGTAGCAGAAATATCCCTAATACACAGCCAGCCAGGAAAACCAACATAGCAGAATCCAAAACCACAGATGTTTACTCCTCCCTCTGCCCAGTCTCTGGGTACCTGTTAGATTCATCTTAAAGAGTGACATTTGTTCTCTCTGACCTTCTGGCACTGCACAGCCTCACCTATGGCTTTGCATCTGAACACAGACAAAGATCTAATTTCAAGAGTACTTATGACAAATGAAGAACTTGGAATTTGCATAACAAGATCATGCAGGGCATCAGAAAGGGAAGCTGATGCCCAATCTAAGTAGGTAACACCAACCACACGGCCACTCTCCCATAACAACTCTCCTAGAGCAGTACCCCCAGAGCTGGCCGCACACATCTGTACCCAGCCTGTGAATTCTGTGCTGATATAGCTAGACACAGAGGCAGCTGTATCCTGGATGCGGCCACTGTTCTGCCTCATCTGATAAACATTCCCCAGTTCTCCTTAGCTAGTGTGAGAAGGGGTTGCAAGATGGGAGGTGTGCATAAAGCTGGTCTCCGATGGTTGTCTCAGCTGAGAGCCCTAGACCCACTTTTCTATTAGGAAGCACATCACCAGATGATAGCCTCTGAAGAAAGTACAGGTTGGAAAAAAAGAAGGGGAATGGGCATGCTCAATTGCATTTGTATAAGCCAACCTCTCAGGTACTATGCAAGATGGGAGACAAGGCCAGGTCTCAATGTCTCGTCTCTTAAACTAGAGCTGGCTTTTAGACATGCACACAACAGAGAAAAGAATAGTGGAGCAAAGAGGGAGTGAGAAAAACTTCTTCCTTGGCACATGACTCTTGCAGTCCTGTTTAACCTATGCTGTACCCTGCTTGCATCAGGCTTGAGGGACAGATGCCCATAGGGAAGGATTAGCAAGCAGCCACACTTTATCAGAACAGCCTGAATCTTCCACCCAGTTCCAATCAGTTCTGTAATACTTTGGGCCATCAGTGAAGGAGTGTCCCTCTGCTCCAGCTGTTAATGGGCATGACCTAAGCAGGTTAGATTCCAAATGTGTTTCCTTATCATAGTAAGGCCCTTCCATTAGCTCCTGCAATGTGCACAATACTTAATGGTTAGTTACAAGAGCTGCAGGATCTGTGTACATAACAGTGCTGCTGGAGAAAGGGGGCAATCTGATCTTGTTGGGGGGGGCAATAGAGGAGAGCCTGCAGCCTGGTTTAGAAGGGAACCCATCTAAAGAAAAAGTCAAATGGGAAGCAAAGGAGTCAGAGTCACCTGGAAGGCTGGTGAGCCTCCTTTCTACCTTCAAACTGTTTCCACTTGGGTCTGGTCCCTTTTACACACCCTCATGTGAGGCTATGGAAGGTATAAGATTTCTGAGAATTCTCACTGCTTGCAAGAGTGCTTGCAGGAGTGTGTGTGTGTGTGTGTGTGTGTGTGTGTGTGTGTGTGTGTGAATCTATTACATACCTTCTCTGTCTAACCTGTGATAGGAGGCTTATTTATATCAAATACGTTTCATCTAAAGGTGTGGGACAGATAGGTAGAAAGTGGGACAATAAGACATGGGACTCAGGAGAGGCTCTGGCCAGAAGCAGGTAGTAAAGAAGAAGAAGAAGATAGAAAAAAGCAGGTTTTGCAGAAAAGGCCATGGCTTCAGTACTGAGTCAGGGGGAGGGGTTGGGTGTCAGTGGCTTCTATTTGCAAATAATGAATGAAGCTCAAGAAGTGAGTGGAGGTGAATTAGGATCCAAGAGACAAGGGAGAGGAATGGGAGCAGGAATGAGCTTGGAGCCTGAAGAGACTGCACACACATGCACATACATTCAGCAAGTATGCCCTCCCCCTACACAACATGTATTCATAGAAGCTATGCTTATGATACATCCCTTTCTGTGAGGGGTGCCTGGCTGATATGAAAACAAAACATTAGAGGGCAAGTTATGCAAAGAACCCTACATGCTCTCCCCATCCTGTCCGTCTGAACCACACTGAGCTGGTGCACAGCGGCAACTTCCTTAGGAGTTCCTGCAGAGGGTCCAATGCCTGGTCCAGGGGATGCCTGATTACATTAATCAGGATCTGAGAGCAGATAATTTAGACATTCCGAAGAAGGTTGTGTTAACAGGAATAAGATCCTTTAGTTTTGTGTGAGAGGCTGAGGCCAAATCCAGAGTCTCACACAGGCCAGGCAGATATCCCACCACTGGGCTCCATCTCTATCTTCTTTCTGAGATATGATTTTTAGGCAGAGTTTCACTAAGTTGTCAAGTTGGTCTTGAACTTGCAATACTACAGTGTCAGCCTCCCCAGTAGAGTAACTGGGATGATAGGCGGGCACCAAGATTCTTAGCCAAATAACTATTACTTTTAGTAAGTTGTGAGTGTATAATGAGGAAGGAGGAAACTGTTCCTGATGTTTCACTGGGAGACTTGAGGGGGATGTGACCAGTGATGAGACACGATGGAGCTGCTTCATATTACAGCTCCCTAAAAAATCCTGAACAAGTGTGTATGTATGCTGCTACTCTTGGAGTCATTATTATGGAAGCCATGTGTAAAGTTCCTCTTCCTTTGAAATCAGAAGGTCTTTCTAAGTTGAGAGCTGTTTTGAAACATGCACTGAACAGCTCGCCTACCTGTACCTCAGTTGGCAAGCGATGCTGGGACTCTGCTGTTGCCCTGCTACTGGCATTGTTAAAAACAGATCTTTCTAACATGCCTCTGTGAAGTGAAGTCACAGATGCACATAGAGACTTGCAGAGCAAAGGAAAACAACGTACTTCCATTATTTTCCTCATTTTGTAAATCATAGTGTGTGTGTGTGTGTGTGTGTGTGTGTGTGCCTGCTACTGTATGTGTACATTAGTAAGCATACATGTAAAGGCCAGAGAGTGATAGTAAGCATATTATTCCTCAGTTGCTTCGCACCTTAATATTTGAGGTGGGGTCTCTCACTGGACCTGAAGCTCACTGACTGAATAGAAGGGCTGACCAGTCAGCCCCAGGGATTCTTCTGTCTCTGAGATCCATGCCACCAATCTCGGCTTTATATGAGTGATGGAGAATCCAGATTCCTATCCTCTGGCTTGCTGGCACTTTACTGACTAAGCCATCTCCTCACCCCCATTTCCATTAATTTTTTTCTTAAAAATTTCCAGCTCAGGAGTTGAAGAGGTGGCCCAGCTTTTGGAAAGATGGCTCAGCAGTTAAGAGGACTCACTGCTCTCAGAGAGAACCCAGGATCAACTTCCAGCACCTACAAGGAGGCTCACAACCATGTACATCTCCAGCGCCAGATGGTCTAATGCCCTGTTCTGGCTTTTGCAAGTACTAGGCATGCCTGTGGTGCATAGACATACATATATGTAAAATGAAAATAAATAAATCTTCAAGAATGTTGACTTACAAGAAACAATATGAAGTCTTCTAGTGAGGACTGCAAAATTAATATTCACTCATTTTCTTAACTGTGTCATTAATAAAAAATAATGCAGGAACAATAAAATAAACCTAGGTTGTCACATGTTTAGATATAAGAGACTTTTAGAGAGGAGGCAGGCATCAAGTATGCCTACAGTTGTGCGATTACGTATCGGATAGGATTCAGTAATGCTGCAGATTCTTGCTGCCTTTGCGTAAGACCCCAGGAAACCTTCAGTGTAATACATTTGCTAGCGACATGCTGGCTGTATCTTTTTGCCCAGCTTTCCTGAGAGTCCCCTTTCATTAGCTTCTTACTGTAATATGTACCTGGATGGGACAGGAGTCATAAAGTATGGGTCCTTGTCATCCAACAGTCCTGAACTTTTAATCCAGTTAGTCCCATTTTAAACCAGAACTGAAACATCTGGAAAACTCCTATCTTGCACACATCTTTGTGGCCATCAGATTTTATTCTTGCTTTTTTTATCTCGATAGAAGAGCAACTTCGGATAGTGGTTCGTCTTCCCCTATGACTACCCTTACCCCATACATACTGGGCCATACTCCCTTCGCGGATCTTACCATCCCATCTACCATGGGATTTGTTTCCCAATATGCAGAGGGAAGTTTCCTGTGACACATTTTGACTTTTGGAAAGGTTAGATGATTTTATTAAATTGAACATGTAGTCTTAAAAGCCACCCAGTTTTAAATTGATATATAAACATACACATACATTAGGGGTGGTGTGTGACATTTACAGGCAGGTATTCACTGAGGAGACTTCACATAGGAGCTGGTCCTCTGATGTCACCCTTCTTCCTGACAGAAACATTCAAGCTCCCATCTTCAAGTACTGTGAAATATACAGTGACTTCTTTCTATCTGGAAATACCAGGGCCTTTCGCCTTTATCTGGTCATGCATAGTTTTCCCTCCACTCACTCTTTATTTCTTCACTTTATTTAAAAAGCCACCGGTACCAGTGTTCTAGAAAGCTTCCGTGACCCTAGTGAGAAGCTCAGGGCCTGTGGTGATGTAAAGGCTTTCTACTTCTTCCAGGGTCTGATTTCCTTATCCTATGTCCTTCTCCACCATAGGCACCACGCCTTCTGTTTCACTGGGGTACTCTGTACTCTTGGCCCACTTGAGGTATAGCTTAACAAGACATTGGATGCAGTGGTAAATGGGGGTGTTCATTTGAACCCACAGTTTCTCACTTGTAATTTTTTGTGCCCTCTACTCTAGGCGACCAGAATTAGGCCATGGATTGTGTAATAGATTCTAGCTACTAAAAATGTGTTCCCCTTTAACCCATGCATACGCTTGATGCTACCTCTGAAAAGAATGGTAAGCCATAAAGACTCAGGTTGCTTTAAATCTAAACCAGTAACTTCATTTGCCTGTGTTGTGAGAAGGAAGACCTATGGGAGTCATGGTGCTGAGAGAAACCAAAAAGTGACTGCAGAGCTATCCCACAGTGTGTGTGCCTGTGATTCCTGTCAGAGAGCCTGTCCACCTACAGTTGTTATAAAGGAATATTTGTCAAAAGTGTGGCTTTATTTCAAGTCAAAGGCATAAGGTAGGTAAAATTAACAAAGGAAGTGTAAGAGAAAGTTAATGCTTAGGCACATGCATGAGTTTCATGGGATGATTTTTCTACATGAGCAAAAGGCATTTGGTTTTGTGAATAGCATGTCACTTCCTGGCTTCTCTGAGGCTACACTGGGCATCACCAGCAAGAAGAGCTGGTGAGAATACCCCAAGTCTCTGCTCTCTTTCCAGTGGTGAAGATTAAAAGGAGATTCAGGAAATGGTGGACTCCATTCCCTCCTCTGAAACAATATACAAAGAGATGGTAGCTGAACTGATGTGTTCAAAGTCACCCCGAAGTCTTGTGGGAAGCCACACTACAACACACTGCCTTCCAGACAGTACCTTCCAAATGGGCTCCGGGTCATGCCAAGGTGAGCTACAGATGGAAATTTCACTTGAAAAATAAAAGGGACATGGAAACAAATAAAACCAGAAAGGATGGCTACCTGTTTGGTCCTTGGTGGAAATGCCTTTCAGTAGATGTGCATAGAAAAAGAATCAAGATATTGATGAGTCACTTCTGATGTCCTAAAGAATTAGCTGGAAACTGAGAGTGCACACACAATCCAGCTGATTGAACCAAACCAGGTCTGAGTGGTGCTCTGACTCTCCATAAGGACCAAAGAATTCACTAAAGAAAAATGCTTAAATATGCTCCAGGTCCTGCCTGCCTTATGATAAAGGGGCTGAAGCAGCTAGGACTACATGTAGAAGCCAAAATAATACAAGTGTTGGCAGCATGTGGTCCCAGCTGCATATTCCCTACTTATAAGAGGAAGTGAAAGATAAGCCCACACTGGAGATAGACAGAGCTCTGGAAGGTGGCAGGGATATTACTGTTTGTTTGTTTGTTTGTTTGTTTTGCTAGAGACTTTTTTAAAAAATACATTTTAATTAAAATGTAGTTATATCACTTTTCCCTTCTCTTTCCTTCCTCCAGCTCATCAATGTTCCCTTGCTCTTAAAGTCATAGCCTCTTTTTTCTTTGATGACTATTACCAATACATAAATTAATACATCACAAATAAACAAATACACTCTTCTGAGTCAGTTTTTGTTACTTGTATGTCTATGGTTTCAAGGATGACTAGTCTGCATTGGACAACCAATGAGGACACTCATCCCTGGGAGAGGGTAATTCTTCCTCTCCAAGCAACCATTGGCTACCTATAGTTCTTTGTCTGGAGATAAGACCCCACAGCATCCTCCCTTTTGGGTTATCATATCTATAGATACTGGCATTTTCTGGAGCTTATGCCCCCAGCCTCCTCCATGTCAGCAACATCTCTACAATGAAAGGAAACTTTCATCTGCATTTGCTTCATTTTAAAAATGCAAATTATGCAATGATGAGATTTCATTGGCTGAACCTTGTCTGACACACGCTTCGCATCACATCTAGTCTCTAGATTGCTGATGTTTGTAATTCAGGCTGTGATTACAGGTTGAGTTTATTTTCTAACTTACTCAGAATTGAATAGACATCTATTGACATTAGGTGTTAGAAGTGTCCTGCTGTCTCACAGTGGCTCTCTGCCCCTCACGTGATTCAGATGATCAGAACGTGTTCTGATCATTAACTCTGAAGCTGGAGGAACAGGTGGCCTAGACCGTTTGTAAACAGGTGTGTCAGCATGTCCCTGGGGGACTGACATGACACAGCTTGGCGTGCACCGTGGGTCTCTGAGGGAGATGGGTTGTTTTGGAGCTAACAATATCCCAGTAACAACAAATTAGCCAAAGAATATTTGGGCGGCAAGACCTCCACAACTTCCCTCAGCATCACAGAAAGGGGCACTGGTAGGTTCTGAAGAGTTTAATGGAGAATTCCTTGAATTTTAATTTAGAGTCAAACATCCCATGTAAAACAAAGGACACACAGAAATGAATCTAGAATCTACCAAAGCACGTGGTTAGGATTTCTGTCAGCTACCCATACCTCTTGCTTTATGCGATTGATTCCATTTTTAAGCAAAGCTATGTGGCTGTCTGATCCCTACACCCCTTGTCTTTCATACTCTGAGAGAATATCAAAATCTAACTCCCACAACACTTGTTTGTTAGAGGACTGAATGGCAGGATTTTATCCTGCACCTTTAGATTTGTTCAATGGAGTCTGCTGTGTGGCAAGGTGGCAGCTCCTCTCAGAGCGCTTGAATGCCTCACCAGCTTCTCATTTGAATTCTCCTCCTCCTGCTGCCAAAGGCTTCTGTAGCCAATGGCTCTTCAGCTGGCTGCACAGTGTCAGGACAGCTCATATTGTACATCTAACTGAGAAGGTAGATAGCCCAGAGATCTGTCTGTCTGCTGGAAGGCTGGCTTCAGTTAGCCATAGAGGCATTGACCACACCACACCCAAAGCTGCTGTTCTTGATCCCTGCTACCCACAGCCTCAAAAGGTCCAGAAACTGAAAAGAAGACATCTGACATTTACCCATGTTTACTGTCTCATATTCTGAAATGAGAAAAGGCTTGTCACCTTGACTCTATACTCCAAGTATGAAGAACCATAGCTATCTAGAACCCACAAAAATAAAATCTGAACTTTTTATTTCTAGCTTTTATGAGAAGGGGGTATACTAAAATATGTAATTCATACAAAAACAGTTACATAGTGCTATGCAATTATGCTAATATTCAGGAAGACCGCCAGAGTATTTATTACCCAGAAAAAGGAAACAAGAGATTCAGCCCACTCTGCTTAGGTCAGGAGAGTAAAAATCTATTTCTAAATCTGCTCAAGGAAAAGTTGCCCTGCGGCATCATCACTACCTTCTGTCAGCAGATGGGCAGACAGACAGATAAATACTAAGGCCCTGACTACCTGCAGGATGGTTCCCTCTCTTGGCTCTGCACACAGTAGAGGCTCAAGGTATGCACACTTCATAGATATTCTATCAGTGGCAAAGGGTGGAGGGAGAAACTGACTTTAAGAAGCCACAGTCTTCGTCTTCAGTATTAACTGTGCCATTGTTGCTGAGAGAAAAAGGCTGAAATCGAGAGGAATGCCCACCATGGCTGCTGACTGCTAGAGATCTATCACTGAACTTTCCTAAAACAGAATCTAAAAATAATTAGCAAACTTGCACTGAGTTTCAGGGGGAGGAGAACAAAAGACAGGCTCACTGCCAATCAGCTGATCAGTCCCATTGGACTGAAGACATCTCCCCATGTCCCCTGTCTTGAGCCTTGAGCAGCTCCCCCGAGGTCACACAAAAGCTCTTAGGGCCTCTCCCTTAGCTTAGGGGGGTCTCGGTCTTAGCTGCTGATCTGTTTCTACTTTCTTAGGCACACTTGATCTCAGGAAGTGCTCAAACAATGAGAAGGATGGACAGGGTTAAATTCATAACAGGGTACTTATTCACACCACATTAGCCATGGGAATACTACAAGCAGACATAAAATTTTATTCCTGTGATAATATTCTTCAAGCTCTAAAAAAGATCCTGTAAAGAAAAGAATTTCCTTTAAAAGAAAGAAAAAAAATAGCCAAAACAAAACCAGTTCCTATTGAGGTTAAGAGTGCTGCATCATAGAGATTAGAAGAGCTATCACTGGTGACGGCAGCCTACAGGAAATGTGGCCAAAAGAGACGTCCATCCAGAAAATGCAAATGATTATGACTTTTCCTATTGACTACAGGAAAGCCAGAAGCCCAGAATTCCTCAGTGTAATACACAGAGCTGCCCGGCATTCCCAGGTATCTGCAAAGTGCACGTGACCTGGGTCATGGAGGAAGCCGGCAAGTCTGTCTGCAGGAAAGGTTTGCACAGAGGAAGCCACTACCAACTGCCTTCAGCACGCAGCACAGGACAGCCCCGTTCTTACCACCCCTCTGCCCTGGAATAATTCCGATTCTCTCTCTTTCCTGAAACGGGTGATGAGCAATGCCTTCCACCATTCCATCAACAAACAGCTGGACGAAAGCCAAAGGACCATACATCCTGGTCTGCCATGCCCTTTTTAATCAACTTCCTAATTAAAAAATGCCATGCTGGCATGAGGTATGAAGGGAGGAGGCTTAGAATATTTCACAAAATAGCATCCTCTCATCCTGGAGTTGCTGAGAATCTGTATCCTTACAGATGTTTATGAGCGTTCCTGCTGCAGAGATAGAATCAATTTGCTTGCGCCTGGCCCTCAAGACGTATTAAATTTATCCTGAAGGAAGCTGGCTTCTGAAAGCTCTTGCCCAGATGCATTAGGCAGGTGGGGGTTTCAGGGAACCGGAGGGTCCACCAGCAGATGCAGCATTGATTTCTGAATGTTCACACTCTCGTAGACAGCTCCAGAGCAGACTCGGTTTGATGGCTCTCTATGGGGTGCCCTGCAGACTGGATTATTTCCACCACCAGTCTGGCTAGCATTGTTTCATGGCGACAGTGTGCTATGCATTCAGCTTTTGCTCAGATGGCACTGGCTAGGGGAATGTGTGGACCAGGGAGAGGCTATGGCACCAAATTCAAAGACAGTCCCTGAGAATTGTTCCCTACCTATGGGATTTCAGGGATGTAGGAGCCCCAGCAACTGAGAAGTGGGTGCTGACTTCTGTAAAGACACTCTGTGAGTGCAGATTAGAACACACTAAGGTTCAGTTTAGACAATGGCTGAGGTGCTTCTCAAGGCCATGTTGGACCTGGAAATCCTACAATGAAAATCCTTGTCGACATACTAAAAGAAGCACCCCGCTTCATAAATTATTCATCCCTGAGTTGTTTGATTTAAAGTTTCAAGCTTGATACTCCACCTGAAAACATCTGAAGCAAACGCTCAGTTGGGGTGAATTTCTTAAGGCAATCTGAGGGAGTGTGGTGCCTAAGGCATCGGCTTTCAGTAGGAAGCAGGCAGTTTACACTACTGAGTCACAAAGTTCTTACAACTACATTAACGAGTACACACATACATATAAGGCAGGTTTACATGGTGCATCTATTTACCCAGTGACTCAAATATTCCAGCCTATACACAACACCTTTACCCCAGCAACCTTAAAAAATATACATGTTCTACACTTTAAAAACCATGGAAGAGCTCAGCCATTCTCTTGAGTGTGTGAGAACACACCACAGCACAGAATTGTTAAGGAAATAAGCACAAGTGATATTTTGGAAGAAAACTGTTGACATCTTTTTTTTTTCTCTGTTCATAGGCAGTACTTGTGGCACAGGATAGAGTTCCTAAGATGCAGATTCCCCAGTGCCACCACTGCCCACAGAGCAGCTAAGGCAGGGGGCACCCACCGAACATTTGGAATCTCATGGATGAATTACACGATTTAGCTATGGAGGGTTGTAATCTCTTCTAAAGTTGATATTCAGCCTCAGAGGAAAAGTTAAAAAATAAAATAAAATATCCTCTTAGAAATCACATTTCAGGATGGCTCAGATGAACATATTTCCAGCTCCGAGACAGTTCATTGTCTTCGGATCAAGCCCTTATCAACTGCAAGGAGCCTTGAAAAGCGACAGGACCGCAAGCGGCAAAAGTAACTCCCTCAAGTGGAAACTCCGGTGACATAATTGTGGCCCTTAAAAAAAAAAATGAACTTCACCTGTGCCTGTGAGTGGCAGCCAGGCACAAAGGAAGCCTCCCCTTGGATAGGTGACATTCAAGGGCTTCCCTGCTTCTAAATGGCCAAGCAGAGGGTAAAAAGAAAGGCTAATGTCTGCTTCAAGAAAGTTATAGTCTGTCAGAAAACAAGAGAGTTATTTTACTCACAAAGATGGACCCAACTCTGAAAGGGAACTAGCATGGGAGAGAGGAGTGCTGCACAGCCTCCCTCTGGGTAGGAGCTCAGGAGGAAAAAAAAAAAAAAAAAAAAAAAAGAAGAGAACTCTAGGGTATTCATTACTTTGGGCTAGACATTTAAAACCTGAGTTGTTTTTCCCCCACATCCTAGCTTACTAGCTATTTTTTTAATGTGACAGAAGCAGCATTTGTATGCACTTATAGGATAATTGAGATTTTTCTCCTATTATGCAAAAAATACATCTTAATGTGAATATTCAGAAACTTGCAATTCAAGCAGGAAGATAATCAGGCAAGTTCTACATACTAGGGGCAAGCCTGCTCCCAGTGTCACACCTGAGGCTTTGGGTTCACCCAAGATATTTGTTGCTTTTAATTTTATAAAGGCATACTTTCTGAAACAGAGCAAATCAGACCTGCTCAGCATCCCTCCCCTACAAAGTTATATTTCTGTTACATATTCATTGTCATTTCTAAAGTATAGCAACACTTTGAAAAAGCTTTTAAAAATTCAAAATGAAAGCATGGCATGCCCTAAAATACCCAAGAAACTACAGAGACACAGTTAAGAGGCTGTGCTGTCTATTGAAGTTGAACTTTAAAAACAAACTAAATAATTAGGTCAGTTAAAATGCAGACCTTTCCCTCTAAGGAGGGTAGGAATCCTTAAGACAGGAAAGGACCCTTCATCAGTGACTCTCCCCAGAAGCATCTTGAACTGAATTTTGAAACATCCATGCTCCAGCATGCTAGTCCCAGAATTATATAAGAAATGTATGCCACTGTTGACAATAGAAACTCAAGGCTCCAGGAAGCTTCATTATTACTTATGAACTCAGAAAACTGATTTGAAAAAAAAATCTCATTTTTTTTCTCAAAAGAACCCAGTATCAAAGGTTGTTCTCATTTAGCATTTGCCCTCTGTGCATCCTACAGACCTACAAAAAACCCCATCAGTTCAGTTTCCACTGTCCCCAATAAGTAACTGCTTAAATGAGCTAAAATCTCTTTCCAGCTAGGAAAAATATATACTAGTCAAAACTAATTATGTCTGGCTTTCATCAAAACAACATTTGCTAATTCTGCTGGTCTCCATACACTGTCCCAGAAAATATTAATTAAACACGTTGAATAATGGCTGCTGTAAATTTCTGAAAACACTAATCTCTAAACAGTTAATTTTCACTTCACACTTAGGCATGGACGATGGATGAAGAGGCCACCCGAGCACCAGCAAAAGACTATTCTTTTGTTACTGCCCTTAAGAGTTGAACTTTGCTCCACTTTGGGAAGCGCAGCCAAGGCTCAAGAAACAACAGGACACATTTACCTGGAGGGGATTTCAAAGAGAAACCTGAAGAATGGATTTTCTGCGCCTGCAGTCCCTTTCCGCACCTTCAGCTAAGCCAGCCTCTGACAAGCAATTGTTCCCACGGCAGCCACCCCTGCCTTCCATCTTAGGGACTCACCCAGAAAATTCTCCAGCCTGCTCCGCGACTACAAAACTCTTCTAATGCTTTTGAACGCCCACCATTTGTTCTCCATTCATCCAATCAACTTCGAACCGCACATCTTCTCTCTATCGGCGCGCAGACACGGGGCCACTTCTCATCTGTATGCTAATTATTTTGCCACATGGACAAAAGTAATAATGCTTTCAGACAGGAAACTAACAGGCCTGAAGTCGAAGATGGAAATTAATAAGTTGACACCACTAAACGCCGGGGAAGACGGGCATGCGTGCAGAGCCCTGCCTGGTGGATGCGGCGCAGCCTCCATCAGCAGGCAGCAGACAGACGGCCCTGGGCCGCCAGCACTGCCCAGGCTGCGAGCATCAGGCACAGGTTTCCTTAGAGACCACATCGCTGCCGCAGAGGCACACCGGGAGCATCCTGCTGACTTACCCTGCTCGGGCGGGCTGCTGTCCTTTAAGCAATACAAAACGCAGCCATTTCCTCAAACCCTAACTTCATCACTGATCTAGTTGTTTCTCAATCTAACAGCTGTGAGTTAAAACCAGTAATTTCTAGCCTTCCTGTTTACTAGGCTTTCAGCAGTCAGGCAAGATTGGGATGTGTGCTGTGTGCTTCCTACACTGTACCCACAGGCCTCTAAATCTCTAGAGCGGAGTGTGTGATGTGCAGTGCTGTATTTAATGTAATAGATGAGAACTGTAAATACGCAGGCTTACTGTTGGCTGCTACCCGCTAGTTGATATATCTCAGAAAATCTCCCCTATCGTTGACGTTATGGTAAATGTATATAGTGGTCCAAGAAACCTCACCAAAGTCAGCAGAACCTTGGTGTTTTCACTGGAACTACAGCTACACATCATAACAAAACAAAAAAGCATCCGGGCCTCCCCTGGCAGTTCTTAAGACTGGAGAACGGGCACCAGAGAGTTAACTGAAGGGTTCCCACCATCTCCCTGGCTTGTCAGCCACACTACAGTATCCCATCCGGCACAAGCTCCCTTTATCATTTTCCTTTAAAACAAGAGACAGAACTATTCTCTGAGTAACTTTTAGCATTACCAGCTCATGATACCAGCATTTGAAGGAGAGAAAACAAGAAAAGTTTATTTTAAAAAAGAACAAACCCAGTAAGATGCCAAAAACACAAAAGAGAACATAGCTATGTGACTTTCAGTACCATTTGGGGTTTTTCGTTTGTTTGTTTTAGTTTTTTGTTTTGTTTTGTTCCCTCCTCCCCCCACACACACACCACCAGGAGCTGATTCTATAAATAACCTCTTAGGGCAATCAACAAATGCTTTTCTGTGGTAGTAGCTGTCCCTTTCCCTCATCAGCCTCTTAGTAGAGCACACTAAATCATAAAGACTGCTTGGTACCTCCCCTCTCCTGGAAGCTAGCTTTGACTATCCAGACTCCTGATGGGAACAACTCTTGGAAATTTCAGACAAGCAACCCATAGGCATGTTCATATGAGGGGCAGCTGTAGCCAAGAGGGTCCATCACTGGCTCCCTGTATCCCAAATCATGCCATCCTGTCACAGTGTGTAACCAAACAAGAGTGGATGGTGGCCAGGCAGGTGGAGAAATGGCTGTGGGAACTACTTAAGAGACTATCCAAAATCACTCAGAGGAGTTGGAAAGCTGCGGCAGCCAGGCAAACAAGCAACCACATGTCACCTTTAAAGGAAAGGGAAGAGGTACCTCTCTGCAGATGAGTTGGTGGCCATCAGCAAGTCCTCCTCAGCAGTCTGTCTCACTCATGCAGCTCCTCAACTGCCATGGAGAGCCCCAGGCACGTGTGGTCACAGATCCCTCCGTGTTTGCATTCCCTCCACCCCTCCCATCAGGACCGGCACTGTCAGCCCTGTGCACAGGAGTGCAAGGCAGAGCCCACAGCTCAGCCACTGGGGGCCTCCATAGGCACAGTGCTGACTGGTTTCTGAGGGAGACTGACAGCAGTCCCAAGGTCCCAGGAACACCCTCTTCTTGCTCTCAGAGGTAATTCCTCTGAAGAGCATCTGCCTGGCTCGTGGTTACTACACAGGGTACTGCTTGCTCCCTCTCCAGTGCCCTGACAGAAACCTCCACAGCTCTCCACAAGGAGGCTTGCTGGGGACACCCAGTGTCCCTCCATCTTCCTATAGACAATGCGCTGTCCACTGCCATCAGAATACCTCCCTCCCCTTCTCTGCCTCCCACCCCCAGTAATCCCCACATGGGGCTTTTTCTTTCATCCAGAGCTATAGCACTCACAACATTTCCTTCCTACCCAGCAGCCCGAGACAGCAATGTTGGTCAGTATCTTCTCATACAATAAATAAGCACTTAGGCATTCTCTCTAGTTTTCTAACACCTGGGTTACATTTTCTCTGCCATCTATGATTACTTCTGCAGATACTCTGAGGGCTCAATTAGGCTGTCAAAGCTTAAAAAACAAAAAAAATCCACTTTCATTGTGAAAACATTCACAGAAAAGTCATTGTGTATGCTAGAACAATGCAGGTATGGAAGAGACAGAGACAGGAGAGAGAGAGGCACAGAGATGAACAGGGGCAGAGTTAAAGAGAGGCCAGGAGGCCAAGAGAGGCAGGGAGAGAGGGATGGAGAAAGGAAGAGAACACAAAGATACTTCCGACTGAGACACACAGCACTGAAACATAGCCTACTGATGGGAAAATGTACAGTTGTTTCTACTTGTGCAAATTAGGACTGTTTTAGGCAATATATTCATATATGGGATATGCCAACTTAAAATGTTTGTTAAAAATACTAGCCGTATATGTTATTTAGATATCACCCCTGCACACATACACACACACAGGCACACAGGCATACACACGCGTGCACACACACACACACACACACATCAGAACGAAACACATATACAGTACTTTATTCTTTAAGTTCATGGCATCAGCTGTCTTTAGTTTGGAATACACGTAGATGGGTGTCAGTTGAGGCATTGTATTTATGCACTGGGGATGAAACTTAGCTTAGTGAGAAACATGTTAATGTTTTGCAAGTTTTTGTCCAAGTTCACCTCCTATGGCTTTTGTCAAGAGATGCTACAAAATTTTAAAAGAAAAAAAAAGAGGCAGAGAGATTCTTAAAAATAAGAAAGGGAGGAACACTGCCATGAGCTTAGCTATGGAGTGACCTTCCTGAGAGCAGAGAGACCTGAATGAAGCTCCTTCACCTGCTGCCTGCTTGTGTCCTGGACAGGATTCTGGGGGACTATTCAGACTTTCTTGTCAAATACTAGATGCATTTAAAAAACTAGTTATTGATTAGAAAACATGGCCCTTGAAAATGGGCAGCCAGTTGAGTTCAAGTTCAAGTTCAAGCCAGAGTGGTCCCTACCAAGGCAACCTCATTACTTCCTCTTGTTCCATAAAGTGGACTTTTTTTTTTTTAAGCACAAGAGTGACTAAAACTTTAAGTTGTTTGCATTAGAAGAGATAATATGTATTCTTGAAACAACAGGTCTCCACCAAATTAGACTGTCTTGCAGGTTGACATGGGATATCTGGTTTAGACATACAATATTTAAAATATTATTTTAGTAGCAAAAATAATTTCCTCACATGTGATTGTCTTTTTTAAGTGGTACACGTGGTACATTTCTACACAGAGCAAACAATGCAAATGAATATTCAAATTTTAAATCCATTATTTAAAAAAATCTATATGTAATGGTAACAAATAGAAAACTTTAAAAAATCTTTAATACTGCAAAATAACTTTTATTTACATTTATTTTTGAAAGTTGGTAAAGAAAATGAACAGGTATCATCGGAGAGTGGGATAGTTTGTAACAATTAATAAAAGCCAAAGAATTTATAAGAGTTAAAAATTAAATTAAACCAGGTAGAAAGCATGGCAGGAATAATAAAGTTGCCACATCTGTGAGTGCTGACCTCTAGCTCTAACTACATGCTTTTAAATCTAGTTCATACAGCTGCATAGTGCCAAGGAAAACTGTAGGCTTCTGTTCCTTTAAGAATTTTTGTGTATTAGTCATAAGTATTCTCAAGTTATTGGACCTCAACCCTGGCCTCAGCTTCAAACACAGATCCATGAAGCTAGTGTTGGTTGGTGGTTCTGGGTGCCAGCTTCACTTTATAGAACGGTTCCTGCCATTTGTCCTTTCTGTCCTAGGGTGACTCTCTCTGCCCTGGCTCATCTTTTCAAACTGACATTGTACTAATAACCGGACACCTTGAGATAAAGAGCATCCACTCCTAAAGTTGTAATGTTTATAGTTTTAGAGTCCCAAAGCACACAAGTTATTTTGGCAGATTCATGTGTTTGATATTTATAAACTTGTGGATGCAATAGCAGCTGCAATGTCTTTAGAAAATAAAAACCATCAGCTACAGATCCGGCCTGCCACCATCTTCAAAACATCCAATTGTGACTATAAACACCACTCGACTGCTACCTCAGTGAGCACCATCATTAAGGTGATACAAGTGAGCTATTTTCACATAGGCAGTGGACCTCTAGGAAGTCGTTGCTGAATGCAATTGCTATCTGCCGCGGACAGCTCCCGGTGCTGAAAGGAGGCCAGGAAACCCTATCACAATGGCTCCCTCCACCAGCCTTTGAAAAATCACAGCAAACTGAATGGGGTGGAAAGTGCTCAGACTGAATAGCACTGTCTACAGAACAATGGCAGCTAGCTCCAAATCCCGCTATAATCACATTAATGAGATTAATCAGTGAATTAGCGGCAGTCAAATGTCAGGGAGGCAAGGAGGAAGCCAACCAAGATGGGTGATTAACTTTGGGAGGGGGGAGGGGGGAAATCAACTGTGCTCTGTCCGAGGATTTGCCAAAGTTGACAGATCTGATTCACAAATCTGAAGGCTGAAGGTAGAAATCAAAAGGCGGCCACACAGCCCTCCAGAGCACACTGTGGATCTAGCCACCACCCTGCTGCTAGTCCTCTGAGGGAAACGATTTCAGGCATCTTCACAGACTGCCCACATTTTACAGTTTGAGGCTTTGAACCATGTGACTAATATTTAATGTTAATTTTATTTTCCCTAAACTCAAGCTAAAATATATTTTAAATGACTGATTAGGAGAAGGAGGGTCAAAGCAAGAGTTTTAGAAAGTGTATCAACATATAAACACCCTTTCAGTGGTCTAGCATAAACAAATATTTCAATAAATAAGATTTAATATTGAAGTACAACTTTAAGGAGAGTTTCAGCCAGCTGACTTACTGTACTACACTGAGGCAATTCAATCATTGATGCTTCTTTGGGTCAACTGAGGAAGGAAAACAATAAAGTTCTTTGAAGGGGATATATGCTGCACAGTTGTATTTAAAATGCATCACTAATACTTTGGGTTCCTAGTTTTGGGTAGGTTGAAACTTAATCTTATAATATTGTTTTCAAAAGGAATTTTGAATAAAATACTTTCATTTTTAAAGTAAACATCTGTCTATCTACATGTAAAACATACCTTACTTTCTCCTTTCAAAAGCTACACCTCTTTTATAAAGTTGAACAATTAGAAAAACTCTCTCATGCTTGTGTTATGGGTACTTTTGTCTGTGGTGTTAGTAAGAAGTATAAACACTCGAACAAAAGAATTATTATACAAATCACTTTATACTAATTAAATTAATAACATAATGATCAATGGCATATATAGTTTCAATGGTATAAGAAATTTGTCATGATTAAATTAATGTTCTGTTCACACTCTCCTGTATATTTTGTACATTTCACACTCAGGTGACTATTTATATTATTTATTATTTTTTCAGATCTATCTGGAAGTACAGTGTGAAGACTCAACTCTTTGTTTATGAAGTGATTATTTAAAAAAAACATATTCTGCTAAAACTTAAGTACTGTTTTGTTATTATGAACTTCAAACATTGAGGTTATTGTTTAAAATCTTTATTTGAGTTTATCAGTTTTATAAACATCAACCAACTTTCTTGCTATGATTAGACAAATACAGCAGTGCTTCTATTCCCGCAGCCCCTGCTTACAATCCTTCCTTGTTTGTAAAGTGAAGTTAGCCACTCTCAGGAAGTTACTTCAGATCAAGTCACCGACCTCCAGACATGCAGTACGTTTTTCGGTTTTCTCATATTTTTTATTTCTTTTTATAAACAAAAATCATTGTTCAGGCATGCAATCTATTACCCATTTTTGCTCTAAAGACAAGCTTCTAAGGATTGAAGACCTGTACCTCAGGAACCTCTCAGCCACCAGCCACGCTATAAAAATAACTTTAAAAAGGAAGGAACAATAGGACTGCAGCAGAAGCCTTGAGCTACAGCAAAAACAGATCCTGACCCCTGAGTCCAAAGAATTAACCTAACGAGCATCACGTACCTCACACCATGACCACACCGCTCACAAGTGATGGCAAGTTCAATTTTGGTAACTGTGCTGGCTCAAAACTCACAGAAAGAAAGAGAAAACCCTTTTCCCCCACAAGTGGGAGGCCGAGGAGGACCACGCATAGCACCGAGAGGCAGGGAAGGCTGCTTTTGTCTTCAGCGAGCATTGATTTCATAACCCACAGTCCAGGGAATCAAAAAATTGAAATACACCCACCAACAATGGGTGAGAAACCAGGAGGCCTCCAAGAAGACTGCAGGGAAAAGCTTTCTCGCTCTGTTTTGTGTGCAGTAGCTTAGGGGGAAAAATGTCGCCCGGGCAGAAATGACACATGCAGCAGGAGAGGCTAGCGGGCCTAAGAGATCTGCTTTACCTCCACATCCAGCCCCTAATGCACGCAGCCCCGCTCATCCTCTCCTAGGCTTTTTTTTTTCCACTTTTTTTTTCACGAGCTCCAAATCCCCGGCATATGACCTTCTGTTAAATAGATAAAAAAAAAATTGCTTATCAGTCATGCAAATGAGGCTGAATTCATTTTCCACAACAGATGGCCTCATAGATAATGATGATGGAAGAGAGAAAATTGAATGTCTCTCACAAGGTGGCCATGGCAACCGAGAGCAGAATAATATCAATAATAAGCTCACTGCATAATAAGGTTGTCAGTCCTACAAATCAAAGTCTGCAGCTAAATCAGGTATACCACCCCAGCTAGTTACCAGGTATGTATGTGTATATGTATGTGTGTGTAATATATATATATATATATATATATATGCATCTATGTATACGCTGACCATGGGAACAACCAAGATTCTAAGCACTTCATGTCCAGGGGTGGGTTGGAGGTGGGGCGGGGGTTAGTCACTAGATAATGAAATGACGATCCTGCAATCTGACAGTTTTTCTTCTCTTTCTTTCATTATATTTTCTGCAGAAGCAGAAACGGTTTCATGAAGCACCGGCTAACTAGCCATATTGAACTGTGGAGTGAGCCTGTGGATGAGTACCCCTCCTGCTAGCCTCCTCCTCACTCTCCTCTCTGTGTGCCTTGCTGCATCCTGCCTAGATGCAAGAGCAGCTCACCCGCCGGAGGCTTCCACCTTGGCTCCCAGGGGGACATCCTGCAAAATGAATCAGCAGCCATCCTGAGCAGGCTGATTAAAATGAAAATGGCAAGGCACATGTCTGGGCGGAACTGGAGCTCGGCTTTGTTGCCTGTCTGACAAGCACGCTCAATATAGCTCTTGCTAATAATGGCTTACTGCCTTTCGGTTTTTAAAAAGGTATCACCCTTTCCCCCTAACCGACTGCTACTCGTGTGTGTGTGTGTGTGTGTGTGTGTGTGTGTGTGTGTGTGTGTGTGTGTGTGTGTGTGTGTATGTTTGTGTGTGTGTGTGCGCGCGCGCGCGCGCGTGTGCTCACATGTGTGTGCCACGGGGTTTGTGGGGGGACGGATTGCTCGATTCTAATTTTCCACTGCTCACATGCAGACAGCCCGCCTGACAACGCTTTTATTTTAAAACTGAACTTAGTTGTCTTTCTTCTGAGGAAAGTGATGGTTAAGTCTCGCGGATGTGATGTGGAGGTTGTCTAAAAACCAAGACCAGAAACAGGGATTTCTAGCCCAAGCCTTAGCCACAGAGCTGGGGGGGGGGGGGGTCATCTAGTGCTTGCCTCTCTGGCTCACAGCCCAGTGCTAGAAGCAGCCCAGGTGGAGCCTGTTCTTGCTTGAAGCTTTTCACCAGACTGTTTCTGTTCTCTGGATCTCATGCAACATACAGACTGAACGTGGAAAATAGAAGCCACTGAGTGTTGCAATTGGACAAAGTTTATTGCAAAGAAATCTCATTTCTTTTCAAAAATTCTCAGGTGTAGCTTGAAGATCTCTTTTAAAAAAACATATTTTTAAATATCCATAAAAAATTTCAGGCTTTCTTTTTTTTTAAAGGACATGAAATCATTTCATCCTTTCTCTCAAAGAACACAAAACAAAACAACAAAAACCTCATACACAAAACAAAAGCAGCTTGAATTCTTTTTAACTCATTTATAACGCGCATTTCCTATCCATTCTACTCCAAGTTGAGGGACCATTCAGTGTCTTTCTCTCAACTGCTCTCTTGGTAACAGATAAATGATTCTGAGGGAAAGCCACCAGCACCTTTCTTTCTTTATCTTCTCCTGTAATCCCTGCCTCTGAGCTGTGGTTCTCCCCCTGCTTGGTAGTCCTTCTGCGGCAGTGTGACTCAGAAATCAATAGAGCTGCCCTGGTGGGGACTCCACTCCACAAGGGGCAAGCTGCTGCAGTGCTTTCTCTCTCTCTCTCTCTCTCTCTCTCTCTCTCTCTCTCTCTCTCTCTCTCTCTTCCCTCCCTCCCTCCCTCCCTCCATCTCTTTTCCCCACCCCCAGAACTAATGACGTCTGTGCAGCTTTTTCAGCTGATTGGGTACCATATCGGATGTTCTCTGAAGCAAAGAATAGGAATCATTTACAGTCAATAGAAAATATGGGAGTACAAATTCTCCTATGTCCTCAACCCTGGTCCCAAGAGTCCCACAGGGACATCTATATGGGTGGTAGACCATCCACAGGTTGTGTGGTCACTCCAGGGTGACATTAGAACTGAAATTCGAGTAGAATGATATTTTGTCTCCCTTTCTATGAAACAAAAAAACAAAGCATCCCTTTACAAAACACAAACAGAAAAAAAAATCCAGGAAGTTTTACACATCCAGGTGACATGGGTTGGGGGAAAAGGGTACCACCTCAGGGTTCAAATGTGTACCAAGTTCACAGTGCTCCTAAGGGAGCCTTAGAAAATAGAACACAGACAAAATGACACAGATGCACATCTGACTGACTCTCAGCTTAGTTAGCAGTGAATTTAGTTTTCTATTTGAAATTTATCCTCCAATATTTATCTTAGATTGGGAAAGAAATCCCCGTGTAGGTAGCTGTTGTACTTTAAATCACAGGTTTATCTATGTATATTTTCTCATGTGAAGATACATATCTGTGAAGATATAAGTGTGTTAGAAAGAGGACACTATTTGTGGATACCTGTATTGTGTATATGTGTGTATATGTGCATGTGAGTGTGTGTGTTTGTGTGTGTGTGTGTGTGTGTGCTTATGAGAGAGAGAGATAGACTGACAGAGAGAGACTGTGTTGTATATGTTTCCTCAATAGGCTTGGTCACCAAATGCTCTGGGTGTCTCTCCCTGATACGGCAGGCTGATGCATTGATGTCTTATCCTTAGGGTAAGTTCCCTGGAGTCTCCTACAAAAGGGTTCTTCTTTTTCTACACTGCTACCGCATTGCTTTCAACCTCATCTGATCAACAGTAAGAAAGTACCCTTTCTCTCTAGTCAGGTTCCCCTGAAGCACTGCTGTTCTTCCCACCCATGCCTGGATATCTTCAGAGCTGGAGAGACCAACACATACATGATAAAACAGAGAGAGAGAGAGAGAGAGAGAGAGAGAGAGAGAGAGAGAGAGGCAGAGACACAGAGAGAGAGACAGAGACACAGAGACACAGACAGATACACAGACAGAGACACAGAAACAGAGATACAGAGATGAATGAAGCATGAAATCACGGAGGAAGAGCACAGTGACACTCCAGCCTGTGTTTGGCAATTATGATGTAGATGTACTAGACAAGCTATAGTATCTTAAAAATTTAACTCAAGTACTCTGCAGTAAGTCACAGTAAAACTTTTCAGGGTGCATGAAGACTGTGGGACACTCAAAAGACCATTTAAATCCAAACGTGCCCATAATAGTTAAAATGCACAATAAAACTATTCACAACAAAGTATCATTTTTTTTAAAATTACTTAAAATATAATACATATTGCTCTTAGATGTCCATTTCAAGAATTAAAGCCTGCCTCTATTGGGAAACATAAAGCTTATCCTCTTTTTACTTGTTCTCATTCATTTGTAAGAGAAAATAAATTTGAATATACAGTCCCTTCTAACAGGTATGCCCTCCAATTTAAGGCAAAGAAAATAAGTCCCTGATACTGTTTATATTTTAAGATATAAGATATATGTAAACCTTGGGTCATATTTCTAACTGTTGGGTAAGTGTATCAATTTAACAATAAAGTATGTCTCTCAGTGTGTATAAAGGATAGCGTGTCTGTTCTCTAGGTTTCTGAACACCCTGGTCTCTACGTGTTGTGCACAGACAGGGTCCTTCATGTTGCCTCAGATGCACAGTTTCCCCAAATATGAGAGCACATATAAACCCAGAAGCTGGTTTATCTGAGTTTTGCTACAGGAAGTTCATGATTCATTTCTCTTCGTTCATGGTTATATGGGTGTGATGGTTAATAATGATTGTCAACTTGACAGGATCTAGATTCATCTAGGGGAAAAAAAAAAGCCTGTCTTTGAGGGAGCTTCTGCAATGGACAACATAAAGATGACCTGAGGATAGCATCTCACCAGGGAAGAGCCCCAAGCTGTGAACACGCAAATTCATTTGAAAGGAGAGACTGAAGTAGAAATGTTGCTGAAGGGGTGATCTGCTCCAAAGTAAATACGTAGGTTATTACTATTATATATACATGAATTTGGAAGGGAGTCAGGGAGTATATAGGAAGGGTTGGAGCCAAGAAACGGAAAGGAAGAAATGATATAATTATATTTTAATTAAAAATTTTAAAAATATTAATAATAAAAGCGAGGGAAATGCTTCCCCTGGGTCAGCACACAGCAGCTGCTACAACTGCTGTTCAAGGGGTTCAAGCTGTATCTTGAGATACCAGCAGAATTTGGCAGGAAAGATACAAGAATGAGTACTACAGAGACTTAGATCACAGTTCTAGAGACACTGAGGCCAGGAGATTTGTGGCTAAGTCGGAATCCATGCAAAGAAGCAATAGAAATTCTGTGTATAAACATGTGAATGGGAAACCTAAGTTGTCATGGCCCTCGTGCCAGGACCATGATACATTCACCAAAGAAAGCTGTAGACAGAGTGGATCTGGCTCAACTGAGAGGCTGCACATGGGAAAGCTGGAAGGGTGTGGCTGTCCAGAACTCTGATGGTTCCTTCAAAGTTCCATGATAGGGATGGATTCTAGGATCTGGTGCTTGCTCTGCTTGCTTTGATTAGGTTTTGGTGGGATCTTTCTCTGCTATGTAATCATTGTTCCCTCTTGCAATGGGAACATTTATTCTGAACCTGTATAAGTTGGAAATATGTGACTTCTTTGAAGTATGAGCTCACAGTTGAGGGACTGCTTGAGTCTTGGAAGAAACCATATACTATACTTTTGAACAGGGTTGAAAACTATTAAAGTCCATGGGGACTAATGATAAAGGAATGAATGCATTTTTCATGGCAAAATGGCCATGAACTTATGGGGACAAAGAGTGGAAGGTTAGGGCTTAAAAGTGACATGTTTGGGTGTCAAATTTACAAGGGTTGGACTCAGGATGATTAAAATTGATTGTCAATATGACAGGGTTTTAAATCAATTAGAAGATAAACTTCTGGGAATGTCTTTGATGGAAATTTTAGGTTGGGTTAACTGAGATAGGAAGACCCACACTATGTAAAAGGGTCATGGTTTCGCAGGCTGGAGACTTGAGCAAAATAAAATGGAAGGAACAGGAAGGATGCTGGCACTCATTTTTCTTAGCTACTCAGCTGTGAGCACAATGAGAGCAGCTACTTCATACAGGTGCCACCATGCCTTCTCTGCCACAGTGGGCTCTGCTCTTGAAGTATAAACCTACATAATAGTTCTCTATGTTTCCTTTACCAGGTATTTTGTCACAGCAAGAAAAAAATTATACAGTTGACATCAGTGATAAAGGTCTGCTACATCTAAGGGAAACACAGGTTACAAAAAGAGTATGGCCTTACTATAGGTGGGAAATAAATGGTTAAAATTTGGACTCCAGATATAACCACATCAGATATGCACTGTAGAAAAACAGGCACAGCATAGCCTCTTCCATGGGGCCCCCAAAGGAAATAACTTTCCAGGTTAGGAACATATGAGATAAGCACTCTTTTATTAATATAGGGCAAATGATAAAGATGGAAGCTCCATTTTCATCACAAGAAATTAATCCCAACTGGAATGCTTTCAGAGTGTGTCAGCAGCAATGGAATAAGGTAAAAAGAGCTAACTTGCAAAATAAAGACCTACTCCAGGAAGATGGGGTTTATTTCAGCTCACAGTTCCAGGTTACAGTCCACCGTGATGGGGAAGTCAAGGTGGCAAGAGCTTGAAACAACTGATCATATAACATCAACATTCAGAAGCAGAGGCCAATGAACGTGTACTTCTAGTGCTTATGCTCTGCACTCTTATAGTCCAGGATCCCCTGCCTAGGGAATGGTACCACCCTTAGTGGACAGTCGTCCCTATATCTACTAACATAATCAAGTAATCCCCCACATGTAGTCTCAGAGATTCATGTTCTATGTGATTTTAGATTTGTCAAGTTGATAATTAATACTATCAAAATTCCATCCCTTATCAAATTGACCCCAAATATATCATTTTTAAGACATCACCATCTACCTCTTGTGCCCAGAGGCTCAAGATAGTATTAATATAAAATGCATTTAGTTCAACTCTAAAAGTCCCCACAATCATCAACAGTTCCAGTAGTCAATCAAAAGTCTCTAAACTGTGAGCTCCCTAAAATCAAATGCAAGTTATATATTTCTAACAGATAATGGCATAGGCTAAATGCTCCCATTTTCAATGGGAAGAACCAGGCCATGGGAAAGAATAACCACACAAGGAAAAACCCTAATCCAGCAGGACAGACATCAAATCCTGCACCTCTGTGAGCAGCACCTGGGACTTCTGATAGCATCATCTTGCTCCACTTCTCTGTCTTCAACACTCAATGGACACACAGCTCCTTTTGCACTGGTTCCACTCCATGCTGGTGAATGTCTCACAGTCCTGACATCTTCAATATCCTGGGGTTTCCACTACAACCAAGGCTTTACTTGTGCGACTTCTTTTTTTGTTTGCTTTGTTTTGTTTTTTTAGTTTCTATAAATGCAAACCTTATTATTAATATACCTTCCATAGACATAAATCCCAACGTCCCCTGCCCCAACAAGGAAGTTGAAGTCAGCAATCCTGTGACGTGCCAACTGTGCTTTGGAACCCAGAGAGTGTGAGATTCTTCAAGGCTTCCAAAGCTTCTGAAGTCCAGGGTCATTTTGAGAGGACTCCTCGGGGTTCTTCTTCCTGGTGGTTGCTCTTGATATACAGTGTTGACAGAACATTTTCTGATGCTTGTAGCTCTTAGAAAACCAGTAGCGCACTCTCTTATTCTGCATCATGTAGAACCAGGCCTTGAGTGTCTTTTTCACAGTTTGAACGCATCAGCCAAGGCCTCCCGAGTCTTCTCCCTCGGGTTGGGGTCTAACCGGAAGTGCTTTCTTAGCGCCCGGAACTGCTTATGGGTGAACTCAAAGCTTCTAACCCCGGAGGAAAAACGTGGAGAAGTCACCATCTCAGTTTCTCCCTTTATCACTATAGCTCATTTGAGTTCCGGTCTTCAGTTTGAGGCCCTCCTCTAGGATTATTTTTTTTTCTTAAATCCCACTTCCATACTGGGTCCACCCATTTAGGTCCTCCCACCAGCAGCTCCTCCCACTATTTGCCGTCTACCACTCCCCTCTGCTCCTGGCAGGCCACTTGTGCAACTTCTAACAATAGCTTCTGGTAGGGTGGGAGGGTCCTTTCAGGGACCCCCAACCCTACCACACAGTACCTTTCTTCATCTGCTCTCCATGTCCCCCCTCAACCTTGACCCTTCATGGCTTCAAAATCAGTATTATAATGGCATTGTCAAGTTCACCTGCTAGCTCACCATGTGGCCTACCCACCTTGGGCCACAGTTCTATCTGCATCTGTGTGCTGACACCAGGGAAACACTTCCCTAGGTAGTTGATTCTAAGGAGCAAGATGCCCTTACACTTAAGCTTTCTTCTTTTACATGCATCTAAACCTTCCGAAGAGAGAACCCCCAAGCCTAGATCGCATCTTGTGGTTCAGATTGCTTTCCTATTGTCCCAGTACCATGCATGAGCTTCCTAGGGAATGCTGATTGCTTTAACTATTACAGCTGCTTTTTCAGTACTGGCCTGAATATTCTCTGGTCCTATGTTTCCCCAACCAAACAAACGAGTCTATGACCACTCAATCTCACTTCCCTCAGGTATTTGGGACATGGATAGGCTGAAGCCTTGTTCTTGATCGAAACATCACATGAATGGCTCCTAGCCAAGTTCCTTATGGAGTCTGTGTTTCCTTCTGAAACTTCTTATATAGACTTTTCTGTCATGGGTTAACCCAGCCTCCACACTCTGGAGGATCAGGCCCCTAGGTATTCAAGTTCCCGTCTCACAGCCCTGATTTTATAGAGCTAACCATTTGGGAGAGAAAATACACTCACATAAATTCCACAAAAGATAATTCTGATATCTAAAGGAGCATAAAGAATTTAGACTATAAGTGATGATAATTAGCAAATTAATCTATAACAAACATCTTTCCTACCTTCAAGTCCATGCTTCTAAGAATATTACTTATACATTTATAAAAGAAAATGCTTTGAATTCACACGTGGGAGCCTAATTTAAAATATCTAAATGGTCTAAAGGTTTTTTCCAAAGTCTCCAAAGACCGCTGTCATCTGTTTTATTTTACTTGAGGTGTTTATGTCTCTTTTCTTCTTCTACACCATCAACGTAACTTCCCTACAAATCAAAGTACTTTAAGAAATGGATTGATATGTCTTAGTCCAGCTGTCTATGGAACAATGAAGAGCAGGTGGGTTTTGTTTTTTTTTTTTTAACCAGGATTCCCAATGAAGCTCCAGCTTGTCTATGGGCATCATCACTAAAGAGGGAAAGAATCATTCCAGACCATTACCTTCTATGACTTCATGGTTTTCTGCACTGTTCAGAGAACATTACCTGCTGTAACTAGAAGACTTTTAATACTGAAATGCATTAGGAAAAGAGAATGTAAAAAAAAAACCCCACAGAAGTCTTATTAGAAAAGTTAGACATAGACATAATACAAAGGATAGAGTCAATAGGCCCTTTGCCTTCTTTACAATGAACATTCTTTCTTCATTAGTTTCCAGAGCCTGAACCTTCTTCCTACATCAAGAACCTCCTGACATTTGAACTCTACCAGTAGGTAAGGAATATCTCTTACATGAAAAGCCTGGGTACTTAGTTTTTCAGCATCACTCGCAGTGAGCTTTGAGTACATGATCTTCTGTCCATTGTTATGATAAGAAGCATGGTCCTCTAGGATCTTTCAGTGGCAATCATGACAGAGTAGGGCAGTTAGGTTTGGGAAAGGGAACATAATAGCCAGTACTTATACTGAAGGCAGCAAGCAATGTCTCTCCTGAAGCACTGTGACATGGTTTTGGGTATTGTTTCCAGTTGATGAGGCTCTGAGTTTGTCAGCCACCCTGATAATACTGCTCAAGTCAGCTAGCCCATTAAATGATACATAAGAATTCTGCCAATGCTGAAAAATAGGGCTTCAGGAAGGAAGGAATAAAGTTCAAATTTCTATAGGTAGACAGGACTAAGGTTTTTACTTAGTAGAGGAACTATCATATAGTACAGTCACAAGAAGAGACAGGAAGCTGATACATGCTTAATGGTGCCTCAAATTTTCCCAGCATTTCCTCCAATTCTAACAGATAAAACAAGATATATTCAACAACTGTCAGAATCCTTTTCTTGGACCCCCAATGTTGAACTACTGGCTAAAAGTCAAAGTCAAGATGCATTTTAGGAGAATTATCAGGTACAAGGTCACCATGTGATGAAGTAGCAGGTAAGTCTCTCACTTCCTCTTGGTTGATGAGAACCTGGCTGACGCAAAAGACAATGCTGGGCAGAAATATGGGCAGGTATATGGTTGACCTGAAAAATGTCCTCCTAAGTATACTCAAGCAAACCATCAGAAAGCCAACCATAAGAAATAGACTTCCTTCACCAAAAATCCCAAGTCCTAAGCCTGGCTTTCCTTATATGCCACAAACTACTTACTGAGTGCCTCCACTCTGTACTTCATGTCAGATGAGTCCTTCATGATACAGAGGATATGATTTTCCTCTCACTCCAGCAAGAAAGCAGACCTCTGCAAGGATATGGGGAGAAAGAGCTTCTAAAATACAGATATGTGCCAGCTTCTACTGTTACTTGGACATAGCTGCAAGGCCCAGGATGGGTTCATAGACTGAAAGGTGTGACACAGTACTTTATCCTCCCTACTTTTGCTTCTTTGTGGCCATTTAGTTACTGTTGTTTGACTGAGTACGGAGTGCAGTACTGGCTAAGGACATCAGTTCTGATGGTAGAACCACTATAGAACTGCTACATCACAAGAAGTGGGGGGGGGGGAGGGGGGGGGGGAGAGAGAGAGAGAGAGGGGGGGAGAGAGAGAGGGGGAGAGAGAGAGAGAGAGAGGATGCAAAGCCAACAGGGTTCCTGAGGCATCATTACGCAGAATCCTAGGCCCACAGATAGAGCAGTGGGCCTAGAACCTTAAGCAGACTCCACAGCCTGGCCTCAGTCTCACAGTGCACACATTGAGACTGTATTTGGAGTCCTTCAGCTACACAGGATGGGGAAAGGCTCAAGAAGCCTGCATTTGGGAGTTTGGGGGTCTTGTTCTAGTCCAGGCTTCCTATGTTTCTCCTTAAAGAAGGTATGGTTCTAATTCTGTCATGAGGATTTGGAGGCACAATTGTCACCCATGTTTGAGGGATCCAACTGCCGAGAGCTTTATTCTGTTACCATTCATTGATTTTTCCTTATGTCTAGCTAGCAGAGACATCAGTTGTCCCTCATGCTGGCTTCTGGATCTCTCACAGAGTCTCAGAGACTGTTCTCTAAAGTACCCTGTGATTAACAGTCAGTCTTATCTATGGCCTGGATATGCCTCCTTGGCCTGATTTCTGAATGCATGTGGTCAAAAGATTTGTGCTGTGTTTCCTTTCACCTCCCCACAAAAAAAAAGCCTCATATTTGGGATTGAGCAGTGTGCTGTTTTGTAGAGGTCTTTAGAAGTAGGTCAGAGTTCCTATTGTCTGTACTTGTTTTAGATACTTGCAGAACTTAAACAATCCACTTTAGCTGATAGGATTAGACTCTCAAATGAGAGCCAAAGGCACTTAGTTTCCAAATAGAAATAAAGCACAAAGAGATGTTGGAATTATGGGAAATTACAGATGAAAGCTCAACAATGAAAAGCTACGAAGAGAGTGACAGGCCCTAAACCAGAGACAGACATAGACAAAGGCCAAGAGAGACAAATACAAACACAGAGAGGCATGGAGAGATATTGGCATTGAGAGACAGAGATATAGAGACAGGAACAGGGAAAGACAGACAGGGTTAAAGATAGAGAGACAAAAAGGTAAAAGATACACACACAGAGGAGGGAGGAGAATAGGAGAAAGGAGAGAGAGGAGAGAGAGGAGAGAGAAGAGAGGGGGGAGGGGGGGAACCAGAGGGACCGGGCGCGCCCGGGGGGGGGAAAGGAGTGAAGAGGATAGGAACGGGATGGAAATGACAGACATAGACAAAGATCTGCTTAAGGATAACCTGCTCACGGAGGACAGAGCACTGACCTACATGGAGAAATATGGTGCCTTTCTGATAAAATCACAGATCCTTGAAGACATCTAAGGATGCATGGATAAAAGGAAATGAAAGTTTCACCTCCAGGCCACTAGAGCTCAAATCTGGACACAAGCTGAGACTGACACAAGGGTTTCCCAGAGTTAAGAAAGCATCATAAATTCTACTATGCACTCATTAGTGGGGGGCCCCTGTGGCTGAAGTGGGAAGTACAAATAATTTTCATATTTGTCTCATGCAATGGCAAGATCAGAAGACATAGGTGCATAGTGATGTGAGCGATTTATTCAGGACCCAACCTTAACACACACCAAAGCTTAGTCTGTTCCCTTCTACCAAGGTGTCTTAGTCAGCGTTCGATTGCTGTGAAGAGATGCCATGACAAGGACAACTCTTATCAAAGAACACGTTTAATTGGGGCTGGCTTACAGTTTTATCATCATGATGGGAAGCCTGGAAAAAGACATCATGCTGTTGAAATAGCTAAGAGTTCTTCATCAGAATCCACAGGCAGCAAGAAGAGAAAGATATTGGCCCTCATTTGGGCTTTGAGGTTTCAAAGTGACACTTTTCCTCTAGCACAAGGTCACTTAGACTATTGGATTCCTAATCCAGTGAGTCCACGCCTAATTCTTCTCAAGTAGTACCACTCCCTGATGACTAAACATTCAAAAATTTAAGCCTATGAGGGCAATTTTTTTCAAACTACCACCACATTTGGTCACAATAACATCAGACCTGTGTGAACTTAAGACAAGACTTAAGTAGCTTGGGATGTGCTGCCATGCTTTCTGGTTCTCTGGTATATTTATGTAATTTCTTTAATACATGAAAATCTTCTCTCTAGGAGTTGGAAATCTTAGAGCCCAAATCACTGATATCATCATCATTATTATTGTTGTCATCATCATCATCAATATCATCACTACCATCATCACCATCATCATTGTTGTCATCAGCTGCAGAGATAGCTCAGTGATTAAAAGCAGCATTTATTATTCTTGTACAGATTTGGGTTCCCAGCACCCAAATCAGGTTACTCAGAACCATCCCTAATTTCAATTCTGGACTATCAGACAGTTTCTTCTGTCCTCTGCAGAAGTCTGTAGTCACATGAACTCTCCATGTACTTATAATTTAAAAATAAGTCTTTATAAAAGAGAAACAGAAATTTCTAATGTGTATCTTATAAACTGGTTTTAAAAGATGAGCCTCAAAAAAAAAAAAGTTATCTCATACTCATCAAAACTACCCAAGCACACATATTCCATTAAAACATGGTTACACTGAACCTTAGTGTTGGGGGTTGGTCTGTGGCTGTGTATGCAAATGCTAAATTTTGTACACCAAGATCTGTTTATCATTTAGGTGAATGCATTTCACCTATGCTGGTCTTTGTTATGCACACCTTGCTCCCCAGTTTAAAGCTATTGGTTAATAAAAGGCTAGAGCCTGGGTCTATCAACCAGCCTTTGTCTTACTGCCCTGAGTATTAGAAAACCTCGATTCTCTGAAAAAAGCTTGAAAGTGCTGGCAGAAGTGAGCTAGGCTTTGAGTAGAAGCAAGAGAGTAGCGGGCTTGATTATTGCTGGTATAACAGCTTTAATTTCATTAATTGCTAGCACCACTGCTTCTGCAATAGCATTGACACAAGGAGTTAAGACAACTATTTTTGTTAACCATCTAGCAAAAAAAAAAAAATGTTACTAATGTATTTACACAAAGGGATTTACATAGGTATCTATGATGATGCTCTATAACCTATTCAAATTATCTGAAGGAGGTTCAGGGTTCAAGAGTTAGGAGCCATCCCAAGTGTCATGACAAATATCATTGGAGTAGTGTTACTTCTAAAATTTACATTGATGTTCATTATGATTTAAAAAAAAGTTTAAAGACACCTGTAGAATATTCAGCATAATCCTAACACCTCACTGAGTGTGTTAACTTTGCATAGTGAGATTATGAATTTTAAAAATGCTGCTCTGTTGTGTTTTGATGTTGCAGATAATGCCAATAAAATTATCTATCCATGGCCTGAGGTCAATATTTCCATTTTAATCAAACCTTAGGAATGGCATATATAGCTTGATCAGGCTAGCCCTTCTTGTCTTGAGAATACTTTTATTCCTGCCCATCGTGTTAAAGCTTGTCTCTAACTACATCAACAAGCTGGCAGCCAAAGTACATGACTTGAAACTGATAATGGACCCACAGACAGAGTTATTAATTTAACAGGCTGGCAAGCCAAGGATGGGTAAGATTCTGCACAAAGCCTTACCAACCTAAGACATAAGTGCATTGCTTATGATAATGCATATTCCATGATGGGGAAGGAAGGCTTTCTTGTCAGAACGACCTAAGACAGGCTCAGTCTGGCTTATGCAATAAAAAGGGGGAGATGTGGAGACATTTTTGGGCTGCCTGGCAGGAATCTGTCATTGGCCAAGGACAAGGAATGGATTGCAGGCAGGAATCTGACATTGAGCTGTAACAAAGAAGTAATTTCAGGCAGAAATCTAAATACTAGGCTAGAACAAAGAAGAAATTTCAGACAGGAATCTAAATTTTAGGTAGAACAAAGAAGTAATTATAGGCAGAAATTTAAATCTTAAGCTAGAACAAAGAAGTAGACTTCAGGCATGAAAATGACTTTGGACTAGGACAGGGAAGTATGCTCAGGTGTTTTGATCATCCTGATAAGCCCTTAGAAATAGTGATCATAGGAATGATTACTGGGACTCTGTTTATTGTCGTGTATGTTCTTTGATTATCTGGATTTATTGTCTTCCTTGTTCCTGGACTATTTGCACCTATTATATTGCTAGTTCCTCAACCAAGAATTGACCTTAATACTTGCATTCAATTTAAACAGTATAAAGGCAAAAAGGGGAGAGGAGGAATGGGATAGGGGATTAATGGGTGAGGGGAATGGGGAATGGGGATGGCATCTGAAATGTAAATAAATAAAATATCAAATAAAATAAATTTTAAAAATGCTAGAGCCTGTGATTGGACAGCAGAGAAAGGAAGGCGGGACCTAAGAATCAAGTGAAGGGGTATCTCTAAAGATCTCAGGGGAGAAGAATAGAAAAGAAAGAGAGAGGAGGAGGTTGCCATGAGGCTGGATGGATCATGATCACATGGCCAGGAGAAGTTCACCCTGAGGACAGGCTGATGGGAGAAAAGCAGCCCAGGTTGACTCAAACAGCAAGAACAAGGGACATATAGTTTGGATATAGGGGAGAATAGCATAGAACCTGCCCAATTTAGTCTTAAGTTTGTAAATGGAACACCAGAATTTTGTCTTTTATTTGGGCTAGCTAGAATAAATATTTCATTAATATCTCAGATCTCACAGAACTTACTCACTAGGGTCTCTCTGGCATCCATGCATCCCTGGGGTTCTGGAAGAGATGAAAAATTAGGGCTCCTAAAGCAAAGAAGAATAGACTCCCAAAAAGTCAATCATAATGGTGTGCAGTCCACATGGGTGTGGGATGGTACCCCTGGTACCTTAGCAAGACCTTAGCAAGACCTTAGCAACCCTTAGCAAGACCTTAGCAACCCTTAGCAAGACCCTAGCAACCCTTAGCAAGACCTGCTTATAATAAGTAGACGATGATGAGTAGGTCCTTAGTAGGTATTGGATCCTGTTTGACATTCCTTCAAAGGATACTGTAAAAGAGACCAAGAGGGCACTGAGGGGCCCTTAATGAGAAGGCTGTTCAGGGGAAGTGCACAGTGAGTGGGTACCCGTAGGAGCCACTGCGGTGACTGGTGGGAAGATTCAGTAGGTAAAAAGATAACTCTGCATTAAAACTATGGTGTAAGTAATTTAGGAATCTTAGATTTGTGTGTGTGTGTGTGTGTGTGTGTGTGTGTGTATGTACTTGTGCACGAGCACGTGGAGACCAAAGGTCCTTGGTGTTCTGTGTTTTCCTTGATTAATCACTCTCCCTTTATGTCTTGAAAAGGGGTCTGTCAAAGAATGTTGTGCTCATCAGTTGGTTAGAGTGTCAATCAGACAGAGCTAGGAATCCATTTGTCTCTAGCCACACCCCACGTAATAAGGTTACAGTCAGCTAACTATCACATTGGCTCTTTTCACATGAGTGCTGAGGAACCGAACTCATGTCTTTCATACTTGTGCAACAGGAATTATTCTCTTTTTAATGATCAAGCTTTTTCCTTTACTGTCATCAACAAGAAAACGGCAGATATGCATCATGAATTTCCACCTGAACTTCTATAACCAACTTGAATACAGTGAGCTTTATGCTGTTGCTTCCAGATGCTCTTACTGTCTGCTCTAGTCATGTCAGCCACACTAGTGAAAGATGATAATCTGTTTGCCTGCCTTTATCTAGCATGGAATACGTTCATCCTTATATTTAAAAAAAAAAACAAAAACACAAACAAACCAACTGTCTGCCTGTAATATTTAGTCCTAAGATAGCAAATACAACTAGAACTGAATTATTAGTTATAGTTGAAATTGATGAAGGCATACACACAAATACTAATGTAGTATTTTTTTTCCTTTTTTTTTTTATTGGATGATTTATTTACATTTCCTATGTTGTCCCCTTACCCCATCCCCCACCACCCCCTCGGAACCCCCAATCCCCTCGCCCCTCCTCCTTCTTCTCTGTGGATGTAACCTCTATCTACACCCCCCCACTCCCACCTCCCCACCCTCAAAAGTCCCACCCCCTGGGGCATCCAGCCTTCATGAGGTCAAGGTTCTCTTCTTCCACCTATGCCCAGCAGGGCCCTCCACTTTTACATATTCAGCTGAAGCCCTGGATCCCCCCCTAAGTGCTCCCAGGCTGGTGGTTTAGACCCTGGGAGCTGTGGTTGGTTGGTATTGTTGCTCTCCTCATGGTGCCACAAACCCTTTCAGCTCCTTCAGTCTTCACTCTAACTCCTCTATTGAGAACCCCATGATCAGTTCAATGGCTAGTTGTGAGCATCTGCCTCTGAATATGTCTGACTCTTGAAGGCCTCTGAGGAGATATCCATATCAGGCTCTTAACAGCATGCACTTCCTGTCTTCCACATCAGCATCTACCTTTGGTGATTGCACATGGGATAGATACTCAGGTGGGGTGGTCTTGAGACGGCCCCTCCTTCAGTTTCTGTCCCTCACTTTGTCTCCATATTTGCTCCCTTGAGTATTTTGTTGCTCCTTCTAAGAAGGACCGAATCACCCTCACTTGGTCTTCCTTCTTTATGGGCTTCATGTGGCCTGTGAGTTGCATCTTGGGCATTTCAAGGTTCTAGGCTAATATCCAATAATCAGTGAGTGAATACCATGTGTCTTCTTTTGTGATTGGCTTACCTCACTCAGGATGATAATTTCTAGTTCCATCCATTTACCTAGGAACCTCTCGAATTCATTGTTTTTAATAGCTGAGTAATACTCCATTGTGTAAATATACCACATTTTTTGAATCCATTCCTCAGTTGAAGGACATCTGGGTTCTTTCCAGCTCCTGGCTATTATAAATAAGGCTGCTATGAACATAGTTGAGCATATGTCCTTGTTATATGTTCGAGCATCTTCTGGGTATATGCCTAGGAGTGGTATAGCTGGATCCTCGGGTAATGCTATGTCCAATTTTCTGAGGAACCGCCAGACTGATTTCCAAAGTGGTTGCACCATCTTGCAGTCCCACCAACAATGGAGGAGTGTTCCTCTTTCTCCACACCCTCGCCAGCATCTACTATCACCTGAGTTTTTAATCTTAGCCATTCTGACTGGTGTGAGATGGAATCTCAGGGTTGTTTTGATTTGCATTTCCCTGACGACTAAGGATGCTGAACATTTCTTTAGATGCTTCTCGGCCATTCGAGTTTCTTCCGTTGAAAATTCTTTGTTAAGCTCTATACCCCATTTTTTAATAGGGTAATTTGGTTGTCTGGAGTCTAATTTCTTGAGTTCTTTGTATATATTGGATATTAGCCCTCTATCAGATGAAGGATTGGTAAAGATCTTTTCCCAATTTGTTGGTTGTCGTTTTGTCCTATTGACAGTGTCCTTTGCCTTACAGAAACTTTGCAATTTTATGAAGTCCCATTTGTCAATTCTCGATCTTAGAGCATATGCCATTGGAGTTCTGTTCAGGAACTTTTCCCCTGTGCCCAAGTATTCGAGGCTTTTCCCCACCTTCTCTTCTATTAGTTTCAGTGTATCTGGTTTTATGTGGAGGTCCTTTATCCACTTAGATTTGAGCTTTGTACAAGGGAATAAGAATGGATCAATTTTCATTCTTCTACATGTTGTCTTCCAGTTGAACCAGCACCATTTGTTGAAAATGCTGTCCTTTTTCCACTGGACAGTTTTAGCTCCTTTGTCAAATATCAAGTGACCATAGGAGTGTGGGTTCATTTCTGGGTCTTCAATTCTATTCCATTGATCTTCCTGCCTGTCTCTGTACCAATACCAGGTAGTTTTTATCACTATTGCTCTGTAGTACAGCTTGAGGTCAGGGATGGTAATTCCTCCAGAAGTTCTTTTATTGTTGAGAATAGTTTTCGCTATCCTGGGTTTTTTGTTATTCCATATGAATTTGAGAATTTCCTTTTCTAACTCTGTGAAGAATTGAGTTGGGATTTTAATGGGGATTGCATTGAATCTGTAGATTGCTTTTGGCAAGATGGCCATTTTTATTATATTAATCCTGCCAATCCATGAGCATGGGAGATCTTTCCATCTTCTGAGATCTTCTTCAATTTCTTTCTTCAGAGACTTGAAGTTCTTGTCATACAGGTCTTTCACTTGCTTGGTTAGATTCACACCAAGGTATTTTATATTATTTGCAACTATTGTGAAGGGTGTCATTTCCCTAATTTCTTTTTCAGTCTGTTTATCTTTCATGTAGAGGAAGGCTACTGATTTGTTTGAGTTGATTTTATAACCAGCCACTTTGCTGAAGTTGTTTATCAGGTTTAGGAGTTCTCTGGTGGAAGTTTGGGGGTCACTTAAGTATACTATCATATCATCTGCAAATAGCGATATTTTGACTTCTTCCTTTCCTATTTGTATCCCTTTGACTTCTTTTTGCTGTCTAATTGCTCTGGCTAAGACTTCCAGTACTATATTGAATAGGTAGGGGGAGAGTGGGCAACCTTGTCTAGTCCCTGATCTTAGTGGGATTGCTTCAAGTTTCTCTCCATTTAGCTTGATGTTGGCTACTGGTTTGCTGTAAATTGCTTTTACTATGTTTAGGTAGGGGCCTTGAATTCCTGATCTTTCCAAGACTTTTATCATGAAGGGATGTTGAATTTTGTCAAATGCTTTCTCAGCATCTAGTGAGATGATCATGTGGTTTTTTTCTTTAAGTTTGTTTATATAGTGGATTACATTGATGGATTTCCGAATATTGAACCATCCCTGCATTCCTGGGATAAAACCTACTTGATCATGATGGATGATTGTTTTGATGTGGTCTTGGATTCGGTTTGCTAGAATTTTATTGAGTATTTTTGCATCGATGTTCATAAGGGAGATTGGTCTGAAGTTCTCTTTCTTTGTCGGGTCCTTGTGGGGTTTGGGTATGAGTGTAATTGTAGCTTCATAGAACGAATTGGGTAGTGTTCCTTCTGTCTCTATTTTGTGGAATAGTTTGAAGAGAATTGGTATTAGGTCTTCCTTGAAGGTCTGATAGAATTCAGCACTAAAACCATCTGGTCCTGGGCTTTTTTTAGTGGGGAGGCTTTTGATGACTGCTGCTATTTCCTGAGGGGTTATGGGACTATTTAGATGGTTTATCTGCTCCTGGTTTAACTTCGGTACCTGGTATCTGTCTAGGAAATTGTCCATTTCATCCAGGTTTTCCAGTTTTGTTGAGTATAGGCCTTTGTAGTAGGATCTGATGATTTTTTGAATTTCTTCAGTTTCTGTTGTTATGTCTCCCTTTTCAGTTCTGATTTTATTAATTTGGATACTGTCTCTGTGCCCTCTGGTTAATCTGGCTAAGGGTTTATCTATCTTGTTGATTTTCTCAAAGAACCAACTCCTGGTTTTATTGATATTTTGTATTGTTCTTTCTGTTTCTATTTGGTTGATTTCAGCCCTGAGTTTGATTATTTCCTGCCTTCTACTCCTCATGGGTGTATTTGCTTCTTTTTGTTCTAGAGCTTTTAGTTGTGCAGTCAACTTGTTAGTGTGTGCTCTTTCCAGTTTCTTTTTGTAGGCACTTAGAGCTATGAGCTTTCCTCTTAGCACTGCCTTCATGGAGTCCCACAAGTTTTGGTATGATGTGTCCTCATTTTCATTGAATTCTAAAAAGTCTTTTATTTCTTTCTTTATTTCTTCCTTGACCAAGTCATCATTGAGTAGAGAGTTGTTCAGTTTCCATGTGTACGTGGGTTTTCCATTGTTTTTGTCATTATTAAAGACCAGTCTTAGTCCGTGGTGATCTGATAAGATGCAAGGGATTATTTCAATCTTTTTGTATCTGTAGAGGCTTGTTTTGTGACCAATTATATGGTCTATTTTGGAGAAGGTACCATGAGGTGCTGAGAAAAAGGTATATTCTTTTGTTTTAGGATGAAATGTTCTATAGATGTCTGTTAAGTCCATTTGGTTCATAACTTCTGTTAATTTCAAAGTGTCTCTGTTTAGTTTCTGTTTCCATGATCTGTCCATTGCTGACAGTGGGGTGTTGAAATCCCCCACTATTATTGTGTGAGGTGTAATGTGTGTTTTGAGCTTTAGTAAAGTTTCTTTTATGTATGTAGGTGCCCTTGCATTTGGAGCATAGATGTTCAGAATTGAGAGTTCACCTTGGTAGATTTTTCCTTTGATGAGTATGAAGTGTCCTTCCTTATCTTTTTTGATTAATTTTGGATGAAAGTCGATTTTATTTGATATTAGAATGGCTACTCCAGCTTGTTTCTTGGGACCATTGGCTTGAAAAATTGTTTTCCACCCTTTTATTCTGAGGTAGTGTCTGTCTTTGTCACTGAGGTGCGTTTCTTGTATGCAGCAAAATTCTGGGTCTTGTTTGTGTATCCAGTCTGATAGTCTGCGTCTTTTTATTGGGGAATTGAGACCATTGATGTCAAGAGATATTAAGGAAAAATGATTGTTGCTACCTGTTATTTTTGTTATTAGAGGTAAAGTTATGTTTGTATCTTTTTTGGGGGTTGTTGGAAGATTACTTACTTGCTTTTCCTAGGTTGTAGTTTCCCTCTTTGTGTTGGCATTTTCCATCAATTATCCTTTGAAGTGCTGGGTTTGTGGGAAGATATTGTGCAAATTTGGTTTTGTCATGGAATATCTTGGTTTCACCATCTATAGTGATTGAGAGTTTTGCTGGGTATAGTAATCTGGGCTGGCAATTGTGTTCTCTTAGTGTCTGTATGATGTCAGTCCAGGCTCTTCTGGCTTTTATAGTCTCTGGTGAGAAGTCTGGTGTAATTCTTATAGGTCTGCCTTTATATGTTACTTGACCTTTTTCCCTTACTGCTTTTAGTATTTTTTCTTTGTTTTGTGCATCTGATGTTTTGATTATTATGTGACGGGAGGTATTTCTTTTCTGGTCTAGTCTATTTGGTGTTCTGTAGGCTTCTTGTATGTTTATGGGCATCTTGTTCTTTAGGTTAGGGAAGTTTTCCTCCATAATTTTGTTGAAGATATTTACTGGCCCTTTAAGTTGGGAATCTTCATTCTCATCTATACCTATTATCCTTAGGTTTGGTCTTCTCATTGTGTCCTGGATTTCCTGGATGTTTTGAGTTAGGAGTTTTTTTTTGCGTTTTTCATTTTCTTTGACAACTGTGTCAATATTTTCCACCGTATCTTCTGCATTTGAGATTCTCTCTTCTATCTCTTGTATTCGGTTGGTGATGCTTGCGTCTGTGACTCCTGATCTCTTTCTTAGGTTTTCTATCTCCATGGTTGTCTCCCTTTGAACTTTCTTTATTGTTTCTATTTCTAGTTTCAGGTCCTGAATGATTTGTTTAATTCCTTCTTTGTGTTTTCTTCCATTTCTTTAAGGGATTTCTGTGATTCCTCTTTAAGGGCTTCTATCTGTTTACTTGTACTCTCCTGTATTTCTTTAAGGGAGTTACTTAATTCCTTCTTATAATCCTCTATCATCATCATGAGAAGTGATTTTAATTCTGAATCCTGCTTTTCAGGTGTGATGGGGTGTTCAGGGCTTGCTATATTGGGAGAATTGGGCACTGATGATGCCAAGAAACTTTGGTTTCCGTTGCTTATGTTCTTGCGCTTGCCTTTCACCATCTGGTTGACTCTAGTGGTACCTGCCCTCACTGTGTAAAACTGGAGTCTGTATTTCCAGTTATCTTGCTTATTGCAGAGCTCCTCAGAGTCCAGAGGTCTCTGTGGTCTTATGCTCCTAATCTCCTGGGTGGAATAACTCCTGGGACTCAGGCCACCTCTTGGATCTGGAAATCCTTCTGCTCTGAGTGCAGTGGGTCCTCGATGACTCAGGATTCAGTTTCAGCTGCTCTGAGTGCAGTGGCTCCAGCTGCTCTGAGTGCAGTGGCTCCTGGATGACTCAGGATTCAGTTT
>NW_021604633.1:4542343-4542870 GCF_004785775.1 Grammomys surdaster | reverse complement strand
CAGCTGCTCTGAGTGCAGTGGCTCCTGGATGACTCAGGATTCAGTTTCTCAACAGGACAGGAGCAGACCGACTCTGTGTCAGCTGCTCTGAGTGCAGTGGCTCCTGGATGACTCAGGATTCAGTTTCTCCACAGGACAGGAGCAGACCAACTCTGTGTCTGCTCCAGCCCAGAGGACCAGGCAGGGGCAGAAGGGAAGTGGAATTCCGGAGGGGCGGGGTTTGGGTAGCTGCTGTGCCCTGGATGTCCCTGGCTCCCCGATCTATCTCTGGGGTTTAGGGAGTGAGATGGAGTTCTTACCAGCTGCTCTGAGTGCAGTGGCTCCTGGATGACTCAGGATTCAGTTTCTCAACAGGACGGGAGCAGACCAACTCTGTGTCTGCTCCAGCCCAGAGGACCAGGCAGGGGCAGAAGGGAAGTGGAATTCCGGAGGGGCGGGGTTTGGGTAGCTGCTGTGCCCTGGATGTCCCTGGCTCCCCGATCTATCTCTGGGGTTTAGGGAGTGAGATGGAGTTCTTACCAGCTGCT
>NW_021604633.1:4497110-4542333 GCF_004785775.1 Grammomys surdaster | reverse complement strand
TCTATCTCTGGGGTTTAGGGAGTGAGATGGAGTTCTTACCAGCTGCTTTGAGTGCAGTGGCTCCTGGATGACTCAGGATTCAGTTTCTCCACAGGACAGGAGCAGACCGACTCTGTGTCTGCTCCAGGCCAGAGCCTAATGTAGTATTATAACAAATGAATAGTGCATAAATTTTTATTTGTGTGTTTAAGTGTGTGTGTCTATGTGAGTGTATGCCATGCATATGCAGATGCCCATTAGAGTCAGAGACATCAGACCTCCTGGAGCTGAAGTTACCGGTGGTTGCTAGCTGTCTGAAGGGCACTGAGAACAGAACATAGGTCATCTGAAAGGATGATAAATGCCATTAGCACCTATCTCTCTACTTCCATGTATAGAACTAAAATAACTATAGTAGTATTCCAGGCTCCTACATCTTTGTAATTGATATAAAGAGGCCAGGAGAAAACCATGCCATACCCTTTAACAGGATTCAGTAACTGGCTTCAGCCAGTGGTTTAGAGGCTTTAAATTATTTTCCCAACAGTCCTAAAAACACAAGAGAAGTAAGATAGTCTAAGAACTGTGTCCCTCTGAGCCAAGGATTTATACTCAAATTTATCTAGAATTATCTAGAATTTATACTCAAATTTATCTAGGTTCCAAATAGTAAGATTTCAGTGCAGATGATATAGCCATGTGCTGTGGTTTGACTATGAAACACTCCCCATAGGCTCATGTGCTAGAATTCTTGAGGCTCAGATGGCGGCACTGTTGTGGGACATTTAGGAGGCAGAATCTCATTGGAGGAAGTGGGTTACTGGGGCAAACCTTGAGGTGTGATAGCCTGACCTGATTTTTTTGTCTCTCTCTGTCCTGGGGATTCAGTGTGACCATTACCTGCCATTCTTGCCACCATGTCTTCCTTACCACGACAGGATGCGTTTCTTAAACTGTGCACTGAAACAAAAGCTTCCTTCCTTAAGTTTCTTCTTGTCAGGTATTCAGTCTCAGCAGTGAAGAAAGTCACCAATGTGCAGGTGGAGAGAATCTAACAGTCTACAATTCCGAGAACCATGAAGAAGAAGGGAAGGCCAACTTCTGAGTGGGTGTTATTTTCTCCTCCATACTCTGCTGGGTCACCTTGTCTCTTAATAGTTGCTCATTCAGTTCTGAGACCACAGGTAAGGTATTCAGCTGTTCTATGCCTTACTCTTTGACTCAGCTAGGCAATAGAGCAACAGTGTCTGCTCTGTGGGGCAACTCTAATGAGTGGAGCAGACTTGGCATACAGACTTGGGAAAGGTCGATGCGAGCTGTTGGTGTGTGGCCATAAGCAATGATAACGGTTTCCTCTTTGGAGGAATAATGTAAAGAAGGAGAATGAGGACATGGAACAAGTATGGCTTTAGTATGTTTTCTACTGCTGTGATAAAACACTAACCAGAAGCAACATGGGGAAGAAAAGGCTTATTTCATCTTATACTTCCAAGTAATAGTCCATTAATGAGGGAAGGAAGGATAGGAACTTGAAGGCAGGAGCTGAAGTAGAGACCATGGAGGGGCATTGCTTACTGGCTTACTCCCCATAACTTGCTCAGCTTGCTTCTTATGCAACCCAGGACCACCTACCAATAGATGATATCACTCACAATGAGCTGTATCCTCTCACACTAATCAACAATAAGAAAATTCCCCAACAGACAGGTTTACAAGTCAATCTGATGGAGGCAATTCCTCAATTAAATGTCCCTCTTTCCACATCTCAAGTTAACAAAACCTCAACAGCATATCAAGAGAAAGACTTGCATCCAATGCTAAATTTCTTACTGAAAAGTGAATCAAGGAGACAACATGTTAACAGCATATATTTCTGTTGTGGTATGCTTGGTGTGATATATCTTTCCTTTGTTTTTCTATGTAAGTGAATATGTCTACAGTTTAGAACACACATCACTCATGGCTGCATGAGAGAATGTCACTTTATTTCAATCTTAATCTCTTCCAAATGTCAAAATGGAAGTATGTAAGTCTTTCCTGGCTTTTTCTTTTGAGCTTATTGAAGTTATAAAATAAAACACAGACACAAATGATAAAGCATGAAGACAGGAAATAACACGGAGGAAGAGGTGATGCCAGTGGGTCACCACAAGCAAACCACCAGTCACCTCTGATCAGAACGGAAGGTGGCAGTCCACTGATACACCTCCTCACCCCTCTGTGGTCACATCACCCTCCCCATATTAACAGTCCCCCTGTACCACACCTTAACTTCACACATTTGTTGTTCATAGTGCTCCTGGTGGGTTGTGTTACCACCAGTAATGTCTGCCACATTGGTGATGCTTCAGGTCACTGGTTCTCAGAAATGAAATATGTGTATTCAATGGAGGCTGCAAAAGGGAAACAATCTAGATTTACTACTCAATTCTCCTATATGGGAGAGAGTGTGTCTATAAGAGAGATGTGTTTCTTCTTTACACCTGTGTCCTGTAAAAAAGGTTTGTAGGCCCTTCAGTTCCTCTTTTATTGACTGTTGTGAAGGTTATAGCCAGAAGCTTAACTGTTCTAAATTATATACTACTCATTTTTTTCTATTCTTAATTTTTATAATGTGTAATGATAGACATAAATTTGGTTTTCATAATCTCAGCAATGTTTCATCTTCTACTGATATTTGATAAAATTTCTGGAAACATATTAATGGATATTTAGCTTAAATAATATTTCCTATCAGTTTTAGGATAATAAATATAAACATTAAGACAGATATTTTTATGTTTTATTCATAGCCACTACACTCAGGTCTTAAGTATCTTTGAGACCCTAGTACTTGTTGATGTAGCTTCTCCTCTAACATGAAATTGCCAGGTATTTCAAACCCAGTGGCTCTATAATGGGGTACTGACCCTCTCATGTGACCCCAGCAGCAGGGCTGTGCTTCTCAATCCTCAGACAGTATCCACGTTTCTTCTCATTCCTCCATCTGAGCTGGAAGCAAGCAAACTTACCTTTGTCCTTATAACTCTGGACCTCTCCACCGTGGCTTTGAGCCCTCCTGCCCAGTCTGTGGCTGAATTTTCCCTACATGTGTGCTCCCTCCCTGCTCACCTGGAGTCTGGCTTGCTGGTGTTGCTTTTTTCTCTCCCATATATGCAGCGTATGTTTGAATTTTCTAGTTCCCTTTTCTATGCACCGTGTACTTTCTGCTTCCTAGGCGACTGAAGAAAGTCCAACCTTTGGACACATATTACTTCATGTGAGAGTTAGAGAAAACAGCCAGGTACAATGACGCTGCAAACTGTACCCCAACACTGGGTAGCCAGAGATAGGAGGATAGTTCCTCTCAGGAGTGTGAGTGAGAGTTTCCTCATAGGAGCTGACGTGAAGGCTTCCTCAGAGAAGTATAGGTGAGGAGTTCCTCACAGAAGTGTGGATAGATTTCCTCACTAGAGTGGGACAAGGCGTTACTCACAGGAATGTGGTTGAGGTGTTCCTCAAAGGAGGCTGGGGAAGGATGAGGGTTACTCACAGAAGCATGAGTGACTCTAAAAGAAGATCTGTCACCAAATGTTCCACTTAAATATGGATGATCTCCCAAAGCTGTGTGAAAGAACTCAGAAACAATGACTCTTTCATCTACTACTTATTCTTTTGTCTTCCAGGACCACAGGAAGCTGGAGCAGGATTGAACGCAGTTGGGGTTCTGAGCAGGAGGAAGTGAATGGCTAGAATCTCAGGTGAGGGCTTGATGACCTTTCTGTCCATTTCTGTGAAGAGATGTTAGTGAATGCAGTGTGTCTCCTGTTATCTGGACATGTTTGAGTTCCAGGTGGCAGTGGCTATGTCCTGCCTGGAGGATAAAGTTCTCTAACACTGACTCAAAAAAGGAAAGAGAAGAGATAACCAACACATATTTTTGTGTATTTACATGCAGACACATGCATGCACACACACGAGGTGGGTGGGGGGAGAAAGAGAGAGAAAGGTATAGGTACATTTTAATCCTTTCGTCTACAGTATTCATATTCTAAACCAATGTCTACACCCTCTCTCCCACAATGCCTACCTTCTCCCATGAAGGGGTACAATCTGGTTTAAGATAAAATCCTTCTTTCAGATATGCTCTAGGGGGCTGGTCACAGGGGCCACCTCTCTCTGTCAGGAAAGGGTCAAGTGAGGTGGTCATCCACACTGCTAGGTGCATTGGAGACAGGCACTTTGTCTCCTGTACTGGTTTCTTCAGTGGTCAGTCACAGCTGAAAAAGATTTGTGGATACATGTTTTAGACAAAATATATGTCCCCAGGTTATCTCAGTACACCACTGGCAGGAGCCAGAGCCAGATTCTAGGTGATGGTCTTCTGCAGCATTTGTCTGCTCCCACCACCCTGCATCTCCCCCCCCACCCCACCATTTCCTTATTTATATGTTCATGTGTGTCAGTGTGGGCTCTGGGATCTGTTCAGGGCTTTGACATTTACTATGTTGCTCAGATGTGCTCACTGAGAGCACTAGAGGATGGTTACCTCATCTATTTGGCATGTCCCATCATTCTGTTTGAGGGGTTCTTTCATTTTAGAACTTAACAGTGCTCCAGGCTCATCCTATGTGTTTCCTGCTGAAGCCAAACCTCGCTATATCTGTGGGAAGTCTGGGATCGTTCCATAGGAAGTTGTAAAACAACAACAACAACAACAACAACAACAACAACTACAACAAGTTCTGCACTCCAGGATTCATAGTCCTGGGTTACTGCTCCAGCAGACAGAACTTCACCAACCAATGATGTAACCCCTTCCATATCAATCCATCCACTCAGACAAACTTGATATCACAGGAGGCAAACAAATCTTGCTTTTTTACCAATGGACCATTGTGAGTCTCAGTTTCAGTGCTTCCCTTATTCTTAGAACGTGAGATGCTCACTCCTTAGTACTGCCTAAGATCATTTCTTCTGAACTTGTGGCTGTGAATTAAGATTTGTCAGCCTTTTATTATTTTGCTCATTGCTCCATGGTCTGTTTATAGTAAGTGGGAAATTATCATAAGGGCTGTGGAGACTCTCTGTGTTATTATTGGTCTTTATTACTCAGTGGGATCTGAGAAACTCACTGGTCAAAGACGTCTAGTCTCAGGGTGGAAGGTGTCTCATGGAAGTGAAGGTAGATCTAAGGTAGAAACTGTGACTCAGGAGGAATATGAGGAGGATGGGGCAGGCTTTCTTCTCCAGAGGCCACAGCAGGTATACCACTATTTGTGGCTCTAAAGACTGAGTAGACAGCCTAGCAGAAAATCCATTTCCTAAATGATCTAGGCCATCGCAGACAATCCGTTTGCAGTCAGTCTCTGTTTATGTATCAGGAAGCCTGGACAAATGAGTTCTGTGGATTAATCTCAGCACAGCTTCCTGGATTTGCATTGGGTTTAGGAAGAAAGAACTCATATTTCTTTTTACAATAAATGCCAAAATATACTCTCTTGCTATATCACTGGCAGGGGGTGTCCAAATGACCTTGGAAAGGAAGAAATAAGAGACATACTACTTAAGAAGTGGTAAATACAGCCCTCTCCTCCTCAGCCCAGCAGGTTGCTAGTTACTTTCAAAGCTCACAAAAGGGATAGCAACGATTAAATGAAGACATAAACCTACGGAGAGAAGGCCAACAACAGAGTAAAATATGACAGTATCAAAATTCGGATGGAGAGATGCATCAGGTCAGCATTTGGGAGCCCAGGGTTCCCAGATGTCTGAGAATAGCCCAATGCAAAACATACGGAAGATACACAATGAAAGAAAAGAAAACTAAGACACTTGAAAATAAAAGTTACAAAAAAAAAACTTTGAAAATGATAGTCTCGGGGTATAAGAGAAGATAATACATGCCTAAAATAGAAATGTAAGTTTATATGAAAAGGAAAGAGATTCAAAGAGCCGGAAAGATCCCTTGCATATTAAAATTTGATGTACAAAATCCCAGTAGTAGGATTGGGATATAATCTTGCAAAAATTTCCTAGAAAGTAGAACAAAAAATGCATAGAGGGGGGATGACAGATCTGATAATAGTAAGGTAGACAGGAGGGTTAAATAAGTCCAATGTCTGGCAGACAGAGAATAAAGCAGTGGGTGAGGAAGCAACTGAAAACTAAAGGCAAAGTATGCTCACAGCTCAAGGATACAGGGGTACAGACTAAAGATTCTTGCTAAGGACCCAAATGGCTGGTCAAATAGAGCCAAGGCATAACCATCCTGGAAAGTCAGCACAGGAGAGTATGGGAAGAAGTCACAGACAGCCAGGACCCTGCTTCAGGAAGTGTTCATGAATCAGCATTCTGTACATGGTGCTGTAAGACAGGCTTTTGGAGTTTGGAGGAAATTGATATTCATTCTAGCATCTGACATCAGGATGAATGAATGAATGACACAGTAGGAAAGTGAGAACAGGGTGTATATGCATGTGTGTGCTATGAGTGTGTATAAGGTACATGTAGCACATGTATATGTGTGCAAGTATGTCTGTGCATAAATGACATACTATTATACACTGTGGTCTATTCATCCAATTCTTTTCTTTATCAACTGATTTATATTTTTTAATATTTTTATTTTAAGTGTTAGTGTTTCCCTGAATATACACATGTAGACCATGTCTGTCCAGTGCCAGAAGAGGGCAATGAGTCCCCTAGAACTAGAATTACAGATGGTTATGAATGGTGATGGGAAATGAATCTGTGTCCTCTGTAAAAGCAGCAAGTACTTTTAACTGCAGAGCCATCTCTCTCTCCATCACATGAACTTCAATTTTCATTGATGTGACAAGTGATTGTCTGTAATATCTGGAAATATTTTCTCTACATAAATCTGATCAGCTACAGTCTGGAAAATTCTGTTTTAAAGGTTTTATTCTTACAAAATGGAAAGAAGGTGGTGTTGAGGGCAACGGTACTGTCTCTCTTTGTAGAATACAGCTGAGGCCTTGGGAGGAGGACCAAGGATAAGGGAAGGGCAGATGAGAGAACAGAGTGGCTGCTGACCTTGTTGACAGTGTCACTTAGGTTTTAGACCTCGCCTGTCCCTTTGACCAGAGCCCTCAGCTATGCCTTCAGGGATGGAGTTTAGTTGTAAACAGCTGATAGTAGCTCTAATGTTTATTTTATTTACACTCTCTTTTTTTATGAAGCCACAAGAGAATATGCTCTAGCCAGTAGGGGTGGCCAGGTCGGGCAAAAAGGGGTACAGGCAGCAGTCATGAGGTTGCAGAGATTTCCCAGACAAGGTGAGCTAGGCATCAGGTTGGTAGTCTAGAGGAACAATGGCTGTGCTGGACCAATAATTCTGTGGATCCTAGGAGAAGGCTCTTGATAACGGCAGAGCAAATGCTTGGAATTTCCTCTCAAAATTAGAACATAACTGGATTTGGACAGTGGTTTCAGGGAAAGTGTTTGTGGCTTTCGAGCAGGCATAAGGAATCTAACACCCCACCTTCTAGACTAGAAAGTCAATAGATCAATCTTAGCCAGAATTAAGAGACACATCTACCTATTAGATTTGGGGAGATCCTCAGTTTCTGCTATGCAAACATGAGGACCTCCATCTAGATCTCCAGCATCCACATAAAAAGCCAGGTGTGGCAAGAAGACATACAGAGTTAAGTAACCTGGGCCCATGGGGGCTCATAGAGACTGAACCACCAGTCAAAGAGCATGCATGGGTTGAACTAGGCTCCCTAGATTTTCATAGCAGATGTATAGCTTAGTCTTCATGTGGGTCCCTTAACAATTGGATTGTGGGCTGCCTCTGACTCGAATCCCTGCCTTTGTATCCCTTCCACCTAGCTGGACTACCTTGTCAAGCCTCAGTGTGGAAAAGATGCACTTAGTACTCCAGAGAATTGATGTGCCAGGACAGGTTGGTACCCATGCAGGCTTCCCATTCTCTGAGGAGAAAAGGAATTGGAAGGATGGAAGGAAAGAGTGTGAAGGTAGGACTGTGTAGAGAGAAGAGAGGGGGCTGAAATCAGGTTGTAAATTGAATAAATAAATAATTAAATTAACAATAATAATAATAATAGAAGAAGAAGAAGAAGAAGAAGAAGAAGAAGAAGAAGAAGAAGAAGAAAAAGAGGAGGAGGAGGAGGAAGAGGAGGAGGAGGAGGAGGAGGCAGCCAGGTGTGGCACGCATATGTAATCCAGTTCCAGGAAGATGAATACAGGTGGATCCCTGAAGCTCATTGCTTAGTTAGCCTACTCAATCATGATCTCTGGGTTCAGTGAGAAACCTTGTCAAAAATTATTTTTTTAAAAATTTAAAGATGAGGAGAGTAACTGAAGAAGACACCTAATATTGTCCTCTGACTTCTGTATAAAAAAAAACACACATAGACACATGTGTGTGCATACCTCTATTCTCTATCACTACATATACTCAAAGAAACAGCAATATGTGATTTTTGTCCAGCACTACAAAGACACACACATATTCACACATGCACACATATGCATACACATGCATATATATATATATATATGGCCATGCACAGATACATACATACATACATACATACATACATACATACATACAGAAACAGCAGTGTGTTAACCCACTCAGCACTACAGAGGCATATATTAGAGTAACAGTTGAGAGAGGAACTTTGAAGATGGATGGATGGGATGAGTGGATGGGATGGATGGGTGGACGAATGACGGGTAGATGGATGATGGATAAATGATAGATGATGGGATGGATATGTTGGATGGATGGATGGATAGATGGATGGATGGATGAATAATGGAAGGATGATAGATAGACGGATGCATGAATGGGCAGATGGATGGATAGATGGATGAATGCATGGATAGATGCATGGATGGGTGCATAGATGGATGAGTGGATGGATCATGGATGCATAGGATGAGATAAATGGATGATGATGGGTAGATAGGATGGGTTGATAGTTGGATAGACGCATGAATGGATGCATAGATGGATGGATAGACTGGATGGATAGACTGGATGGATGGATGGATGGATGGATGGATGGTATAGAAGGGGTAGATAGATGGGATGATGAATTGGATAGATAGATGATGGATGGATGGATGAATAGCCACTGTTTTGCTCAAACCTTCTATAGCTGCCTGATCTGTAAATCCGAGCAATTAGTTTTGATAAAACAATATTAAAACACTATATTTTATAAGTTTTAAAGGTAGTCTTATACTTACTTTAAATTATTTTTAATATGAGGGCTTTATTTCTTTATCATCTGGATCCATCTGTAGCTGTCAGTCACTGTCATTTTAGCGTTTCTATTTGAAAGACAAATATAAAAATCAAAATACATGAATACAAACAGATAATTCCAGACAATGTGACTTTTCTGAACTAAAACATTTGCAAATTTGGAGCATGATGAATGTTCACAATTAAGACTGTAATGGAAATTAACTGCAAGATTGTTTGTTTTCAGGAACTACACTCATAGAATGCCTGAAAATACAAGATCCATGCTATTCCTAATTTAAAGTGTTGTAGAAATGAACTCCATATCTTTTCTCCAAATTTTTAATTTTTAGCCACCACTTAGTCTTCTTAGTATCTCCAGGGTCTTTGCTCATACCTGGAAGTTCTGGAGTTGCTGCCCTTTTCCAGCTCCTGGTGGGCTGAGCTGCCTCTCTGGTCACGTAGGACCAAGGCCCTGTCCCTCGATGACCTCCAGCCAGGGATCATCTGTCTTTCTTTCTCTTTGGGTTTTCTATGTGACTCTCAGTCTTCTCCATGGTCATGATTGACAGGCAGGACTATTTATCTCATTTCCCTGCTCTCTCTTTTACTTAATACTTTCACCAAATTTATATATACACATATATATGTATATATATTTAAATATATTAAAAATATATCAAAAATATATATAGGCTTCAGATAAACAGACTACCACTCTGAAACTGTTTAGGAAATGGAAGCTTCCAGGTCATCACTGATGCAAAGTGGGCTAAAAACTATTTCCGACTTCCCAAATATTGGTCATTCGCATGACAAATAACTGTATAAAACAGAAAAGCACTCCTTCAATGCCCCAGGGTGGCTTGAGGGTCGCATTTTTTCAAGCTAATCAGCCAAAGCTCTTTAGGGCTTGCTATCTTATCCACAAAAGTCAGTGTCACCCTGAGAATGTGCAGTGGCACCACAGCTTGTCAGCAAACTCTGCTCTGAGCTGGGCCACAGTGATTATAATACAGATGGCGAACTGTTAGCATGTGAAAGACAAATGGAAATGAGCATTGAAGATGACAGAAATCAAATATTCACCTGGGCTACTATTATCTGCCTCCTCTTCCTCTAACTATGCAACTTGGGAGTAGCCACACCCAGTGCTTCTTAGCAACACGATTTCAGAGCACTGCCCTGACCTTGGAAGGGAGCCGCCTGCTATCTCCTGCACCCTGGATTGCTAGGCCAATTAGGGTCTGTGTGAGCTGCCTTTCGTGTCCACTTAATTCTTTTAAAGTTGTCCATTAAAGTTAAACAAACTTCCACATGCACATATTTGAAGGCATACAGGGAGGAAACACAACAGAACAAGTGAGGTCTAATTCCATCATCCAAGGGTGGAGCTTGAACCCAAGAATGATGAGGTGGTGAGGCTGGGTACAGGGCTCTATGGCTACGAGCTCCCTAGTGTACTGGAATCCTGGCACTCTGCTCTGATGGATCCCTTCCCCGCAGACTCCTTTCTGGGAATGCAACAGCCACCTTCTAGGGTATGAACACCTAGACAGAGTCTCAACCTATGCCAATAGCACTGTGAGGAGACCCTAAGAAGCATTCCTCACTGGGAAGAACACTGCAGGGCTCTGGATGCAAGCCCTGGCATAGTGGGCATCACTGTGAGAAACACTGGAAGAGGATCAATAGAGGACACATTTGGTCATTTTGTACCATGCTTTAAAAACCCTCTAGACTGAAACTTAGCCATGCTTGTTTGTTTCTAGAAGAAAGTCTAAAGTTGGGGAGTTAATAGGATTCCAGCCATTCTAGGGCCATCAATGTCTAGTTCCAAAGGTAAGACTATCACTTACAGCCCTGATTCATGGGAGAAATACCATGTGATGAAGAGTTACCTTACTAGCCTTCAAGTTCAGAGTATAGTTAATTGCTTTTGGAATGATGCCAATGCAAGGCTGCTATTTAATCATAGCTTTAAAAATGACATTGACCTTGACTAAATATTTACAATTCATTATTTATACTCAAACACTACCTCTACCACAGTTTAGGAAGCCTCCATCTCAACTTTACTTCAAAGTGCAAGCTGAAACATTTGTTCCCAATTCCTAAATCATACGTCAAGTCCTGATCCAACTTCAGATCTTGCAGAAGATATAGGTACTAGCGTTGTACTCTGACCTCATTTATTCGAAGGTCTGGGAGTATTGATGATCCAAAACATATCCTTCTGCTCAAGGTCACATGGAGAGGAACAGCTGGGAAGGCTGACTGCAGGTGACGAGAGACCAGTGCAGAAGCCTGGTGTGTCTGTCCAGCAACTAGGAGTCAGGGCAGAGTGTCTCTGAGCAGACAACTTCATGTGAAGCACCATATTAACCAGGGGATTGGATCTCTGAAGTAAAGGGAAAGTTTATAGACTTAGGATTTTATCATTGCAATGTACCAGAGTGCAAGTAAGAAAATTAATATGTACACTTGAATGTTTCCTAGAACACTTCAGAAAATACAAAACCAATAAAATCAGGCATACATATGTGCACATGAACATATAAACACATACAAATATATGTATATCACATCAATAAACCAACATATACCTATATCAACCTACATACAAATACATTCATATGCATACCTGTATGTACATACACATGTAGTTACACATAACATAATAGTTATCTATACCTACAATTACATGATCCATGCACATACCTAAATAGGCACACATGTGTACATAAGCATATATGCAGAAATTCATGGGCATCTCTGAGCTAGTCAGCTTTTCACTGTAATGAACACAATCTCTGGGCAGTGGGTGCCTGGTGCCTGAAACTGAACAGATATCCATTTCTCTGTATGGATAAATATAGCACAGACTTTACTTATTTTTTTATTTTAGTAGGGTATATGGTATTTGTGTGTGTGTGTGTGTGTGTGTGTGTGTGAGAGAGAGAGAGAGAGAGAGAGAGAGAGAGAGAGAGAGAGAGAGAGAGAGAGGTGAATGTCCGTTGTTAACTTGAACCTTGTTTAAGACAGGGTCACTTGGTTGTTTCCTGCTGCAGTCTGGCTGGGCCAAAACCTTGCAGGAATTGTCACTTCCTTGACCTCCTATCATAGCTCTGGAATGTTATTGCAGCATGTCTGTCTTTTACTTGGATTCTGGGAATTCAATGTCAGGTCCTCATACTTATGTGACAAATGCTTTTTACCTACTTCTCTATCTCCCTAGCTCATATTTTAAGTTTTAATTTAGACATAGTAAGAGATTAGCATCAATGAATGTTAGAAATAGAACATTCTTAACCACAAACTATAATAACATCACTAGAATTACCACTCTTCCACCTTGACACTATTATTAACCAAAATAAAGATGACATGAACACAAACTTTGGAATACTGTCATAGACCCATTGCCAACCAAGATGGCTGCCAGGTCACTAATGTGCAGGCATGATAGACAGAGTGGATACCCTAGACAAGATTCTCATCATGGGTAAGGAAAGTACTTCATTGTATTGTTCCAAATAGCATGTTGTATGGAGCATAATTTACTTATTTATGGATTTTTTTCCATTTAATATTTTCAGACAGCATTTGAGTACTGGTAGCAACAACTGTGTGAAGAGGCAGTTATTATGCATATATGTGAATACATAAATGTACACATATACACATACCTATTCACACACACGTACACACAAACATATGATCCACTCTGCCACTGACAAACTTCTGCACACACATGTACACATGTAATATTGGTCCTGCATGTACTGTTGTACAAAGGAGGATGATTAAAGCTGCCCTAAATAAGGCAAGTGAATCCATTGCCTGGAGATAATCATGAAATGCAAATTTAACTAAATAAATTTATTTTAGCTAAAAAGAAAAACTATACAAATAACAAACCTAGGGTGATTTTACGAGTGCCTTCACAAAAGAATAAAGTCTATTTAAGGTGAATATTCATGACTATCCACCAGAATTATTGGCACTATAACAAAGAAAGCATAGCTGTCAGTCCAGACAATGTGGCTCAAACAGCAAAGCAGGGAAGTGATTTGATGACCAAATCACTCTGGAGGGTCATACAATCCTACATCCAACCAGCAAAGACAAAAATAACACCCTGAACAAACCAACTAAACAGAATTTTAAGGTTGGATCACTTCTGTTATATCCCAATCCAATGACTAAGTCTTGGGAGGACTTAATTAGATAAATTATTGGGGAAAAGTCTGAAATTGATGACCTCTATATTAAAATAATGAAATATCAGTGGATTTAGCGATTTCAGAACACTCGAAATCAGAAGAAAACACTTTCATGATGGTGTCAAGCAGTAGTCACTGTGTATGCTGTCTGAGCAGAGAGGGACCTTCCAAGTTCCCTCTCCACAGTGTAGGGCTCACTAGTGCGCACTGAGGCTTGTCTTGTGCTCCTAGCTGGAGACTCGGCTTTACACTTTCATTTCACAGAGGCCCAAGTAATGTACAAACATAAAATCAAAATTTAAAGTGACAACCGAACTCCCATGAGTTTGGAGGCTTGGATTTGGCCCAACACCGTGACTTCCACTCAGATTCAAACTATTTTTAGTTCCACTATAAAATACAGAGCACCGACAAGCAGCGCTGCAAGCAGGGTCCGCCTAAAATACTAAGAGAAGTGTGAGACACACCATCTGGAAAATGCAAAGGGCAAGAGAAAAAGAAAAAGAAAAAAAAAACCAACAACAACAACAAAAGAGTAGGCACTGTGGTAGACCTGCAGGCTGCAGAGACAGAGCAGGTGGCCAGGGGCAGGGTACCACAACATGCTCAGGAGGACTCCTAGTGGTAAACATCGAGCCACTCACAAATGCAAAGCAAACTCAGACAATACACACACACACACACACACATATACACAGAGTATGGACTCTCAACAATCCTAGGGCATGCTTGGCTTCTTATCCCAAAGTAGAATTCTCAGGAGCCAGAACTAAACTTCCATGCTTCTAGGCTATACAAGATACAAGGTAGTTTGCAACTTATTCAAATAACTTTTGCTTGGAATTTACAGGTGTCACTCATTCAAAGAAAAGCAAAATCATGTCATTTGATTTTTTTCACAGCTAACTGTCACCTGATATATTTGCAATTATCGACGGGTACAGTTGCCAACCCAATAATAGAGTTCACTTCCAAAAATGTGTCCTGGTCTATCTTTAAATCTTGATTCTTTTGGACCTGGTCTACCTTTAAGTCCTGATTTTTTAGAGCAGTTTCAAATTCATGCAAGATCTTGAGGGTGGAACAGAGGTACCCCAGTGTTATTACAAATTCAGAGCCTTCCATAGTCAGCATGACCTGAAAGCATGGTAATAGCCACTCAACATAGGACTCTCCTCACAGAATCCACAGTGACACCTAATGAACACTAATGAGATGGCCTCCTAGAAGCCTTCCATGGCTTCCTCTTGCATTGGTGAACACCATTATTCTCCATGCTGGGCTTTGGGTGTCTGGGCTTGGCTCTCTCTGAACCTTGCTCTTTCTTGCAGAGCCCACTGCCTCTCAGTGAAGGCTGCCTGATGTTGTCATTAGGAGTCTATCACCAGAACCAAGTGAAATGGCACCGGTGCCATGGCCACAGCTGAGTAGAAACCATGGGAGCATGAACCATGTCTGAGTGTCCTGCATGACATGAGGTGCCAAAGAGGTGAAAGAAAGTCAGGGTCTTTGAACATCTCTGCTGTTTAGTAGCTGTGTCATCTTGGATGGGTCACTTCATGCCTCTATGACTCTAAATTCTTTGGTCCCACACAGATGTCCTAAGGTGGAGTAAGATTTTACAAAGTCCAGTGGCAAAGTGCTTCACAATCAGTCTGATCTCTTCTGTTGTAAAAACACAGCCATGTTTCTGCAAAATGGCTGACTTGGGCCAGGTAAGCATTCTGAGGAGTGTGTAGCATTTGAGGGTATCACAGTTATTGCCTTGTTGAGGGTATGCAGCATGGCTCCTGGGTTGCTGGTGTCATATAGAGACTAGAAGTCTGGGATGAAACAAGTATAGCACCCTTGCTTCAACTTTTGCATCTGCCTGGATGCCCTCTGCATCCATCTAAGCATTTACACAGGGTATAAAACTCTTCATGAAAGGGTTCAACCTTGTTCCTTTGCTGATAATGAAGGTAGATCCGGCTGAGTTTGGGAGCAGGCTCTGGATAAAGCTGGCTCTGGACCCACTGGCTAGTTTGAAGACAAATTCTGACACAGAGATTCATAATTGTGCCTGGGACCATGCATGTTTCAGAAAACATCTTGGTTTAAACACTTAGGATTTACATTCAGAATAAATTCAGTAACATCATGGATTCAAAACCAAACCACCCAAACAAAACCAATAAAGAGAGAGCCCATGATCCATGCCCCTTATTTTGATAATACCACATGTCAAGGAGAGTCTAGCTTTTTAAGAGGTAAAGGTTTGGGCAGGCCAGTTCTTAGAAAGCTTAAGGCTCATGACCATGATTAACATGACAGTTACTGAAAGTAGAAATTAAAAAAATAGGTGCTCATAAAAACTGTATAGGCATTATCAAAGAATAAGCGCTAAGCAACATTCAAAAAGTAAGATCCAGGGACAGGAGGCCTCTGTAACTCTGGGACCACACTGAACTCAGAGAGCTGTCATAGGATGCAAGCCCCAGGCGAACCAGCCTAGAAGGTCAGTACAACCTTAATGTCAGCATGTGCCAGGAGGGCAGCTTGAAGATTCATGAGCTGGTGAGGGTAAAATAATAGAACAAAAAAGAGATCATTAAAGAACAACTACAAACAGAAATTTAAAATCTACAATAGATGACTCAATTCCAAAACTAAAAATATGAAAAATAAATTGAGACATTTTTGCATGATGAAGGAAGTTGAGATAAGGTACAAACATGGCTATGACTGGTAATTCAATAGCATTACAAGAATGGGTCTCTCTCTTCCTCATGCATCATTGGCCACCAGCCTGCAAGGGCATTACAGAAGGAACTTCTGGGAGTCAGTTCAGAGAGACAGATCATTTTCTTTTTCCAGGGGTAAGGTATATAAGGATTCTTAGGGTTACAAATAGGAAATGCTGATTGGTCATAACCCAGCACCTAAATATCATATAGGTTGAGAAGGTCTGATTAGCCATAATACAGCACCTAATTAACATATAGGTGAGAGGAGCTGATTGGGCATTACACAGCATCTAATTATTATATGGGTGGGAAAGGCTAATTGGTCATAATACTGCCACATAATTATCATATGGGTGGGAGAGAAGAGCAGAGCTTAAAGGAAGCTTTGTACAGGGTCATCTTCCAAATAAGGTCAGGCATCTATGCTTAGAGACACTCTCCAATTAAGATTAGTTGGAAAAGAGAAAGCGAGTCCTCCATTTTACACTCAGCTCTGGACATGGTGGACCGCGACCTTAACAACAGGGCCCTCCAACCCAACAGCACAATCTAAAGAGAATAAATGATAAAACTACTGTGAATAGCCATACCAGTAAAGACTTCAACTAAATCACCAAATACCTGGAAAAATACATTTTTCAATACCTGATGCAAATAGAGGAAGCAGGAAACTGGGATAGCCACTGCATGAATGGATCACTGAACATGCTCTGGCAAGGGAATTCCTGAGTCAGAGTTGTGTGCTTCCACAGTGACCACAGCTGGTTTGCAGGAGGTGGCTATTCCTCAGCTGTAACAAATATATCAGGGTACACAAAAAGAAAGTGACCTCAAACATCTTCTGAGATTTACAACAGTTGTAATTAAAACAAAGAAAAATAAAATCCCCCAGCAAGGGTAGATGAAAAGATCTAATCTTGGTAAGGACATAGATGAGAAATTTGAAATAAGGTATTAGCAAACAGAGTACCTTCTGTATGTGTGAACATTTAAATGATTCAAACCCAAGAATCAAGTTAGATATTTTCTAGAAACACAGTTTTATCTAAACATCTCCATAGCATTATACATAAAATGTAACATTTACATATTAATAAAAAACTTCCTGAGATGGGAAGTTTTATGTGAACTGAAGTTCCCACGCAAATAGTCATAACTATGTTAGATTCTAAGCCACTAAATCAACTAAAATTGATGACTAGAGATTTGGAATGTTGCAGATCTAGAATCATATTGTCTCAGGTAGCCATTCCTAATACACCAAAACCCAAGCAAAGATATTTTGGATATATTCTTAGCAGATCATTAGCATTTGCTAACCTACCCTTGATATGTTTGTTTAGGATTCAGACCCACAAAGTTCCTGAACTTATTCAACCATTGCACCCAATTCCTTGGATCAAGCTGATTTCAAGAACACCCATGGTGCCAGGCACGATTGTTTCCGTCTCAGATATGTGTGGCTGGGGCAAAGACTTCCTGGTTTGCTCTAACCTCTCCTCCTGCTGCTCCCAGCAAGCTATTAAACACATTAATCTGTCACTTTCCACTGTTTTGTGAATATGAAAGATTTGTGCAACCCTTCCCCTGTCGGGATATGAACACATATGTTCTGTGTTCCCAGGTCATGTGTACCCACATATGTATCCACATGTGTATCCAAGAATAAACTAGGTCTTACTCCCAGCTAAGGGCTCTGCTTAGTCAACAGTTAGGACATAGTCATTATAAATTGGATTTATGCACCTAATTATCACACTGTGCCTCATAAATATGTGTAGTTAAAACAATAATAATTAATAGGGACAAATAAAATATCTAAATTAAGAAAACTATGTATCCATCTCAATAAAAATCGAACATCTAATTATTCTTGAAAAAAAAACAAACCAACAAAAACATTTTTTAGCAGAGAATAAGAAAATCCTGTACTAATTTTGCTTTAATCTAAATTGTCATTAAATTATTTATTAAGGGAATACATTTGCAAGGTATAAATGCAAACAACTAGGAGACAGTAAGGAGGCGGGACATATGTAAGTGGTCTTTGTCCACATGTCCCTGAGGATGCCCCATGTTGTCACAATCCTTCAGTGATGTGACTTCCTGCTGCTCTCGTAGTGCCTGCACACAGGATTGTTCCATCTAGGGTCCTCCCCAAAGAGCAAAGAGCCAAACCAAAGAGTTGGCTGAAAAGCAGGGTTAAATGAATGATATATGTGATAAAGCTTGCCTCCTAGGGTCAGCTTGAAAGGAAGAAAAGCAGCTTAATTTCCACATGGTATCTCCAGGGCCTCAGCAATGGTATCTTAGCAATGGAGAAGGCAGCCATGGGGTTCTTGGGAGTTTAAGAAGCCAGCCTCCTGTCCACAGCACCAGCCAATAGAACCATTTCTGGCTCTTCCCTGCATCACTGTGTAATTGCTGGTCCACCATCCCCTAGAGTCTAATTTACTTGAGAAATCATCATGCTGTCTGCCTTAGTTAGGTTTCTATTGCTGTGATTAAAGTACCATGGACTAAAGCAGCTTTGAGGAGAAAAGGCTTATTTCAGTTTGGTCATATTTCATCCCTGAAGAAATCAGGGCACCAGGAACCTAGAGGCAGGAGCTGAGGCAGAAGCTGTAGAGGAGTGCTTCTTACTGGCTTGTTCAACCTGCTTGCTTATACAACCCACAAACACATGTCCATGGGTGACACTACAGTTGACTGAGCCTTCTACATCAACTATGAATTATATGTACACTGTGAAGACTTGTCCACAGGCCAATCTAATGAAAGCATTTTCTCAGCTGAGGTTCCCTCTTCCTAGATGACTCTATCTTGTGTTGAGCTGACATAAAACTAACCAGCACAGTCAGACACTTAGTCACATAAAGATCATGGCCTTTAAATTGTTATTTCACCTGTAGTAAGAATCATATTTTTACATTGCTGCCTAAGACCCTTCCCAGTCTCTTCTGTGCACTTGCATTCCTCCCAACACCCATATTCATGTACAACCAGCAAAGTTCATATCTTTTAGGTATATGACTTTTGTCCCATCCATCCTGGACACAGGATTGTTTCTGCCTCAGAGCTGGGAAAAGTCCTTTCCTTCTGCTCCTGTCCAGACGTCCACACCTTGGGCCCCATTTACTTTTGCAATAGTCTACTAAGAATGCCCTCTCTCAGTACCTCACTAACCAGTGTAAATGTCAACTTCAGTGACATTTACGTGGAGGGATTTTTCATAGTGTGTTCCTGGCTGGCCCTGGAAAGTTCCTTTTCCCTGGGAAATTTCTGTCACTCTAACATGTAATGCCTGTCGTATCTCATTCTTACAGCTAGTCCACATATGTTTTCTGTATCTTACCCAAATTTTCTAGTTTTAGATCCCTTCTTACCACCATAATGGATAAGCCCATGTTTTCTTTCTGCTGAGAACAAAGCGCAGTAGATTCAGCTTCAGAATATATCTAGCACTAGGTCCTTTCATTTTTATTCAGAACCTGTAGCCCAAAAGGGCATCATTGCACTGACCATTCTAAAAGCATCTCCACTCAACATTAAAACCATAAAACAATTCTTTCTATCACTTAAATCATGTTCCACTACATTCAAAGTCATAAAATGGCTTACTTCACTAAAAACAGAAGATACATCCTTCATTATTGGTGTTGAGAGTATGCTATGTCCTACTCCAAGTTATTCCATACCATAAAAATGGTGGCTTTCAGAGTGTGCCTTGCCCCTAGAGACTCCAGTTTGAAGGAGTAAGGACTGTAGTCCCCGAGTGGATGCAGAAATCACAGCTGCTGTCAGGCACCACCCATCCAGCACAGACTGTTAAATGACTTATTCCTGAGAGTAGCAAGGGAAGCATCTTGTAAGTTCATTAAGGAGAATTGATACTCTTGAGGCATAAAGGCATATTAAAACCATACCAGAGAAATTAAGCCTAAGAATGAATTAACAAACACTACAGATAAAGGAAAAGGTAGAACTCTCTCAACTGGATCCCATTAATTGGTAGATGTCTACCATTGTGATGATATGGCCCACATCACTGTCATCAGATACCTGCTGTTTGCATCGAAGGCTGCAAGCAGAGGTCTCCTTTACTATCTCTGGAGCTTTGGCTAGCTCAGCCTTCTCTCTCCACTGATGTACCCTATACTACTGCTCATTCATCTAGGCATTCGCTCGCCTAGACCTGGTTCTCAGACTCAGGTTTGGCCTTTCATCTCATAGATAGAACAGCCTTGCTCTCAGACCTCCAACTCCAGCAATAGCTCTCTCCTACAAAGATGCTTTCTCATCTTATCTATAGAGTCTTTCTCAGATTGTTTCTAACACCTCTTGAGCTCTGCCACAGCCTCTTTGACTTGTAGTCACTCTGTAGCCCATATATATGCATACATATATGTAGATATATTTGCAGTGTGCAGTGTGATGTGAATGATGATACTAGTGATTAAGATTGGAATAAAAAAAAAAAAACACGTATTCATCTCAGCCAGTCCCCAAATTAGGTAAGGATTTATGACAAATTGCTGCCATTGAAATAGTTAAATCAGTGAACTTATTATTATTTAATAAATCTAGCTTTATGAAAAGATACAAATGTGTTTATGTTTCTGGCATAGGGTGCTCATGACAAGTGTCTGGAAAGCCCCATGTGACATGGTTTTTCTTCGCTTCTCTAGATGTACATCCAAATACTTTTTAATTAGAATATAAATATATTTCCCTGTTTACTTTCTTCAGCCTCATTTTCTTTATAATTATTATATACTTTCCTGTTTGTATGTATATACACATATATGCCAGATATATAAATACAAGCTGCTAAGTCCATTTTTGTCTAGGTATGTATGATTTCAGGGCTGACTACTGTATATTGGATAATCAGTTAGGAGGTTCATTCTAGGAGAGGATTATTCCCTCTTTCAACAGTCACTAGTTGCCTGTAGTTCTTTGTCCAGGAGTGAGATCCTGAGAGATTTTGCCCCATCTGAATTAGCATAGCTTTTATTGTCATTGTTCAAGTTTTGTTAATGCAGCCCCTTTTAGGAAACAGTCTCACAGCCAATTCTTTGGACTTCTGCCTCTTTCCACCTCCTCTTCTGTGACATTTCCCAAGTCACAGGTACAAGAGTTGTGTTGTAGATGTATTCATCCTTTGGTTTGTATTATGTCCAGTGAGATTTTCTGTATGCTACAGATATGACAGAGAATTAATGTTCAGAGTATACAAAGAACTTAAAAGAAAAGAGCCAGGAGAATAAATTGTTCAATTGAAAACTAAGTTAGGGATCTGAACAGTTCTCAATGGATGAATAAAAGTGACTAAGAAATACTCAAAAAGTGTTCAGCATCCTTAGCAATTAAGAAAATAAAAGTTTTAAAATAACGTTGAGATTTCATTTTGCCCCAGTCAGAATGAGTAAGATCAACCAAAGGACTGACAACAAATGCTGGCTGGGATGTGGGGAAAGAGCTACCCTCCCCAGCTTGGTAGGCATGCAAATTGAGGAAGCCACTCTGGAAATAGGTGTGGAGACTCTTCAATGTGTTAAGAGTAAATCTATCATATGACCCAGGATACAATTCCTTAACATGTGCCCAAAGGACTCAACATCCTACTCCACAGACACTTGCTCAGCCATGTTCATTGGTGCCCCAGTCACAAGAGCCAGGAAATGGAAAATAACCTAACGTTCTTCAACAGATAGATAGAAAGTGAAAACATGGAGTATATATACTATAGAATGCTATTCAGCTGTAAAAAAAAATAAAATAAAATCATGAAATATGTAGGTAAATGGATGAAAAGATTATAGTGAGTAAGTCAGTCCAAACCCAGAAAGACAATTGGCACATGTTCTCTCTCATGTGTAGTCTCTAGCTCCAGAACTTCAGATGGGGGTATATAACCTAGGGTAACCTCAGCACTAGGAAAGTGTGAAAGGGCTATAGTGTAGGAGTAGGACTGAGGAAGAAATAGCAGTGTATGATATAATTGGGGGAATTAAGGAAGGAGCTCTCATTGAGGAGAGGGAAGGGAGGTCAATACAGTTGGAGGAGGAACAAATAACAGCAAGAGTCTTAAAGAATTATTATCTTGTATTTACATACACATACATGCTAAAGATATATATACACATATATACATATATACATATATACATATACATATACATCATATACATATACACATACATCATATACATATACATATACATATACATATACATATACATATACATATACATATATATATATATGTATAAAATTATAAATCTATGCTACCTAAGCTAACAATACCCACAAGAGCCTTAGACTGTTATTCTGGAGTTTTGTTCTGTTTTGGTGTGTGTGTGTGTGTTTTTAATTTCCTGTTTGTTTGTTTGTTTGTTTGTTTTGGTGTGGTTTGTTGTTGTTTTGTTTTTGTTGTGAGTTGTTTTGTTTTGGCTAACTTGACACAAGCTAGAATCATTTGGGACAATGGGACCTCAATTAAAGAAGATGCTCGCACCAGACTGATCTGTAGGCAAGCTAGTGAGGCACATTCTTGACTTGTCATTGAAAGGGATAAACATAGCCCAGTATGGGCTGTCTCTTCCCCATGCAGGTGGATTGTTTAAGAGGCAGGCTATGTAAGCCATAAGGAATGAGACCTGAACAGTGTTTCTCCAAGGTCTCTGCTTCAGTTTCTGCCTTCAGGTCCTGCCTTATGTTCCTGACTTTGCTTTCCTTAGTAACAGAGTATAAATTGTAAGCTGAAATAAATCCTTTCCTCCCCAAGTTACTTTTGGTCCTGGTATTTTAATCACAGCAAAGAAATCCTAACTAAGACAACTATCTAAGAAAACCCCCTATACCATGCATGAGAAAACTTTACTTGGGTTATTGGTGAGGATGTAGTCCAAAAAAACTCCCCAAACAATTTAATCTGTTGTTGTTGCCCTTACATGCCTCTCAGAGGTTGAGGTATCCTGAAGACATCACATACTTAGAACATAGGACTTAGATTATTTGAGCTAGATCTAACTTGAAAGCCTCCTTTATGCAGTCTTCCCTACATGGTACTGGAAAGTATTTTGTAGGCTCTCAATAGAGGGAAACAATCAAAGCCCTATTTAGCTGTGACCCTCCAAACTACAACAATGACCAGCATGACAATATAACCCTAAATATACAAAGTACAACAGTGACATTCATATGTGGGCAGTAACCAATAGCTGTCTAATTGAACTTATGGTCCACTCAATAGGAGGAAACTCATGCCTGGTATTAACAAATCGAGCGAACTATTTAAGGCTAGTGAGGTCATGGGTCTACCACTTAATCCCCTCCATCTACTAGGCCATATTTCCTAACTGTATTCTAAAACTTATACTTACAGATAAGCATAGCTCTTACCCCTCATCAAAGAAGTTCTCTTGCAGCAGACAGAGACCATCACAGAAACCCATATAGTCTTATAGTCTCTTCATCCAGCTCCAGTCACTGGCCTCTTCACTGTTCCTCCATCAAGACATTTTGCAGCACTGCTGCAGGTATGGAAATTCATGTCCTGTTGACCTTTCAGTCTACCTGCGCAAATCTTGCCTATGGGATCTGGGATCTGAGGACCTGAGAGACAGGGGCAGACTACAGTCTAAGGCCATCAACAACCTTACTTCAGTTTCAGTATATTTATATACACTGCAATGACCCAAGGAAGGTTGTCTGAGTTCAGAAAAATATTATCAGAAAAACATGTAAATGAATGTCAATAAGCACATATCAAATAATAACAGAGAAGCCCTTTCCCAGAACTTTCTCAGGACAGAGCAATTGAAACACAACTGCCTAGCATGTACTGTCGATTATATTTTGAAAAGCATGAAAACAAGGCAGAGTTCATATGCAAATTTAGGGTACAGTGACCAGATTGGGTTCTATAGCTATGTTCTAATATTCAACATGAATAAACATGTCTTATAAATTGAACACAGGAGGCATGGAATCACATCTAAGAATAATCCAGGGAACAAAACACACCTGAGATAAAAGGCCCTCTGTCTTTTTTTCTGGAACCTTTCTTACAGTTCCCCTCAGCACTGTTCACCATGAGTCATTCTTTTGACCATGTTCCAACAATATCCCTTTTCTTTGCTTTCTATCCCCAACATGCACACATGTGCACATGTGTACATAATCCATACATGGGAATTCATTCATTCTCTTTCCTCATGTCTTTGATGTCAGCTGATTTAGTTACATCTCTCTTTCATTGGCCTCTTTTACTTCTTTGGTGTCACACTTCCAAGAATTAACTTTACTTTCTATGTTTTACTCTGCGGCATGTCTTTTCTGAGGCAGGGAGATCTACCCCTCTGTGTATGATGCTTCCCAGTAAAAAGCTGAGGCCTGGGTGCACAAAAGTGCTCAGAACATCCCACCACAGGAACGATGATCAAAATTTGAGAGACATTTTTGGTATCTCTTTGTCAAGATCCAACAGTCTGGAATTTACATCCTACTACATCTTTTCTCTGCATGGACCACATTTCATGCTACATTTAAATTGCCTTTGTGAGGTGTACTCTGGAACACATTTGCCATTTACTACATTGTCCTCAGAGAATAATATATTCCTAAACATCAGATCAACAGCCTCCAAGCTGACTTATGTGACATGATACAATGTTACAGGGCTCCTTTCCCATGATCCCTGGCTGCATGTGTGCACTTCTATGAACCATAAGAAGGTGTCTAATTCGAGATCTCTTCTGATTAGCTGAATAAACTGGAGCAAAAGCCTTCATTCTTCAGTGTTTCTGTCTATAGAAAATGAGGTTTGTATCACATGGTATCTGACATTCTCTCCAGAAAGACTATCACATCCTTTCAAAAGGCAATAAACCATTTTGAGGAGAATTAGAAATTATCTCATTAACCCTTAATTTCATGGGACTTATTGAGTTATTTTAGAAGTACTGAAGTCTGTACAAGGAACAGTGTGAGTGGTCCACAAACAAGCACCTAGATCCACACTAACTCATCTCACTCCATGGAGCTCTCAGACAGAGGAGAAGCCAGTGGTTCTCTGTATAATCCAATCAGTAACCTTGCTTAGCCACAGAACTTGCCTTGAACCAAATAATACATATTGTAAGATTGAGTTTCTGCAGAGATTCAGGTCTGGGCTTGGGTAATGGTGGATCAGGCTTCTATGTGACTTGTGTTCCCATATTTTCCAAGTGGTTGGACTCTGGCTCTTCCTGATCTCTGGGTCTGAACACAGACAGAAGAATTTGTTGGACTTACTGGGGTACTGATGAATAGAGCTAGAACAACACCTCTTCTCAAGTGGTGGGATTCTCCTCCACTATACGCAGGCAGTGGATTAGAACTGGCTCAAGATAAAGCAAACCTGTCCCTTTTTGCTTCTTTTACTATATTAATCCTTTACACCAAAGAAAAGCAAGCTGACTCAAATTCCTATAAAACTGGGAATTCTTATCTTTTTAGGAATAGATGATTTTAAACTGTAAGACCTGAAAAGATTTTCATTCTTTCACCAAATCTAGTTCTTATACAAAATATTTTTTTCAGAATGTATTTCAAAGAGAGGACACTTGGATGCATGTTTATCCATATGTAGCACCTTCGCTCTACAGGGATGAATATGACAATGTGATACATGTATGCAAGTAGCATAATCAAATCAGGGTAATCAACATTTCCAGCTCCACAAATATTAACAATTTATAAATGCTGCACACTTTTGTGCTTTTATTTTCCATTTATTTTGAAATTCATAATGGATTATGGCAACCAAGTTCCCATCCTCCTGTGTTGCATGAAATGGAATCCTGTTCACTCTCCATTGTTTGGCATCCTGTGCCTGACTGTTCTTTATTCCTTCCTTAACGTCCTTGCCTGCCTCTAGGGGCCACTATTCCACTCTGTTCTTCTGAGATGGACATTTTAGGCTCTTAAAATAGGTACAAATTTGATATTTGTATGGGCATGTATTTTATTCCATTTAACTTAGTGACTTCCAGTTCCATTCATATCATTGAAAATGACAGTATTTATTCTTTGTTTTGGTTGAGTAATATTCCATAGGCCACCACATTCCTACAACTGTTGGTCTGTTGATGGGCACTTTAGTTAACTCCATATGTTGGCTGTTGTAAGTAGTCATACAATAAACACAGCAGTGCATGCATCTCTTTGATATGTGATTTCATTTCCTTTTAATGTATACAACCAATAATGGGATTGATAGATCACTGGCAGAAAAGACCACAAAAGGAAAAACATGCAAATAAAACTGTGCCAGACTAAGATGTCCAGCAAAGGAAGCAACCAACTGAGCTAGAAGACAGCCTGCAGGTTTGAAGAATATATTTGTAAATTATATCTGCAAGCTAGTCTAACAAGGGGTTCAAATACAGACAATATGAAGAGCTCAAAACATTAATTAATATTACCCATTAAGAATGAATAAATATCTGCGTAGACACAATCCAGAAGACATTCAAATGTTCAGTATACCTCATCACCAGGGAACTATGAATCAAAAGGGGCATGAGATATCACCTCACTGCAGACAGGGTGGCTGGTATCCTAGAAGTCAAAACCAAGTGTTGACGAGGGTGTGGAGAAAAGAAAGCTTTAATATAGAGATGGTGGCAATGGAAATGGATGCATCAGAAAACTGTATGTTGATTACTCAAAAAATAAATGTACAATTATCATGGAGGGGAAAAGCAACTGGAGAACGCCAACAATGACCAGTTACAGCTAGATTCTTTATGCTACTCTGCAGATGTTCTGCAACCAAGAAAGAGTTCTATGGACTCAACAGCCAGAATCTAACAATATACTCTATATAATAATATTGATGGAGGAAGACTCAGTGGGGGAGGAGACTTAGCTCCCATGGAGACAAAAGTAGATCCTTAGTACATAATAGTTCCCTAGAATCCCAGGATTTTGCCCCATAATCATCTTCTTCTTTAGGCCTGGGATGTGCTGGCAAGCACTCTACCACTGAGATGCATTACCAGCCTTCTTTACACTGTATTACTTTGTCACAGGGTCTCACTAAGTTGCCCTGGCTGGTCTCAAACTTTTTCCATAGCCCAGACAAGCCTTGAACTTACAATAAACCTGCCTAAGCCTTCTGAGTAGCTGAATATTACAGGCCTGGACCATCTGTTCCAGCTTCCTTTAGTAATTTTAAAAATAAAATATCACTCCCACGGGTCACCCTTGGAAAGTTTCAGGGAATTAATGGAGAAGATAATCCAGGCAAGCTCCCCTAGAGAGTCTGTGATGGGAGAGGCAAATGCTATCCAATCAGATGGGTTTCTTTCCCTTCCAGACCTTCCTTGGTATCTTTGCTGTTCAGCACCATGTTTTCATTTTCACATCAGGCTTATATCAGAAAGTATACAGGGAGAAGTAATTGTTAAGAACTACTATAGGAGACTTCTGTAAACACAGCCAGCACAAACCAGGAGGAATCACTGGCTTCAAAGCTGTCTCAAACGTAATTGACAGGAGCAGCTCTCTTCCCAGCTGGCTTCTCAGAGACACCTTGAGCTTATACGTTGACAAAACACTCTGTGTTCTGCAGCCCAGTTGTACAAAGTGCTACTTTCTGGGCATGGGTTGTTTGTACTTATTTCATGGTCTCTGAGTTCAGTACCTTAACTAGACACAAGAGAGGATGGAAGGATATGGACTGGAGGGGAAGGCTGCCCAATGGGCCTAAAGTCACAGTTGAACTGGAGCAATAAGTTCTGGTTTTCTTCTTTGTTCTAGGATACTCAGAATTAATAGCAGCACACCATCCACCCCAAAATAACTGGGAGAGAACTTCCTTGCTAATGAAATATATCCCAATTAATTCTACTATGGTTACTAGATGCATTCTTTGGAATTCTGGTCATATAAAATATGGTGAGTCCCACTTAATAACTTCGTAGACATTGTGTTTTAATAAATATTTCATAAGTGCTTAAAATCATGAGTATACTACAATAATTGGTGATGTGTTTTAAGGTACCTATTAATATTGGCTTAGATTGCTATAACAAAGCAACATGTACTGAATGCCTTAGCAATAAATATCTATTATTCACAGCTCAGGAGGGAGGAGGTAAACTCATGATCTATGCAGGCATGTCTGGGATCTGATGATAATGTTGGGGTTAACCTCATAGTGCTATATATTCAAGTGCTAAATTCTGTACCCCCAGACCTGGTTGCCATAAGACAAGCAAATTCTCACATACACCAGCTTTTGTAGCACAAACCTTGTTCCCCCAAGTTAATTGGCCAATAAAATGCTAAAGCCTGTAATTGGGCAGTAGAGGAATAAGCAGGACTTCCTGGGAGGGAAAAAGGAACTCTTGGAAGAAGAAAGGGGAGAGGAAATGGAAGTGACTACAGACTTGGAAGGTATAACTAGCCATGGCTGGATGGGGCTAGGTGGGCAGGTTAACATAGATAAACTAGTTGAGAATCTGCCGAGGTAAGGTCTAAGTCTTGAAATATTAAAAGGTCTGTGTGATTATTTGGGAAACTACCTGGTTAAGAAATAGCTGCCACTCCATTAATTTCCAACATTAATTAATTTACACATTAATTAATGTATAATATTATACATTATAATAATTTATAATTATTATTATTTACAATAATAATAATTTTGGATATGAGAATCCCATAGCCAGGATTTCAAATGCCCAGTTTCTTGTATGGCCTCACATAGAGCTTTTGGGAGCCTTCATGGTTTCCCCTAATCCTTTTTATCCTTCTAGGGCTCCATCTTTAACACTTGCACAGCAGGGATTCAAATTACAAGCTTTGGGGGTTATATAAACATTAATTCTCTATCGTTTAAAAAATATACTATTTAGTCATCATGAAAGGTCTGCTTAGCTACCCTATCATGATTATAAAATGGTTTGTTATTCTCTATCAATTTTCTTCTCAGTGTTTGGTAGCTGCTGTGGAAGTACTCCCTTAAGTTGCAGGTCTGTACTTCAGGGCACATGTTACTTTTAGATATTTCCAATCATTACCTTCTTAAGTATTTTCTTTGTCCCTTGATAATTGCTTACTTTTTCTAATGCTCCTGGCACATGCCTTTTGACCTGTGAACTCTGTCTTGTATCTCCAGGGTCTTCTGATTGCCCATGCCCTCCTTTGTCCTCCTAACCATTGGGTGACCCTACCCAAGTATCTTCAAGGGCAAGGAACCCTCCCCCAATACTGTAAGGCCCTCTTGGAAGTCTATTCTCAGCATTCCTTTAGTGTCCTTTTGTGTCTAGGACTTTTAATTTAGTTTTTTTCTTTTTTTCATTTCCATCTCTGCTAAAATTTACCACCCGACCTTGCACAGCATCCACCATTTAAACACAAGAGATATAAAACGTGTCTGTTCACATCCGCATTGTCACGATGCCCACTCCTGCTCTGCATCTGTGGAATTCTCACTATTACTTGTCTGTTTGCCTTTTGCAGACTTTCTTCTCATTTTTTTTTCTTGCTTTATGTTCTGGTTGAATGTCACACAGAGTCTGAGGTAGTTATTTTACCTAGAAATGGGTTTTCTTGCTTTCTTCTGTTAGTGAGGTTTGACTCCATCCCACTGGCAGAGCTTCAAGGATTTGTTGGGACACTGACCAGTGAATCAAAGACAGTGTTAAACTTGAGGTCACAAACCAGATGAATTTTCTACTGACTATCACTATTTTTCTGGGACTTCTATCTAGAAGAGTAAGTTATTTACAGTTGCTATGACTTTGCAAATAAAAATAGAAAGACTAAAGAGTCAGTTCATTATTTATTTTTAAATAAATGTGTGTGTCTGTATGCATGTAATGATATGTACTAGGGGAGAGGTCAGAGGATAACAAGTTGCAGGCCAGGCATGACTGTACACCGAGACTCTGTATCAACGTCATCTTCCCAAACAAAAGTATAAATTAAAACATTAAAGTAGAAAGTTGCTGAACTAACATTCTATTTTAGTCAGGAAAAATAAACTAAAAAAAACATCTTTAAAATTAGCAACAAAAGAAATGTTGGCCATGTTTTTTAAAAATAAACCTAATATCAGAGCAGCAGTTCTTGGCCTGTGGGTTGTAACACCTTTAGCAAAACTCTATCTCCAAAAACACTGACATTAAAATTCCTAACAGTAGTAAAATTACAGTTGTGAAGTAGTAATAAAAATAATTTTGTGGCTGGAAGTCACCACAACATGAGGGACTGCATTAAAGGGTCTCAGAATTAGGAAGGCTGAGAACCGGTGCTCTTGAGGCATGTCAGGTATTCATTTAAATTGTTTTACTCTTATTATTTTTAAGATTGTGCATGTATGTGTGCACATGAACATGTATGTGTCTATGTGTGAATATGAGCACAGTATCCATGAAGGCCAAAGGAGTCAGATTCCATAGAGCTGGAATTACAGGTGGTTGTGAGCTACACAATCTGGGTACTGGGAAACAAACTTTGGACCTCTGCAAGGGCAGTCAGTGCATGCTCTTGACTCCTGAGCCATCTCTCTAGCCTCTTATGCAATAAATCTATACATGAAATCATTAAATTGTCAATTTAAAAGATTCAGATATGTAAAGATGTATCTGTCTCAGTGATTGGGAGCCTCGGTGTGACTACAATCTTAACAGCACCCACCTTTATTTAGACATTTAACATTACCCCAGTTAAAATGCCATGTCTCATTGCTGCCACAATAAAATGCTCTGACAAAAGTAACTTAGTAGATAAGGGGTCTGTTTGGTTCACAGTTTGGGAGTACAGTTCATCATCATGTTTACCTTGCTTGAGCCAGGGTATATTTTTTATTGTTCTCTGCTGTGCTTGGCAGACGATTAGCTCAAAACCTTCTTTTGTCTACATCTCCTATCTCCCCATAGGGATGCTGGGATTACAGACAGTTGGCCTCCGAGTCAGTCTTTAATGTGGATACTGGAGGTTTGAACTCAAGTCTTCTTGCTTCTTGCTTGGAGGGAAAGCAGTTTTATCCTCTGAGGCATTTCCCTAGACCTGTGTGAGAATACTTTAAATAAGTCAATAAAAGCCCCCTGCCCCAAACATGAATTGATTCAACTTCTTAACCCCAGGAAAGCTTTGTGAACAAAAGCCATAATAAGGGTAGGAAAAGATGAACCCAGAATCAAACTTTCCCAATACTAAGACTGAAACATTGCCCTGGGAGCATGAAAAAACTGTATGTGTATGAGTAACAGACAATCCAGAAGAAAGACCAGGCAGCTGTGGGGCATCTGGGCAAAGAGGGATGCCCAGAGATAGATGATGTTTCTGTTGCAGCCCTAACCTATGTGAGTCTGCCCATCTAGCCCTACCTGTGGCCTGGATTAATGCCACTGGAGACTGAGGAAAAATTTGTTGGTCCTACAAGAAAAACAGGGTGTGAAGGAAACAGGGTCTGGACAGAGGATGCGGAGCCTTGGTTCTGGAGCCAAGTTGTAGAACTATACCTTGGAGCTGCCCTGTCCAGGTTAGGCTGGATTTGGAGGGTTTAAGGAGTTATGGTGGCCAATGGAGAAACTGTGAGGCAAAGTTGGAAGCATTGTAATCCATCCGTACCCTGGTGAATGACTCTGGCTGAGACCTGCTAGATGAATGGATTTTCCAGAGGACACACTCTTGATAAATAGGTCCTTCATCATGGAAAGAATGACCTTTGGAAAACTGCTCTAGGAGGCAGGCATGATGGTACATAACCACAGTCCTAACACTCAGGAGGCTGAGGCAGAAGGATTATAAGTTTGAGATCATCCTGAATTACATATCAAGATTCAGTTTTAATAAACCAAAAAAAGAGATAAAAAAGAGAAAAGAATAGGAGACAGAGAAGGGGGAGGAGTGGGCAGAGGGAGGGAGACAGAAGAGAGTAGGAAGGGGGCACTGGGAAATGAAAGCGAGGTAGAGAGAGAGAAAGAGAAATTTTAGACTAGAGCTGTAGCTGTCTTTTGGAATTTCTTGACACTCTGCTACTCTCTGAACTCTAGGTAGAGATAGGAGATTTTCAAGTCAGGGCAGGGAGGGATAGACTGGAGATGAGACATGTAACAGGAGGAGAAGAGAAGCTCAGGGATGAGGTTGCATGAGAAGGTCCTGCAGTATTTGTGGGTTACTAAGAGCATATGAGGAAACTTTCCAGCAACAGTGCCAGGCAGCAGCGACCCTGCAGGCCATAAGCCTCTAAGCACTGGTGGAGGCCAGAAGGCTGGATGGTGGGAGACTCCAGGATCTGGAAGTCGGAGGGCTGGAGGAGCCTGGGAAGGCCAGGCAGCAAGGCTTGATCACTACAGGGGAAGACAGCAAGGCCCTGTATTACAGACCCTGGCAGGGCACTGAGTCTATCTCATATCCCTTTAGGTTACAGTACAGCATATATGTTGGGCAAAGGGGACTAGCATAGAAGAGGCTGAAATCTCACAGTCAGAGAAACATGAACTCTGGAGGAGTTAACGCTTGAGGTAAAATAGAGATTGGAGATTGTGACAGAGATTTTTTGATCCTAGAAGAGAAACATAGAGTGTGAAGGGAAGAGGCTGTGCCCAAAGGGCATGGAGCCTTGCTACAGAAGCCATCATTGCTGCACGACAAACCCCAACCAGTATTGGATGTCTTCTTTGTTCTATACTCTTCACTTCCATGCATGGTTGAATTCCTCCTTAGATGCACATTCATAAGCAGGACACTAGGACTCCACCCACTTACAGGGAGAGGACATTACTCTCCACCACCTTTGCTCACTAAAAAAGAACCTCATACTTTGTATAAAAATTTTTAGTAGCTATGATTTAATAATATATTTTATTTAATGCAGTAGATGTAAAATGCCATATCAACGCTTGATCTACATAAGACTATTACTGTGATATTTCTGTTCTCTTTCTATAGGGAAGGCTTTTAAATCCACCATGTCCACCATAGTTACAACCCACCACAACCTGAATACCAACTTTTAAAATCAGAAATAAGATGCTCTACATTTTTAATCTCATACTTTAAAAGGCTAGCCCTATCCCCAAGATGGCCTAAACCTGTCTATGAGTTTTCCAACAACTGAATGGAGCCCAACTTTTGTGTTTAAAATAGTTAAGGACAACTGAACATTCAAGTTGGGACACAAGTGTGGCAATAACCACACAGAGCTAGTGGCAGCTACATGAGATAGTTCAGGCTCTCAAAAGCTAGCTATACTCTCAGTCTTTAATCATAAGTAATGGTATGAGACTTGAGCCCAACTCCTACAGCAGATAGCCATTGCTGCATGTCTCTGACAACTTTTCCTCAGGCACTCCACCCATTGGCAATTCACTTTGCCTTGTGAGCGTCTCTCTTGTATCCTTCAAGATGGCTCTTGGCACCCCTGTTTGGAATGTGATTCCTATGCTTGCTGCTTGAAGACTTTTCTTCTCTTCATACGAAGGTTTCATGCAACCTACTTGGAAAAGCATCTCTGGCCCATCTGACCTCAGGTGCAGTCTACATTACTCATAGGTTATCACAAAGACCTACAGCTTACCTGAATGGATACTAAATCAAAGGTCTATTGTGTTTGATGCTTTCTTCTCTACATGAATGGATGCTATCTGAGGGTAGAGTTGGTGCCTACTACATCAGCTGGCACACCATGAATAATTCATAAATATTTAATAGGGATAATGTGTCTCTGGATATGTCCAGAGGATAAAAACAAATAGGTAGCAAAGATGAAGTCCAGAGAGGCTGTGGTGTTTTAGAAAAGCAGTTCATATGAGTATTCCTGTACAGATTTTGCAATGAATGGCCCAGAGAGTAGAGATAAAACTTGGTTACAATGACAATTGTATTTTGTTAAGCTAAATAAGTAACATATGGCTGCAAAACATCAAGTTGCAATGAAACAGAAGCCGGACCCAGTGACATTCAGATCGGCATTTGTCTAGATAAATATCTGGAATTCAAGAGCAACATTCAGGGCTTTGCTGATGCTGATCTAGGCTGTGAATCTCTGCTTAGAACATTCCTGGCCCAAGAGGAAGCCTTCCCAGGTGGGCCAGCATAAATGGCCTCAGTGGGTTTTAGAAATTTACTGACTCTAGAAGATATGGAGATGGGGTAACACGTCAGGCCCATTTCCTTTGACTCTCTGATTTTGGGGGGACATCTTTCACCATTCCTTCCATCTTCTATCTTTGCCAGGGACAGGCTCTAGACAAGCTGCTCACTGTGGTCCTTCAGCCAGCTTTGCTTTTGGTTTTGTTCCACAAGTAGAGTTCTTCCTCCTAACAATATACCACTCACCCTATTCTTCCTTCACCCTTCTGATACTATTATTCTTACTGTTTCTATCTTTCTTTCCTCATTGATAGCCCTAAATCTAACTGCAACAGGAATTCTCTTAGTCTTCCACACTGGCTGAGTTCAGCCCTTTCTGGCTTGTCCAGAACCAAAGGGAAGCAGGTACACGTCTGTTCACTTCCTGCCAAAGTCTCTAAAAATCATTTTAATTATACAAATCCCCATAAAAGTGACTCTAAAAGTACAGAGAAAAATAGTAGCTGCCATTATACTCAATAAACTTTCCTACCTTAAAAGGGTCTGGGAGAAAACATGTAAACTTATGTGTGTGTGTACATTTGTACATTTATGCATGTGTGTATGTGAGAGAGAGAAAGAAGAGAGAGAGACAGAGAGACAGAGACACAGACCCAGTGTGGTGAAGGGAGCATTTCAGGACCTTGGCCAGCTCCAAGCAGCATGGATCAGGAACTGGAGCTCTCCCCCGTGGCTACCTCTGGGCACCAAGAGAGAAATAAGCAATTCAGATCTGCTGCATTCACTCTTCACAATTCCCATATGTCCCGAACTGTCTGGGACAGACCGATATCAAATATTCTGTCCCATTTTCACAACATGCTTCAGACCATATGTCCACATTTATGTTTAAGGAAATACCGTAACAGCGTCTTTACAGGAAATTAGGCCAGGCGCTGAAATAGCCACTCCTGAACCTTGGGGCCCTTTTCTTCAGCATGGATCGCAGAGGCAGATTCTTTCCTCCTCAAAGAAAGCATCAACTAGAAACCAACCATCAGGCTGGATAGGAACAATGGCTGCACTGCCCACTAAGAAGCCAGACCAGAGCAGCTCTACATTGTCTCCGTTTCAAAACAGGAAGACTGTGTGTCTGTGCATATGAGTGTGTGCAAACACAAGTGTGTGTATACATAGGTGTGCATGTATGTGTGCACATGGATGTGTGTACAAGCATGTGTCAATGCATGTACAATCCATGTGCATACGAGTCATGCTACCAACTCTAATTTTGCTCAGCTTTCAGTGGAGACTTATCTTGTCATCAAATCCATTTATCTCCACGTGTCCTATAAACCTGCAGTTGATGGTTTTGTAATCTTCTGCTTTTAGCATTGGTTCATGGAACCCCCCAGCACAGCTTCCAGTTTATCTTGCTTCCCTCTATTCTGTTTTCATAAGGAAGGAAGTATGTTTTAGAAATATCACAAAGGATGACATAGCAATATATATAGTACCATGCTATATGTATCTCTTTGAGTTCTGAAGGTCAAAATTTAATGAAAGGGGATAGTTATGTCATACACCAAGGATTCCAACATTCCACGGGGGCACACTGACCACCTAGGGAATGCACGCTCACAGACAAGCGCAGAACCACCATTAGGCTATCATTCAAGTATTTCAAAGCCAGATTTACAATCTAGTTCAAATGAGGTGTTATAATTTGATAAATTTATATCTCTATGTATCGAACAGTTTCTTATTAAAGGAAAGTTGAAAATCTGATAGATATAGTCTAATTATAATATCTAATTACAGAATGAAATAAATCACTAAAACCAGCTTAATGAGTCTTAAATGCTAATTAATATTCAAGCCGAAATCTGGGGTTTTGACATTCCATTCATGCGGGGAGAGCTCAGAGCACAGGAGCACATGGGATGTTTTGTCACGGTGAATTCTGAGGGCTCAGCCCTTCTGTATTGTTCTGAGTGCAGAGACACTGCAGCTTCCTTAATGATGGTCGAGATCCATCACTGAAGTGTTAGTAACGTGCAGTCCCAGGGGCGAGTCTTAAAGAGACACCCTCTGTGATTAAACTGGTCGGGGTGTAGAGGGGAGGGGTGATTTTAATCAGTAGTATGGTATAAAAATGTCCTGGGTTTTATCAGAAGGTTAGAAATAAAGGATTACTTGCCAAAATGGTGATGCGGTAACAGTGCTGTTAGACAAATCCAGACACTTAACAGTGAGCACTGGAGGCACTCCTGCAGGTATGGCCCAGGCTGCCTGGTATGACAGGCTCAGCCTCTCCGCTCAGCACTCACCATTGTATGGCTCCTCTCTCCCTGCCCTGCTTTCCTCTTGCATAGACATGGGTAAGAGCACTTTACCTCTGTGAGGATTAGAAGGACTGATAGTCCTTAAGCTCCAGAGAAGCCTGGCATTTATTAAATGCTTGTCAGACACCTTGCTTCCCAGGCTCTGTCCTGGCTCTTACGGCTCCGACCATGTTCTGTTTAACAGAGGTCAACCTGGCTAGCAGTCCTGCTGTCCACTGGCAGTATGTGCTAGTGAACCAGCACCCAATGTGGCTGCATAAAGAACAGCAGGAAGATTGACAGAGACCTGGCCACACATTGGTAACTAATTGGACTTGAGCTGGAAGAGGTGGAGGCACTCTGCTCCCTCAGCAGAGCCACCGCTGGACTTGGTCCAGTGCTGCTTTTACAGAGAGCCAACACTGTCAAAGGCATCATTATGGTGACATGGATCTGTCAGGAAGGAGCTGCTGAACACCACTCCAGCTTGTCAAGAACTCCAGAGAGGCACTGTCTTTGAAACTTGCTGAAACTGGATTTAGGTCACACGTGGCAGCAGCCGTGAAACCATTCTGGCCTACCATTTGCACACTCTTCTTTGCACAGACAGCATTGCTGTGCATTGGCCCGGATGTCAGCCTGGTGCAAGTGAACCAGACAAAGCTTATCTCTTCAGGCAGTTTGTCTACAGGGAGTAATTAAATGAGGGGTTCTATGTGAACCTCCAGGAAGTTAGTAGCTGGAGCTCCCCATCGTCAGCCATTGAGTTACTACAGAACTACCTGTGATAAATCTAATACTGGATAGACAAGGGGGCAGCGTGAAGCTGAGCACTCTTCTGAATGGCCTTAGACACAAAATGTCACACTGCTGAGACCTGTCCTTTGCTTGATGATAGAGTCTATATTTAAATATATATACATGTATTGCATACACACCTTAGACATATGAGGAATGATTTGGGAAGTGGGTGGGTCCTAGCAGAAGGGAGAATCAGGAGACAAAAGAAGGTAATGAAAGAAAAGGCAAATGTGCTCAAAATACAGAGATACCTTAAAATGCCACCATGGAACTTGTCACATTGTAATACATATGTATGTACACACACACACACATACACACACACACATACACACACACACATATAATTTCTAATAGTATATTAGGGTTTGGAAGATGACTCGTGGTTAAAAATACTTGCCATATAAGTTTGAGGGCCTGGTTTTGAATCCGCAGAGACTATGTAAGAGCCTGACATAGCATTAGTCTTAGCATTCCCATGAGGAGATGGGAAGTGAATACAATACAATCCCCAGAAGCTCATGGGCCAGGTAGCCTGGTATAGACAGCCAAACCCAACAAAAAGACCCTTCCTCAAATAAAGGCCAACACCAGAGCTTGTCCTGTGACTCTCATATGTGTGACTTGTCACATGTGTGCCCACAAAACACTCTGCATGTGCACATACCTAAATATACCTGGGCTAGGACTCTACCTAAACAACCTTGAAATAAATAACAGATGAAATAAAATGTTTCAGCTCCTCTCTGGATCTCTCACTGTACTCACCTTTCTTAGTCATTAATGGAGACCTGAGTTAGTGTGGTAGAACACACCTGTAACTGTAGCACTTGAGAGGTGGAGGAGGAGGACCAGGTAAAGGTAATCCTCAGCTACATAACAAGTTCAAGCCAGGCTGAGCTGTAGGAGACACCATCTCAATGGAACAAGAATAAAAGAAGAATCAGAAAATTTAAAATAAAAGGGAATGAGGCCCATGACATCTGCTTTCTCTCTGCTGTGCCATGGAAATTGCCTTCTCAAGGTCTCTATAACCTACTGACTTGACCAGTCAGAGGCCAAGCACCTTCTGGAACAGGTACAGATCTGAGTCACGGGGCTGCTGTTGAAATACAGATGTTCTAGTGTCAGAGGGCAATGAATCGAATCAGGGACACAAGGTTGCAAATAGAAATATAATCAGCATATTAAGAAACCCAAAGGCACTCCCAAGAGTGGGAACAGGCAGAGAGCTGAAGAAAAAGCCTGCAAAACTGCAGGGTCACAATGTGTGGGACCCTTCATTGGACATTTGCATACATTTGTGTACCTTGCCTTTTCTGGTGAAAATTCTAGTCCTTATATGAAGCCTGATGAGGAAGGGTTTTGTTTTTCTCTGTGAACTACCCATGAGTGGGATGTGTTTAATATGTAAAGTCCATGTGGGAAAGGGCTTCCCCTCTCTGCTTCCTGGTTTCTTTCACTTAATCTTGATACAGTCTTCAGTCTCTCTTCACCCCCCCCCACATTTTCCCAGGGAGCATTGTTTTTGGATAACTTGCTCCAGGTAATCCTCTGTGCTCTCATCTCCTTCGCTTTTCTTTCTAGTTAGTCCCTTTCTCATTAGGCCCCTGTTTCTTGGTCCACTCACCCTTCCTTGCCCACTGAAAACTGTCTTTTTCATAATTTCTTCTTGTTTTCATTATTTTATCACAGTTCATCTCGGATAATTATATTCACCCATAGCTTCAAGCATCACCTAAAACTATAAACCTAAAACATCCATTTTTCTACAATTGTCATATTAAAATGTATTTGTTTGTTGATTTATTTCCTTTTGCAGTACTGGAGATTAACTCTGGGTTTTGCATATTCTAACCAATATTTAAAAATTTTAAACCTATTGACTAAATGGGTTAAGTGGTCCATAGACTCAGAACTCCTGGACCATCCTAGATATTTTTTCCTCTTTCTACACTGGTTTCTCTGCCCCCTGATCCTGAAGCTCAGAGGGCCACATTGGTAACTGCTGTGAAGCATTTCCTTCCTTTATGTTGAGAACTGTCCTTAGATCTCAGTACTTCCCACATCTGTGACAGTAACTTTTATAAGACATTCTTCCATCTCTGTCTGTCTTACCACCTTTGTAGAGAGCAAACTTTTCCCAAGTCTTTCTAGAAAAGAGGAAACTTCTCATGGAAGCTTACTGTGGTCAGTGGTAGGATACCCACCCTGCCCCCATCACATTAGGGAATCTACTCCACCTAGACTGGCAACATAAAGAGCACCTGTGAGCACTCCCTTCTGCACGTGTCCTTCTCTGAGCCCCTCTTAGAGCTCATGGTGTCCTGGAAGCCTGGAAACAAACACAGCACACAGACACACAGACACACAGACACACACACACACACACACACACACACACACGGTGGCTTCTGTCTTTTTTATCTGCTAACACAGCTGGTGAACCCTTGGCAGCAAGCACCGATTCATCCCCTGTCTACAGCCTGATATGAAGTCAGTTTGTGCCGGGCTGATTAAAAATCAAAATAAAATGTAATTTAGAATAAAAAACAGTGTATTTTATTTATTCAAGAGAGCCAGCAAGCAACCCTGATGTCTCAGATAGTATGAAGGTACTGCCCTTCACCCAAGACTTTGCTTTTCAGGGAGAGAGGCCATCAAAGAATGTGAAGGCGCTGCTCCTGACCCAAGACTTCGATCTTCAGAGAAATGGCTATGAAAAAGAAGTGATCAAATCTAAAGTTATAACTTCCTTTAAAAGAAAAAAGAAAAGATGCTAGCAGGAAGGATGAAGAGGATCAAGAGTGAGAAGGAAGAGGAAGAAAACACAGACACTCAGGGTGGGACCTATTGAGAAGGCCATGTCCTAGGAGATGAGACTGGGGTGTAGCAGCTTGGTATGTGCTGGCAGGCATGGTCCACCAGTCTAGATGTAGGTCAGCACATCTCTGACACAGAATCTACTGGTCAATTATTTGAGAAGACTCCACAGCCTACAAGAAAAATCATCATAGTGACAATAATACATCTAGTAAACAGGGAACGAGGGAAAGTTAATTCACAGCCAGCCAAGACTCACAAATTAGAAGGAGGAATTGTTTTTGCATGGGAAATAGACAAGTTAAAATTTACATAATACTCACTGTTGGCAAACTATTTAAAGAAGTGAATTATGGTATATCTGTAAGATTAAATCCCCAGGAGCAATTACAAATCACATAGTAAAGGAAAAATTAATGCGGTAAAGTGCTCACTATATAACGTGGTGATGGAGGAAGATGGCTCGGTAATATATACTGGGTCTTTCAGTTGTTCAGATGTGCACTGTAGGGTGTAGAAAACAAAGCTCGTTGCAGTAGAAAAAAAACCATAGTTCTTACATCAAGGGTTGCACTTTTTTCATTTTGTGGTTTTACCAGGCAGATTGCTATAGTTTTAATAACCAAACTGAGAGCAATGCTACATTGGAGGAAGAAACGGAAAGCTATAAAGCTGAACCCAACATACACATTTTTAAGATTAAGAGAGGTCTCACCTGTCGTTGGGAAAGGAAAACTTTAACAGCTCTGCTGGTCAATTTGGAGTTACTTGAAGCAACAAACAAACAAACACAAAAAAAACAAAAACAAAATTAAAAATAAAACACAGAGCTTTCCATCTGGTTGAAAACATACTCCAGTTATTCAGATACCACAAACAAGAGAGGAAATCATGAATATCTGTAGGAGGGAGTGTCCTGTTCAGTGGGAGAGCATGTGGTTGTCATGGGTTCAAATCTCCAGTTTCTAAAAAAAAAAAGTAAAATACAATACAAAATAGCCCTCATTGTCTTCTTATTGATGGAGGCTGAGTGACCAACCATGAGGCTATAAACATTCTTCTTTCTACATAGTGGGAAATTAAAAAACAAAACCAAAAAACAATTCTCTAAGTCCACAGACACTAAACTGATGAAAGTAATATGTGGGTAGAGAAGGGGTAGGGTGAGGAGTAGAGGAAGAGGGGGAAGGTGGGGTGGGAGTGCTAGGTAGGCAGAAAAGCCCCAAATGAAATACCTGCATAGGGTGACATGGAAGAGGTGTCCATTGAAGTATCCATATAAGTCACCTGAACACTGGGACCTTGCAGGTCTCATTATGAGTACAGGAAAATAAGATGCTGTGTGTGAAGGCTACAACAGCTGAGCCGTTGTCTAAGCATCGGAATAGACCCTTCCTGATCATCGTTTCTTGATCACCCCCCTTATAGCCTGATCACCCCCCCTTACAGACTCATCAGCTCATTAGCTCCTCTTAGATCAGGACATAGGTTTATTTTATTAGGTGAAGAAGTGAAACAAGAGGCCAAAAGGAAGGAGGTCTTTTAACTAAGGCAGTTCCCCTGATAATTAGTTGCTTAGCCACTGGAGTGTCCAATGTGAATATATGCACAAAGCAGGAGACTGGAGGATCCTTCTCTGTAGGAACTGTCTAGCTCTAGCTTCTTCCAAGAGTATTCAGGGTACTGAGATGAATGACTGACAGTGTAAGACACTGAACCAACCCACAACAGTACCAACGAGCTGGTCAGTCTCACCCATGTTTTCCGAAGCCTCAGTCAGCCTGATGATTCATTCCCAGAAGATATGTTAGGTCTTTCTTAGTATGTAAAACCAGCTTCCAACACAAAAGGAGAGTTCAGTGGAAAAAAATACAGTTCTTCTGTATGGAGTAAGTAGAGATGACACAACGTGAAAAATGAAAACATACTTTCCAGCATTTAGAATAAGAAAAGATGTCACACACATGTAAAAGAATGCTGAGGATGGGGACAAGAAGACGGGTAGACACTGAATTAGTAAAAGTCAAAATAAGTGTGTTCTCCTGATGGGAAAATAAGATCTGTCTCCTGATGGGCAAAGCATAAGAGAATTTACTAAACTTTCTCAGAGATGACATGAAAAAAAGTCGGTTCTATATGAGAGATCAGAACTTGAAGAAAGAAGTCCTTTATGCTACATAGTAACAAAGGGCCTGCCTTTAAATTTGGAAGGGAAACTGTTTCTATGTAGAATTCTCCACCTAGACAAGTTGCCAAATGTATGTGCAAACAGAATAAAAGAACTTTAAAAACCATCCAAGGATCCAAAACACTGGCCATCACGTTTGTGGTTTTGGTTTTTTCCATAAAGAGACAATGGTAGCCCATATCTGTAACCCACCCCTCTATAGGCAGAGACAGGCAGTTCCCTATGAGATTGAAGCCAATCTGGTCTACGTAGGGAGAGCCAGGCCAGCCAAGACTGTATAGTAATACACTACCTCAAAAACAAACCAACCAACCAAAAAGACAATAGGGAACGTGTAGCAAAGAAAAGTGAGAATTAGTTAAGAAGAAATGCAGGAGACAATAACCCTAGCACAGAAAGGATGTGAAGTCTAGGTTTCTATGTGATAGTTATATAGAGGTTAAATCATAAAAATAATACCGTGTTCTGAGCAGGCAGAGGACAGGACAAGAGGCAACTGTTTCTCTATCATTTGGTAAGTGATGACAAGGGTGGCATAGTAGACGGACAGCTGGGAGGATAATCAGTGAAATTCTCAGGACTGATGTAGGACAGTTCTGCTGAGAGTACAACTATGAGTCAAACTGCACCCTCTCAAAGGATGTGTCAATGTCCTAGCCCTGACAGCATGGCTGAAGGTATCCCTCTTCATAGATGTGGTCTTTGGAGATACGTTATGGGACTATTCTGAAGAGACATGGACAAACTCATCTGTTCATCTAAGTTAGGGAACTAAGGACAACAAAACAATTCAAGTCTAGCTTAAAGAATCGGTAATAGATTGCTTTCAGGACCATAGATGGAACACGGCTCACAAGCATGAATAAGTCAGAATGAGCTACATCACATGAAGCCTACTCCAGCATGGGCACACACATGAAAGCTATCCTAAGGGCTTATCAGGATGACCAAAATATCTGACCCAACTTCCCTGTCCTAGCCCAAGGTCATTTTCATGTCTGAAGCCTACTTCCTTGTTCTAGCCTAAAATTTAGATTCCTGCCTGAAATTACTTCTTTGTTCTAGCCTAATGTCAGATTTCTAGTTCCTCAACCTAGAACTGACTGAACTAATACTTGCATGTAATTAAAATAGTATAAAAGCAAAAGGGAGGAGGGGGATGGGATAGGGGGGTTTAAGTAGGGGAAATGGGGAAAGGCATCTGAATTGTAAATAAATAAAATATTCAATAAAAAAAAGAAGAAAGAAAAGAAAGCTATCCTAGAGCTCCAGGACTTGCTGGCTGCTCAGCTGGGGGGGAGGGGGATTTCCTTCCAAAAGGAACTGTGTTTATACAGTCCTGGGAGAATCTTTGTGAATCTTTTATCTTATGTCTTCCTGAGCTTCCTGAGTTTTACTTATTTCCTGGGTCCTTGTAAATTTGCCCCCCAGGAAGTGACACTTTAATTAGAGAAAATAGCTACACCTTAAGAACTTGTCAAGATGCAACTCACAGGCCACATGAAGCTCATAAAGAAGGAAGACCAAGTGGGGGTGATTCGGTCCTTCTTAAAAGGAGCAACAAAATACTCAAGGGAGCAAATATGGAGACAAAGTGAGGGACAGAAACTGAAGGAGGGGCCTTCTGAAGACCATTCCACCTGAGTATCCATCCCATGTGTAGTCACCAAAGGTAGATGCTGATGTGGAAGTCAGGAAGTGCATGCTGATAAGAGCCTGATATGGATGTCTCCTCAGAGGTCTTCAAGAGTCTGACATATTCAGAGGCAGATGCTCACAACTAGCCATTGAACTGATAATGGGGTTCCCAATGGAGGAGTTAGAGTGAAGGCCATTGGAGCTGAAAGGGTTTGTGGCCCCATGAGGAGAAGAACAATACCAACCAATCACAGCTCCCAGGGTCTAAACCACCAGCCTGGGAGCACTTAGGGCTTCAGCTGAATATATAAGAGTGGAGGGCCCTGCTGGGCATAGGTGAAAGAAGAGATTTTGGACCTCATGAAGGCTGGACGCCCCAGGGGGTGGAAATTTTGAGGGTGGGGAGGTGGGAGTGGGGGGGTAGGTAGGGGTTACATCCGCAGAGAAGAAGGAGGAGGGGTGAGGGGATAGGGGGTTCCTGGGTGGGTGGGGGATGGGGTAAGGGGACAACATATGAAATGTAAATAAAACATACAATTAAAAAAAAGAACTTGTCATGTTAAGATGAGCTCATGATCCATATAAACGACATCCTCACAGAGTGAGGAGAAAACAGAGGTACGCCAAGTGCCCACCGTGTGGCAACAGCAACTCTTGGCATCTTATATTCCATGCCAGGATGCACCACAATCAGCTAGCCTCCAGAGGCATCAAGGGGGCAGAGGAGAGGTCTCCCACAGGTGTCAGAGGGAGTAAAGCCCTGCTGTGACCTTAACCTTGACATCTAACCTGAAAGTTTAGACTTATGTCTACTGATAGTGTCATCACACAATTTGTGGCACATTCTTTCCACAGCCTCAAGAAGTAGTCATACAGAATAATCAGTATTTATTAAGTATTCTTTGCTATAACTTTTGTTAACAGAAGTATATAGAACTGGGGCATGAAACTGTTTCCTCCTTATCAATACAATGTACCTATGAAGACTTAATTTGTCAAGAAATATCTGTGTTACTGGAGTATCCAGTATGTAAAATGCTTTATATCACATAGAAATAAACATCAGAATAACAAATAGCTACTTTCATAGCTATTGTGTAACTTGTTATATGCTCAGCAATATCATAAATGTGTCAAATCATTTGTTAATTAACTCACTGAAGGTTTTTATTTTATTTTATTTTATTTTATTTTATTTTATTTTATTTTATTTTATT
>NW_021604633.1:4474747-4497100 GCF_004785775.1 Grammomys surdaster | reverse complement strand
TTTTATTTTATTTTATTTTATTTTATTTTATTTTATTTTATTTTATTGAGATAGGGTTCTAAGTTGTCCAGACCAGGCCTTACTCTGTAGTATAGACTGGCCCCACATTTGCAAGCCTCCTGCCTCAGCTTCCCATAAACTGGGATTAGAGGTGTATACCATCACACCAGAATTTTATTAGGTTATTTCTGCTATTATTTATTTTTTCATACGAAAAAAATCCTAGAGAATTGTTATGAAAAGACGAAGTAAATGACTACATTTGGATGAAACCCAGGATGCATCATAACCAGAGTTTATGCTGGTAACTATTCCAGCAGATTGAGTCAAGACAGTAAGTGAGGGTATGGAGCAGAAAGTTGGAACACATTACCTCCAAGAATGTGTGTAAATTATTCCTATGCTTTCTATAAATGGATCTTAAGCTACAAATGAAAGTAGAGGTATTAACAAACTGTCCTCTAAAGTGGCGTTGGTGTCATATAGAAATACACTTAAACAAGAAACCACTGGAAGTCAGCAGAATGACTAATGGTAGAATGTGTCCCCCAAAACAGGGATAAAGAAATTCATGGATCTGGGGGTGGGTAAAACCTCTCCAGAATTTTGTGAGTATAATGTGAGGTATACAGTTTACACTCCTAGCCAGATCCAAGCTTCCTGCAGAGCTCACAGAGACCTGCCTTCTTCCTGAAGCCCACATGCCCTGCACTGTGAAGCTGACCATCTCCCTGGAAGAAAATGCTTTCTCTTTGTGGCCATCCCAAAACTGCAACTGGGGGATGAAGCTGACTAACAATTCACTGTCGAAGAATGCAGAGTCTGAAGATTCTAGTAGAAATAACATTTTAGGATATATGATGATGCTGCCTCTTTCAACTGTTGAGAAGACTAGACAGATACTAACTTCTAATACTGTACCTCACAAATCAGTATACACATTAAATAGCAAGCAAAAAATTACATTAAAAAAGTATCATTGAAAATGACATGCCTCATTCTTTAATTATCAACCAGTTGGTGACCCAAATTCTTATTTATTTGACTTAATTTCATCTTTTAAAAATGCTAATAAACTCTGTGTTGTTTATCAGCAAAATTAGCTGTTAGTCTTCAGAAGGCTAAACTTTTCCTGCCCCTGTGAGACTACATTTTTCTCTCCAAAATTATATTAATAGTAGCAATTTTTCCTATATGATACTTTTTATGTATAGCATACCCTGAAAGCACAGAGTTATGAGCACACATTCCTTATACTTTGACAACATTTAACAAATACCTTTCTTAAAGTGTCAAATGAATTTTAACCAGATGCATTTCTCCCCACTGTATCCCCTAGAACTTAACTCATATGGCTGCCCCCCACCCCCGCCTCCTTCCACCGGTCTCCCTCAAAGATGACACTGTCCCCAGTACAGCTTCAGAAGGAGAAGCCATGGCTCCATGGGTTTCTTTCTCAATGTTTCCCATCTTTTTCATTTCTGATTCTTACTGTGCACATGATGCTCTTTCTCTGACTACTCACTCTGGGAATCAGGGACTCTCCTCAAACTCTATGCTTGTCTGGATTCCTGACTCATCCTTCATATGACATGGTTGAAGGATGATTTCTAAGCAGGATGAGCCCTGATGGCGTATTTTGTTTTGGTTTGTTGTTGTTTGGATGTTTCTTTGTGTGTTTTTTCTTTTTTGTTTGTTTGCTTGTTTTTCAATAAAAATAGAGTGAGTTATAGGAAAGGAACGATCTAGAAACCAAGAGAAGGCAAGAGACACCTACCCAAAACTGTGCTCCCTCATCAAGGGTCACTGTGTCCCCTAGGATCCTTGGTCATGTTGCCTAATGGCAGTGCAGGATAGGTGACAGCTACTGGCATCTAGCAGGTTGAGGCTATGGATGATGGAGACCAGACCACAACAATAAAGCGGGGTCCTAACCATGGGCCAGCAGGTCTGGGAAAGAAAAGTGAGAAATTTGTAAGCTTTGAGAAGGAGTCCAGCAGCTGCATAGGTGTGCAGAGGCTTAAGTCCCTGAAATGGTCTGGGAAGATCTAAATGTCTGACTTGTCAATGTTGCTTTCCCTGACAACCGTATAGGGAAATCAGGCTGCTCTTCAAGTTCCCTTGAGGTTGGAGGCAACTTTCTTTTGGCTGTGTCACGGTATTGAGACAGGTATTATGCAAGATCCAGGTCATTTGTGGGGTTACTCGTACTCCCCCTACTTCTGGCTTCCTGGTATAAATTTCTCCTACTTGTGAATAGTAAATAGAGGACAGGGCTATTCCCACTGAGTTTCCATGATGTGACCATTGTTCCTGGGCCACACTTCATGAAGCCACTGAAGAATATTACACATCATGCATTAAAAATGCATAACAGCATTAAAAATGACAGCATTTTTTAATGATAAGACTACCCTGGTGATTGTACTCCCCAAGGTAGCTTCTAGATTTTGGGAGCTTGTGTCTTGTGTAGCTAAACTCAACCACTATGTGAAACTCATGGTGTTGATCCCAGATGGTGTGCCTAAGATGATCCTGTTTGCTAAGGTACATGCTTTTATTATTCTTAAGGCTTATCTTTGTTTCTGAGGGTCAAGAAAATTCTAATATAAACTTCCAGGTAGCAAAGAAATGCATTCAAAGTATTACAATAGTCTTTCTTTGCAGAGGACGCATGATCTTTATGGTATGGCACTCTATACTTTTAAGGGGAGGGCTACAGTACTTATACTGACTCTCTACCCAGCTTCATGTCTCTACTTCCTGGCTGTGATGTCTCCATGTTATTAGTATATATCTGTCAATTTAAGCTACTTTATGATGTCCACAGTCTTTTTGCCTGTGGTAGAACATTTAGTATGGTCTTGACCTATCAGATCTGAGATGTGGAAAGGCATCGCTGAAGAAGACGTAACTTCTTTAAGCCAAAAGATCCTGGGATCATGGGCTCTTATTCTTCCTAAGAACTCCAGGCTGTCCACTTATAGTGTCTTTAATGATAGTTATCTCCAGCCATGGAGACTGGTAAACCACATGGTCACTTCACAGACTAAGGAAAACCCAATAGAACCTTAGAAATCTGGACTCTCCAGAGTATGTTGGGAACACTGGAGGTCCCAGGCTGAAGGAGCCATCATCCTGCTGAAATTCTGACCCATGAAGACAGCATTTTAATTGCTTTGAATTGAGATTTCTATTCATCTGTTTTTCTCCAAACTATATAAATAAAACAACTATATTCATTGAAGGAGCCCCATGTTACTTTCCAAAAGAAATGCTAGGCTTTACCACTGTACATCCGTAAGTCAGAAAGAATACGCCATTCTTTACTGTTCTAGAAGAAGCATTAAGTCTGGTTCCACAATCAGCACTGACTTTGGGTGTGTCCTTGAGCCAGGTGACTGTCTGGGAGGAGCTTGACTCACTTGCTTCCTTGATTCTTTTTCCATTTCAAGGGTCAGGTTATGTTCATATTATAGGTATCAACAACCCTCAGTGTTCATGTTACTCTCCTCCTTGACTTGTACTCATAGATCCTGCATGGATTTGCAAACCTAACCTGGTGTCTAGGTATTTCCTTTAAACATCACCATGGTCTTTAATAAATGATTAAGGACCCAACTGTATATTCTAATTTGCATACAAACATGGCCCTTAGTGAACTGGCAAAACAAAAACTATGATGAGTCATTAAATTTAATGCTTTCACTGAAAGTCTAATGCAGTTTCCATCATTATTGGCATTTCATATTTGTATAGTGTTTGGGCATGATAAACTAGCTTTGCATGCATTTAACAAATGACGTTAACAAATACCCAACACTGTTCCAGACATTAAAGGGAGTGGGAAATACAAAACTGGAGTAACTAACTCAAATACAGACAAATAAAAGTTATAATGAAAAGTTTTATGTAAAGGCAGATGGCAGCAGCTTTGGGCCATATCCCAGGCACTGGTGAAATGCTAGCCTAACACTCATAACAGAGAATTAAAACCTGACAGCCATTCCCAACATACTTTCTTCATCCCCTTACTGAGTCATAATGACAATTTGAAATTATACATTTTTAAGGGGTAGAGCTTTTGCTTCGTGCTTACTTCATGATATGGTTGTCTTTGGGCAGCAAAGAAGGGTACTCGATTAATGTTTGGTATAGTGAAGTTTTCTCTAAATAACCTGACATAATTCTTTGAGATTAGCTCTGTTGAGTAAATGCTCTTTCTGAGAAGGTCATGGGTTCTTGAGAGGTCATGGTGACAGCCAATAAACTTGGTCTCACTCAGAATTTGTGGTTTTGTAGCCGCATATGTCAGCTGCACTGTACTGGACTCTATGCTACTCTCATCTGCGTTCCAGCTGTGTGAGCTCAGGAAATGGCCTCGCAGTCTAGTACTCTACCTTCTGGTGCTGGCTGGCTTATGTCAACTTGACACTAACAAAAGTCATGTGGGAACCTAGCCTATAGGTGGAAGAGTCCAGCTCACTGTGGGTGGGACCAGCCCTGGGCTTGTGGTGCTGGGTGTGATAAAACAGTGAGCTATGAGGAACAAGCCCATAAGCAGCATCCTTCCACGGTTTCTGTTTAAGTTCCTGCCTCCAGGTTCCTGCCTTTTTTTAAAGTTCCTGCCATGACTGCCTTTAATAATGAACTTTGATATAGAAGAGCAAGAAAAATAAACCCTTTAATTTCCAAGTTGCTTCTTGTAATGGGGTTCCATCACAGCAATAGAAATATCAATGAAGATTTTATTTAATGTCTCCTGGATTAAACGAAAACAAGTTTCATCTATACAAGTATAAATACTAACAAATAAAAGCATGCTAAATATTAAAACATATATAAAATGGGTTCAATGGCCAAATAGAGTTTATTCCAGAATATTGTTTAACATGTGGAGCATTAATGGTGCCATTTAACAAATTAATAATATTAGGGACAAGAGACTTGAGTATCAGAAGAGATGGGAACCCTGACAAGCTCCACCTGTCATGAAGACCTCAAAACTATGAGCAAAGGGGATGTTGTTCACCTGGAAAAGAGTATCTACAAATAACACAGCAGGAACATACATTGGATTTACTCAAGTGCTATATACTCTGTTTTGGTGTACAAAGGTATACCTGCTATTTGATAAGAGGTTTATAGCTTTAGATTCTATTATGAGGTCTATTCTTGACAGTTCTACTTAATATCTCACTGGAGGTTTAACCAGGGCAATTATGTAAAACAGAAATAAGTAACATCGAGTTTGGAAAGGAAGAAATAGAACTACCTCTCATTGTAGATATAATTTGGTCTGAATGAGAATCGAAGGCAACAGCCAAATACTGTCAATGGCATCAACATCCAACTCGTCACCACTGAAATTTCTAAATATTGAGTTAATCAAGCAAGTCATTTTAAAACAGCACTGAAAATACAATAATTAGAAATAAAACAAAAAACTTATAGTCTGAAAACTATAAATTGTTGAAAGAAATCAAACATCTCAGTAAATTGGAAGTATTGTTTAACTAGGGATCATATAATGTATTACCACGGTGACACCATCTCCCACCTTGCCCTATGGATTTACACAAGACCTGTCAGAATACCAGTTACCATTTCTGCCAAGTCAACCACTTCTCATGGCATGTGTCTTAGTTAGGGTTTCTATTGTGATGAAACACTAAGACCCAAAAGAACTCACATAAAATCCAAATGGACCAAAATAATGTTTAAAAGGTTCAGACTTGCAGGACTCACACCTATCAATTGCAAACAAGCTATGGAGCTGCAATCATCAAGACAGTGGATGCTGGCATTCAGCCCTGGCCTAAGGACAGACACCCAGATCAATGGATTCAGCCGAGGGCCCAGAAATAAATCCACATGTTTATTGTCGATTGATTTTCAGACATAGCACCAGAACAATTAAATGAGGAAGAAATAGTCTTCTCAACAAGCTGTCCTGAGATAATTGGATATTCACCTCAAATCATATATAAAAATTAAGTAAAAATAGGTCAAAGACCTTATTAAAAGAGTTAAAGCTATGAAACTCTTTTCAGAACGTGGATATAGATCATTTTTGCTTTAAAGCAGGCAATAGTTTGTTCGATGTGACATCAAAAATACAAACTACAAGATAAAAATTAATAATAAAATGTGACTTTCATTAATGTTAAAACCCTTTGTGCTTTAGCAGATTGAATTTTAAAAATGAAAAATGACCAATGCTCTGAATGTAAATATTAGCAAATCATGTATTTTACGAGGAGCACAGTAATAAAGACAACTCTGCTGATGTGGGCATAGCATCTCAATGGACATTTTTCCAGAGCAGAAGTGCAAATAGTGAAAAAGTACAAGACAAATGCACCATGGAGAAATGTACAAGTCTGAATAAGATGAAACTGTCACCTCCACCAAGATGGCTGGTGGTGAAGTACCAAGACTCTCATGCACTCTGATGCAGTTCAGTCATCCTGTCTCCTGAATTCTGAACACAGAACAGCCATGAAACCCTCTAAAGCATCCTCATATTCTCCTGCCTCACAGAACTCTAAATAGTTCCACAAAGAAGCTGCCCATGGGCACCCATCATAGTCTTAGCCATAAGAAGAAATAAAGCAACCTAAAGGTTCAGACACAGTTTAACGAATGGAGGAACTATAATTTTATCCATTCCATTTCAAGTGGAATATAATTTGGTAATAAAGGGAAATTGAAATACTGATAGAACCTAGCGTGTAGATCTACCTTGAAAAGGTTAGGCAAAAATGAAAGGAACCAGTCACAAAAGACTACAAGCCAGTGACTGACTAGGGCTGTGGGACTGAAGGAAAAGGCACAGTGCCTGCCAAGTGCTAAGATTCTGAGAGACAATGCTGGGATCTAAAACGAATTGCGATGGTTGCATAGGGCAGGCATTACAAAGCCCTACACAGACTCTTAGATGGCATATTTTAAATGAGAGAGTTACATGACATGTGAACTATGTCTGCCAAGGACTGAGTGTTGATGTCTCTATAAAGCTCATGTGTCAAAATCTTAGTCCTGAATGTTATGCTATTAGAGGTAGGAACATTTGGTTGGTGACTGAGTCAAGAAGATGAGACCCTTGGAATGGGATTAATACCCCTATTGAAACGCCCTAGAGAACTCCTTCCTGCATATCACTAGGTGAAGGATACAGATAACCCTTGATGGCCTAGAAGGCCTTCAGTAGACACAGAGACCAACACCTGAGTCTTGCACAACTTGCAGTCCAGAACTTTCAGAAGCAAGTGAGAGGTTTGTGAAACTTCTCATGGTATGTGTCTTACTCAGGGTTTCTATTACTGTGATGACCCCATAACCAAACAGCAAGTTGGGGAGGGGAGGGTTTATTTGTCTTACACTTTCACATCTTAGCCTATCATTGAAGAAATTCAGGACAGGAACTGAAACAGGGTAGGAACTTGGAGACAGGAGCTGATACAGAGGCCATGGAGGACTGCTGCTTACTGGCTTACTCGTCCTGGCTTGTTCAGACTCTCTTATAGATTCTCTTTCAGACCAGGGGTGGCCCTACTCACAGTGGGCTGAGGCCTCCTACATCAATCATTAAGAAAATTCTGGACAGGCTTACTTATAGTCCAATATTATGGAATTTCTCAATTGGGGTTCTCTCCTCTCAGATGACTCTAGCCTCTGTCAAGTTCACACATAATTAGGCAGCATAGTATGTGTCAGAGCAGTGTAAACTGGCTGAGACCATATCTGGATGAGCTTCAAAATAGTGAGACCAGTACAAGAAGAAATAAAATACATAAATAAAAAAACAGACAAACTCACAAGTACTTATCATAATAGAAAAAGGACCTATTCTTACATTATAAAACTTCTGACAGTCAAATCACAAAATGTATGTATGCAGACACACATGCACATGTGTATGTGTGTCTGCATGCAATTTTGTCTTAAAAGAAATATAATATCCAGAATATGTAAATAATTTAAAACAATAAAATAATAATAAATAGTTTCATTGAAAAACTGAAAAAATGCTAACTTGTATGCTTTGTGTAAATAGCCAACTAAGCATTTTGAATAGTTTTCTATATGATTTTATCAGAAAATAAAAATTATATTCAAATTATATTACAATCTATACCATTTGCACTCTTCTCCAAAATGGACTGAAGCAAGAGACATAGAGAGATGGAGGCAGATACACCAAGGAGAATGAGGATGGGGGTCAGGGGCGGGAATCACAGCATTCACCCAGCTCAAGAGGCTGGATGGAATGGTTGCATTTCAGTGGTGTTCACTTAAGATAAACATTCATTTCCCAGAAATTTCCATTCCAGAATTCTTCACCTTTGTTACACCCAACAGTGATGTGCATGTGTACCCCCAAATGGCAGGAACCAAATGTGTGCTGAGAGCTACTGTCCTTAACATTCCCTGGAGCCTCCAGTCAACTCTGGCTGACAATGGAATGGTTAACCCAAGGGTGGCACATGCCCACAGTGCAATCCTATAGAGCAACAAGGTACATGAGCTTCAACTGCATAGAATAACATGAATAAACATACAACATGCAGAGTGGCATGACCAAGGAAAAGAGAACATATTCAACATTGGAAGCTAATCTAAGGGCTAAGTGGTCCAGGCATTGGTTACTTTGGAGAAGATGGGCAGGACCTTAGCAGCTGTTAGTGCAAGCTCATCATGGTCTGAGCTAGACACACACTTATCAGCTGTACTGAGCTCTACACTTACATCCATGGTACTTACTTAGGATTCAAAACCCTCTTCTCCATGATTGTTATTGTTCAATAAATCATCTACAAAATATATTAATGGCAAACAATATACAGATGTAATTTAGGGGTGTTTTCTATGTTGTTAAAACTATGCCTTAAAAATCAAAGCACAGGAGTCTGATGCAATAGCTTAGTAGTTAAAAGCATTTGCTGTTCTTGCAAAGGACCCAGTTAGAGTTCCCAACACCCACTTGGCAGGTACACATGTCTGTAACTCCATTTGCAGGGGAAACAAGCTATTTTTCTGGTTTCCCCAGGAAACAGGCACACCTATGATACACATACATACACATGGAGGGGACCTTCATTCACATAAAATAAAAATACATCTAAAATATTTCTTTTAAAAACCTCAGATAGATAATTTGAGATAATATTTGCTCTGTGAACCTGGGACAGATGTAAAGTCGAGGGAGAAATACTTGGGCATATGCTCCAGTACTGGAAACAGAAGGCTTTGCATTAGGGTTATGGTGTCAAGCGCCACACAATTTTTTGCATGCTTTTCACGGATGAGTGGGAGCAAAAGCCTGCTACAGTCAGCTGGGCGAGAGATGAGAGATGAAGGCAGGCTGAAATGTAAAGACAGTGACGACTGTAAGATCTGTGGCTCTTGGAAACACTACAAACCCTGATAATCAATGGCGTTTGCAGGTGGTCCAGGCATCTGCCCTCAACTCCTGGTAGAGGGTAAGACTAAGGAGAAGCCAGTAAGAGAACATTAGGACAGTGCTCTGAGCATGTTTAAATTGAGATGCATGTAGGGAATAGAAATGTCAGGTAAGCAGTTGGGTGCATGTAAATGCTGCTTTTAGAGGAGATGTCTGGGTGGGCAAATGGATCTAAAAGCCATCAGCATAAAAACGGCACCACAGAGTTACTGGAGCAGATACAGCGCCACGCTCATTACTATTTTCATCCCCATTACCAAGTATCTGACCAAAAAAAAGGAGCTTTAAAAAGGAAGAGTCCATCGTGGCAGAGAACAATGGGTAGAAGCCTGGGGTTTCTGATTCAGTGTTCAGGAAGCAGAGAGAAATGAATACCACAGTTCATGTTCCTTTGAGTCCATCTAAGCTCCATCATGTGGATGGTGCCGCCCTTATTTGCTACATATCTTTTCCCTCTCAGTTCATCCTCTGGCACACCCTTATGTCATATGCCTGTATGTCAAGCACGTGATGACACGTATATCTCAAGTCTCATATGTCCTATGCAAACTAACAATGACTATTAGCCCTCGCAAAGGTTTTAGAGTGGACATAGAGGCACAGATGGAATCCAGATTTCGTGCTGCTCAATTTAAGACTTAGGTTTGAGGGGAGAGGAAGAGCAAGTGAGAAGATTACAAAACATAGTTAAACACAAGCCATCCTGGAGATGGTGGCATCAAAGGATGGGGGACATCTCTAGAGTCTTCATTCCTCAGAGGACTCTGTAAAGTTCAGAGAGATGAGCCAAGAAAAGCCACCATTGAATGGTTAAATGTGGACATACTAAAATTACACAAGTCATCACTGAGAAAAGAAATTACCATGGGACTGGTGGACAAAGAATACAATGATGAAGAGGAAGGAAGGGAAACCCTCTCTTTGGACATCACTTGTAAATGTTTTGCTAGGAGCAGATTCCCCGTGATTAATAGCATTGGTATTACCGTGGGGTTCTCGGTGAGTGATCTAAGGTCTTGGATATAATAGACACTAAAAATATTCAAGTGAATTAATAAATGAATAAGAATGACCTTATAGTATATTTCCCCAAAATTAACTCAAAATGCATCCCATAAGTCTTTATTCCTTCAAAATATCATAATAAAGAGTAATCCGAATGACAGACTCTGTCATAAACTACAGTGAGCCTGTGGTAGGGATAAAATGTGTTAGCCATGAAAGCTAGCCATCAGAGGAGAAACCTCCCTCCAGACTTGGCTTAATTCTGTTGTCCTTCAACCCACATGCATGGTATCTTCAGCTATAGAGCCTTATGAGCTAGTGCTGGTTAGAAACCAATGGCATTGGCAGTAGCCTGAAATGAGTTGGGGCCTCTGGGGCATCCTTGTCCAATAGTTTATAGGAAAATGTCCCACCACCGGGATTAGAGATTTTGTTTACTAACTTTAGGCTTCAGAGAGGAACATTATCTGCCCATAGAGGTACCTCCATTAAAACTGATATATGTAAATGAAACGGCAGGTTTCCACAAGGCTTTTACATATATCCTTATGATTAACTTATCCTTATGATTTAGTTAACCCTTCCTTCCACCCTCTTCTCTCTTCTATAACCTAGTGTGATACTCAACTGACTTTTATACTTACAACATTTTCTTTTCTACTTTTGTAACATATGCATTCTGCCTTACCCCTTTCCTTGAGGCCTCTCCCCGTCTCTCACTCTCAAATGACACCTTTCTAGCTTCCTAGTCTTTATGAGGAGTCCAATTTAAACACACTAGTCTAAGAATTAGAAGCTAGATTCAACATACATGAGAGAACATGTGACATGGGTCTATAGGGCCCTGGCTCATCTCACTTAGATAATATGAAGAAGCTCACAACCAAGTGGTAGACCTGTCGAGAATCAGCAACTGTGAGTGCTCAGCCACAAACAGAACATCAATACCACCCCTCCCCCCAAGGCTCAGTGAACACTGAGGAAGAGGGGCTCAAAAGAATGGAAGAGCCAGTAGTTGGGGAGAAGTCTTTTGGAAACAGCACTTCCTGGGTGTGACAGAGCCATGAACCCACTGCAGCTTTGGTTATCAACATAAGAACTGGGTAAGACTAGGTTTCTCAGTATTTCACCATGCTTGGGGAAGGCACAGCTCCTCATTGAAGGACTATGAAGAGTCAGTGGGGACTGGGAGAGGGGATCTCATTTTTTCCCCAATGATACAGACACTAATAAGTTGTTCATGTTCAAGTAAATAACTTCATGAAAACAACACTAATTAAATTTAGTAGATCAAAGGAGAGAAGGAAATAAGAGAGAGAGAAGAGGGAGGGAGGGAGGGAGGGAAGGAGGGAGGGAGGGAGGGAGGGAGGGATGAGGAACTTACTGGAAAACGTTTCAGTCGTAGTGAAAATGATCAAAATTCAATATATGTATTTACTAAATTCTCAAAGAACAAAAGTAACATATAGAGTAGTATTTTTAAAACAGTGCCAACATTTTACAAAACTGTATTTTGAAAGGACCATATGCCAGGATCAAACAGGATTTATTTCTGGGATGCACCATGGTTCAGTATATGAAAAGGAAGTTAATATAATGAAGAGGAAAAGAAAAACCACACAATCATCCCAATCAATGAGGAGAAAATATACTTGACACAATTAAGCACATGTTCATGGTAAAAATGCTCAAAAAACTAGAAATGGAAGGAAATTGTCATAACTAATAAAGGTCACAGATGAAAAGTTCACGGCTACATCACACTCAATGAGCCTCAGACTCAGGCAAGGAAGCTACCTTTACCACTCCTAATGAACACAACCCAGAAAGGCCTAGCCAGAGAGAGCAAGCAACTCAAAACTAACCCTTGTCCAAGTTAGAGATGTCAAATAAGCCTTTTGTGAGGAAAGAGTCTTTGGTGGAGATAGGAATTATCATCTCAGAACCTCGGAAGTAAAGAATGGGTTCAGTTCAGCAAAGTTGCACAATACAAAAACCCACTCATTAAAGCAGACTTTGGAGAGATGGGGAGAAGGTAACTAGGAACTAGGTTCCTGGTACCCACATGACAGCTCAAAACACCTATAAATCAGCTCTGAGAGATCTGATGCCCTCCCTCTTCAGGCCTCACACACATGCCATACAGTTACGCACACACACATATATACACACATAAATGTAAGTAAAATAAAGCTTAATTACTGTTTGGCTAAACACAATGAACAAACTGAAAAGAAACTTATAAAAGCAATCTCACTTATTGGATTGTAAAAAACCCAGAAGTAGTACTAGCTCATAGCTAGGCTCACACTCCAGTCCTGTATACAACAGCTAAGCTATGGAACCCACCCAGGTGTCCCCCTAAATGGGCATAAAAATGTGGGATACATACACACAGAAAAGTTTTTTTTTCCAAGCATAAAGAATGGAAATGTGTCATTTGTAGGATGTAACTGGAGATAATCATGTTATGCAAATTAACTCAGTCTCAGAAAGACAAAATAGGATCTATTTTCTCTCATTTGTGTTTCCTAGATTTTATATAGATCCATAAAATCATGTATCTATGACATGAAAGTAGATTGAGAGCCATGTAACAGAAGAAGGAGACTAGTGGGAGAGAGGGAGGAAAGCTAAGGGCCGTGGCATGTGGAGGAGCTGGAATAACACATAATACATGTATGTGGGTGTGCACACATCTGTGTATAACAAAATGCCACATGCAATGAGTGGATACAAAGACAACCTAAGGTATCCCCAAGTAAATTGAAAGAGATTCCATAGAAAGGAAGACTCAGTGCTGCCCAAAAGCCTGGGCTACCCTGAGCATCTTAGAGATTTAAAAGAGATTATTATCAAAATCTCAGTTGTACGTTTCACAAAAGTAGAAGCATCATCGTAACATTCCTTTGTGACCATTGAAGATCCAAAATATCCAAAGAAAAAGAGGCCTTGAAGAAAAAGAGCAAAAGCCCCAAATGTCACAGCTCCCACTTCCAGAACACAGGATGAAGCCACCATACCTGAGCAGTTGTGCTAGGGTGGTGTCTACTTGATACTGCCTACACATCGTTGTGTATTTCTTTATGTGTTTCCTGTCAGGCTTTGAGCTTTATTTCCCATCCTGTGGTCTATTTAAGATATGGTTGGGTTTGGGCAATGATGCATCAAATCACCATTCAGTTTCATCCAGTGCTGCACTCACTTTTTCCGCAGATGGTCTAACTGGAGGGCCATATTTGTAGCTATCCCCAAACTCTGTTTTTGTTATATCCTGTTCGCATGCCACAAGTGCAGTGTCTCCTTTGCCCCTCCGAGGATGGCTTCCACTCTGTCACTGGGAACTTCCTCCACATGGGGGTTTTATTCAGTTTCTTTCATGCCACAGTTTCTCTTCAGAAACCTGGAAATTTTCATCTCTGTGTTTAGAGGGCACAGACAGCCCCTGCTTCTGTCTGTGCTTCTCTGGTTTCATTGTCCCTGGTGTCTCTTGAGTGAAGAGCCAGAGAACTAGGCCTCAGTGGGGGAGAGTTTCCTCATGTATAGCATTCCGTCCAAGCGCTTTTACAATTTCTGGAACATGAGGGAGCAAGTGAAGACGAGTCTTCAACTGTATCCTTTGATAAAGGGATCTTGACTTAAAAGATCAGGAATTGTAAGGATGCCAAGGATGTAGGGAAAGGGTTGGTTTAATGTTTACCAGAGGGGGAAAAATCTCATTAAGTCACCTGTTTAAAAAGATCAACAGCCTATGATAAATTGTCCTTCATCTAACTTAGTCTTTGGGGTCAAAGTCAGCCCTTAAGATTTTTAAAAATCAGCAATTTATTGTTTTATCACAGAAGAATGTGTAGCTGTGATATGGGTTCCTGTGTGTGTGTTAACACATATATGTTATTTTTACTTAACTCTGTTAACAAGATCACCTATTGTCAGAACACAGTCCAGAACCAAGAATGGATTCATGTGAAGAAAACTCTGCATGCTGTGAGACAGTCTGAAACCAACCAAACAAAAACAAGAACTATGCAGCCTCAGTTTCTTCAGAATGGGTCGTTGGTAACTATTCTTGGAATGTGTTTCCATGCTTTCTGGGTGTAGCGGATAGAAGTGAGTATATTTCAGATCACTCGTTGCAACTGGCTATTGCTATTTGTATGCCTCTGTGGAAAAACATGTTTTTGCCATTTGTGGCTATTCCTTGTGGTTATATACAGCTTGAAATTATGAGAATTTTGATCCTGTCACCTTCCTTAACCCTCAGAGTATAAATTTTCCGGGGTTCTGAATAAAGTTGCCTATTGCATGAGGCTTTAGGCTGCCTCATTTTAGGCTCCATCCTCCCAGGTCCCGTGGCCTCTAGAACAGTGACAGTCTATAGTTTAAACATTTTTCTGAGTTGAAGTACTTCCAGATAGCAGAATATTCTCCTAGAATATTTCCTGATCTTTATTCTAAACATGGCCAGATTTAATATCACCATGAAACATACCTACAGGTGTGTCTGTGAAGGTGTTTCTGGACAGAGTTAATTGAGGAGAAAAGCACCATCCCACACGTCTGTGGCACCATTCCATGGGTTAGTGTTGTCCACTGAATAAATATGCAGAAACAGACTGAGTAGCAGCCTTTGATGCTCTTTACTGCCTGGATGTATGCAGAGCAAGCAGCTGCCTCAGACTCCTGCCCCGTGGCATCTGCAGTGACAGACCAGATCACCTCAAACTGTGAGACAAAATAAACGTTTACTTTTTTGGGTTGCCTTTATCAGTTATGTATATTTTCCATAAAAATACAAAGACCATTACAACTAATGCCATTTTGAATGAAAAACAAATTGTTTATAATTCCCTGAGCTACTTTATGCTTCTTTAAATGAGCTGTGCTGAACTATAAGGTACTATAAGTAATTCTCCCCCCGCCCCAAGTTTCCAAAGTTAGTGTTTCTCAGCAATGAAACCAGGCTGGAGCCATGTGGTTAACGTGCAAGGTGCCTGCTCTCAGAATCAACAGTAAACATAAAACTAGAGGTATATTTGTTTTTTTTTTTAATATATCTGCTATCTGCTGAAATGAGAAGACTTCTTTTCCTGGAGTGTGACACTCAAGGCCTGGGCTTTGAAGGCTAGAATCCACACATCTCATCCTTCAGAGTAATGCCTGTAAAACCTTTCCTAGTCTCCAGGCCTTTTGTTGCATGTTGTCGGAGACAGGGTCACAAGTCAGAGGCATCTCAAGAACTATTGCTCACTACCTGAGAGACAAACTTACACAAACCGTGAAGCTTCTGCTCAGGTACTATTAGGCTACAAGGAGCTGTTAAATGCATTGATTTAAGCTTAGCTGATGAACAAGTCTTGGTTCCAGTGACATTACTTAGTAGGTCCGGCCTCCTAGGCAAAGACTAATACTAGGCAACCATAGAGTTTCAGAATTTCTAAATGCTAAATTTCCATTATAGGCAAACCTAAAAGATCACAGGCATATTCATGGCCAACAGGGGCTATTAACAAGCTCTGTGTGATTTAGTTCACCAACATTATCTAGTTAAATGAAAGACAGTTGAAATTAGCTTCATCTACAAAATGCTGTCACTAGCTGCTGCTGTCGTGTAACTCACAGAAGAAAACAACTTTCAAAAGTCCCATTTGTTTCCAGATAGATGTACATGAGCTGATACCCAGTGGGGGTGGATGAAGTGTCAAATTGAAATGCTTGGAAACCACAGGCAAGGCAGCTCCTTCTGTCTCAGGCAATAGAGACTAAGAGGTGCTGGGGCTGACTGAGTAATGGAAAGAACCCCCACAAAGCCAGGAGCACTAAGGATAAAGAGGCATATACTGGGAGTCACCTTTTCAGAAATGAAGAGGTCATAGCTTATAGCTAGCACAGCCTGAAATGTGGTTTGTGTGTGTCGGAGGCATAGGTGAGAGCCTAGGTCAGGCACAATGAAGTTCCAGAAATAGGTAACTTACTGAAATAGGAATTGTTTCAAAGTTCCAAAACCTGAGGTCTAGACTGGGGGAGTCAACCTCTTTGATAATGCTGTATGTCATCTGTGCATGTGTTGGTATGCTTTCATAGCTATTGGGATGCATGTGACATAGGTTAGTCATGTCTGGTATAGGAAATGTTATACTCCTTCTGATGCCTGTGAGGAAAGGGCTTATCATTCTGCGTCTAGAGGTGTATAACATCCTTGATCTCACTGGGAGGCAGCTTTGCACTAATGTCTGCCTCCGGGGCCAACTCTACCACATCTTATGTGTGTCTGACTCATCTTCATAAATACCAGCAGTCACATTAGTCTAGAAACCTCCTTCTAGAGTAGCCTCCACTCAACCTATTTAATCAGCAGCAATCCTATTTCTAAATATGGTCATGTCCCAGGTACAGATGCTGAGGACTTCCATATGTGCCCTTTTGAGTGGAAAGGATATGGCTCAATATAAAACCAATGACAACTGGATTTGGAGATCAGGAACCTCTGTCTGTCTTCCTTCAAATTCCTAAGTCCCTAGGTATCTTTAAATATATTGTTTTAAATGATTCTTCAGCTCACTTACAAATCTAAACTGCCAGTTTTCTGTCATCAGCTGTTGCATGTCCAAATGATCTGTATTTCTGAAGAGCACATCATTGGTAATGCCTTATAGAATAAAATGCAGGCTTCCAGGCCAATGGGGCCAGCATATTGTAGTCATGCTCATAGCATGCCTTCAGAAGGGTAGAGGGGAGACTGAAAAGTACCACTGGGAAGCTGTAACACACGCACATGAGGGACGTGGATGATGCTCACTGCAGAAGATTGATTACAATGTGAGATATACAGCATGTATGCCTTCTGGTAAACAATGGTCATTATTGCGAAAAACAAATAGAGAACTATTATTCTGATTTAATAAAAGATACCCTGGAAAAAGAGAAAAGGAAGTGGTGGCTAAAAAATTGTGCACCCTTCAAAGAAGTTGGGAGTACAGACCTCTGTAGAGGAGGGAGGAAAGTGGCCCACTCAGGGTAGCCTTGCGAAAAGAAATGAAGCAAGATTCCATGGTGTTAGATATGAACATCGAAGTGTAAAGATTTCAAGTCCCTGCAGGGTATTATCGCACAGAGAATTGAAAGGAAATAATTACCAGCAAGTGCTATTGTGCAAAGAACAGGAGAGCGCCGGCAACAGCAGGTACTGCCCAGCATTACTCTCCCACACAGCATCTAGCAAGGGCGATAGGAGCTAATCACCATCACCATCGCTCAGCTCACCTCTCACTTTGGAGAGTGGTACCATATGGGTCCAGGTGTGACTACAATGAGACCATAGCTTCCGTGTCCCAAGCTTGAAGCTGCATGAGCAGCACCTAGAGCCCTGAGCCTGTGCTGCTCTCTGCCACAGCCAGTGCCACACCCACCAGGTGCTCCTACCAGCCACAGTGTTGTCTCCATCTCTGCCATCGAAGGAAGCTACTGTCTGCGAAAGCGGCAGACCAGCCTGTGCCTTCATCTGTCGCTGCATCCTGCCTACTGCAGACTCCTTCAGGAGTGCCATATGATTTCGTTTATTTTTAGTCTTTCTCCTGGTCACCTTGCTTAGGGCCTCCATTCCTTAACCAATAGGGAAAAAAAAAACTTGTCAAACAGAGGGGGAAATAGTCATTTTGAAGCGTGCTAATTGGTTTCCAGACATTAGAGCCAGCTCCAGTGTAAGCCGTGATTCAAATGCAAGCGTTCATGGTGTCAGTCATTTCTTTTTGTGCATTTATGCACACATGCATGTGGGGGGTATGTGTGTGTGTGTGCACGTGCACTCGCACATGTGTTTGTGTGGATGTGTATGCATGTGCAGGTGCACGTGTGGAGGACAAAGGTCAACCTCCAGTGGAGTTCCTTGGGTGTCATCTACCTTGTTTTGTGAGTCAGGGTCTCTCACTGCCCTGAGTTTACCGAAGAAGCTAAGCTTGCTGTTCAGAAAGCCCATGATCTGCCTCTATCTGCCTCACCAACACTGATTGGAAGAACATACTGCTAAGCCTGACATATTTTAGGTGGGTTAGGTAGGCAGTTTTCTGGTAATTGAACATTTAAGTCCCCGTGCTTGCAGGGCAGTCAGCAACAGAGGCTCAGGGCTCTAGGTGCTGTTCATGCAACTTCAAGCTTGGGACACAGAAGCTATTCCCCAGCTTCATGATGTCACTCAAAGTGCATGTGGTTCACAGTGATGTCTAAAGGCTGGAAAACACTGCTCCTTCTAGAATAACCTTGACCTCTGCTCTGACTTTGAGGGTCCTCTAATGGCTCCACTGGTCTTATATCTCAGGGTCTGAAGCTCATCCCATGGTCAGGAATGACAGATGAGTGTTCTCCAGCACTTTTCCAGGCAAATGTATACTACATGTAAACCCAGAGAAGACCTATAGCCTCCTGCCTACCTGTCATGATACAGTCAGCCTGCTTCAGTCATTTCCTATGACTCTTACCATCCATCTCCACCCCTGCTTTAAGTTTATTACTATAGCCATGATAAAATACCGTCAAAGGCAGCTTAAGGGGATATGGGTTTATTATATTCAAAGTATAGTTTAAAATGGTAGAGAGGTCAAGATAGCAGGAGTTTGAAGCAGCTGGTCACAATACATCACATATAGACAACAGAAGGTCGGATGTTCAAAGCACTCAGCTCACTTTATACAGTCTAGGATTACCTGAAGAGGGTGTGGTCTTGTCTACAATTAAGGTGAGCCTTCCAACATCCATCAATGTAATCAATACCATCCCTCACAAGTCCCTTCTCCGGAGTGATTCTAGATTCCAATTCTATCAAATTGACATTAACACTGATCGTCACTGCTACTTTATGGCTCATGTACCCAGCCAGCACTCTTCAGAGGATTCCCACAAATCCCAAACACACTGTGTTGGGGTATTGGAATCAGGCAGTAGGTTGTATTGTGAACCATGGAAAACAGAGTAAATGACAGAAAAAAAAAAAACAAACAAACAAACAAAATAAAAACAACACTCAGTGTAGAGAAGACCCCTGGAGTCACTAAGGAGGGACCCTACCTGGAGATGGAGAAAAAAAGACTCCCAGAGGACAAGGGACCTAAAAAACACTGGGGTTGTCTGTGTAGGCAGAGATACAGGAGAACACTGCTTTTGGAGAATGAAGGAGGGAGGTGACCTTCTGGGGACACCAACTGAGTCAGTCGGACTGAGAGAGCATTAGTGAAGTTATGCAAGGTGGAAACAGACATTCCTCAGGGGCAATTAAATGGCAGAATCGTGTCTGTGCCCAGGCTCTTTGGAGAGGGTTATCTTAGGAGCTGGCACAGAAATGTGGAACTCAGAGGTTCCCAGACACACTGCACAGTCTTTAGCAGAAAGCAGGAAGCTGGGGCTAATTGTTGTCTTCTCATCACCATAATTTCTTTTCTGATTTATGAGTATGTTCATGTGCATTATAAAATGGATTAACATATTGAAAGACTCTTGATAATCACTTCTTAATGATACGATTTTTAACTTAACTAAATTTTGGTCCAAGTGTGTGATCTAAACCATATGAACTTCTTGGGCACTTGTTGAAATTTATTTATGGTAAAGATGGATAGCTGAGTTTTCTGTAGTGCTTAGACAGGATACTAATGGAGATACCTCTGGAAGCCTGGGCCCTGCCGTGCTGTACATGTCAGATCTCTGTCTGTCCTATTCTTTCACTTTAAATTGTGTCTTATAGTCTTACAATACCTGTCATGTTCTCCACACTCAAAAACCAGCCAAGTCTCCTGCAGTCACCAGGCCTTCTCCTAACAAAGGTAATTTCTGAGCTGTGAATATTAGCACATGCTTTTAATCCCAGCAGTTGGGAGACCAAAGCAGGTAGATCTCCATGAGTTCCAGGCCAGTTTGGTCAATACAGCAAGTTACACACCAGCCAGGACTACCCTGTCTCAAAAACATAAAACAATAACAGCGAACACCTCATTTCGGAAGCCATAAATAATTAAATAAATGGTATATATATCCTGTCATTGTTGAGTTGCATCAGTGTCTTAGTGTTTCTATTGCTGTGAAGAGACACCATGACCACAGAAACTCTTAGAAAAGAAGTCATTTAATTGTGGCTTACTTATAGTTTGAGAGGTTTAGTTCATTATCAGCACAGTGGGAAGCATGGCAGCATGCAAGCTAACATGCTGCTAGAGAAGGAGCTGAGAGTTCTATATCCAGATCCTCAGGCAGCAGAAAGAGACCCACTGGGCCTGGTTTGAGTCTTTGAAAACCAAAGCCCACACCCAATGACACACTTCCTCCAAAAAGGCCACACCTACTCCAACAGGACCACACCTCCTAATCCTTCTCAAGTGGTGCCACTATAATGACCAAGTATTCAAATTTAGGAGCCTATGGGTACCATTTCTCGTCAGACTACCATCATCAAGGACCCATTGGATCAATGTCAGATAAACCTTGTTATTTTCACACAAGACATTGTAATTCTAGTTTATCCAATGTATTTACATCAAGAAAATTATAACAAAAAGCATGGAGCTCATTTTCTAGTACCCCTTCCCGTTTATGTACGTATTTTTTCTTTAAATTTTCTGAGGTTGTGGGGTTTTAAAATTTTCAGTTTAAGCTTTTTTATGAGTTTCTTATGGATATGTTGCCTGTTTTTTTATTTTTGACATTTTGTGACACTTTCCTTTTAATGTTTCTATCCTGTTTTCAATAATCTTCCATAAAATATATATTAATTCTTATTTTTCACATTTTTTTAGAGCCCTCCAATTGCCATAAAGCCTTAAAATGTTTATATTTTGGGGGCTGTTGATATACTGGGGCTCATTGTTACTCTTTATTTTTATCTTAAACACATATTTTCTTTGTGTTCTCCTTGGCTTTACTTTTATACAAAAAGATTTTAATTTTGTAAGATATTTAATTTTATAAGATATTTTTTATTTTAAATTGTGTGTATTTGTGTGTTGAGTTGATGTGTGGGTCTTGTCTTTGTCTCGCCACAAGGCTAGGGCCTTTTGTGGGGACAAAGTACAGGAATTTGACTGTGTTCACTTCACACTGGCACCCTGGGTCAAAAGGTGGCCAGGAACCAATTGGTTCTCAAGCCACTGGGAGGCCACAGAAGGACCAAGACAAAGAGGAGAAGGGGAAGGATGAGCTCTGGCTGTTTCCCGTAGGGATAAGAGTCTTGGTCATGGCAACTCACTTGGCTGGGTCACAGCTGGCACTTGCTTGCTTGGTTTGCTTGGTTTGCTTGCTGGGCCTCCGTGGCTGAAAGTGTAGAGAGGTCATCTGCAGGAGATTAGGCCGTGGCTTGGTAGTTGAAAAGCTTCTCCATGGTTCCCCATGGAGGGTTCCAAAGAAGAGAAATAGGCTATGGTCTTTAGATATTTATCATCATGGCAGAAAATGGATGAAACTATAGCCTGGTATTTTTAGTCAGGCCTGAGGTTAAATACCTTTTGCAAGGAGGAGGGTCTGGGAAAGAATGTTTAATTGGCTATGCCCATCTGGCCTTTAGGTACCTCATTAATTTGGAGATCTGTCTTGAGGCTCTGTGGCCTGTAGTCATGCCTTCTACCTGTGGAGGGGCTAGTGGGTATTGTCCTATGTGTGTAGAGGACCTCACCCTATGGAGAGCTTCAGCCTCATGTCAGGAACCTGGAGTCTGGGGGTGTAATGAAATGTATGTCATCCCTTGCAGGGAACCCTGCGAGTTCTCTGGCGATTTCCAGGTGCTCTACCAGAAACCATACTGTTCTTTCACAGTCCTACATTTGTGTGTGTGTGTGTGTGTGTGTGTGTGTGTGTGTGTGTGTCTGTGTCTGTGTCTGTGTCTGTGTCTGTGTCTGTGTCTGTGT
>NW_021604633.1:4446801-4474737 GCF_004785775.1 Grammomys surdaster | reverse complement strand
TGTGTCTGTGTCTGTGTCTGTGTCTGTGTCTGTGTCTGTGTCTGTGTGGGGGGGCCTAAAATGGCCTCAGATTCTCTATAGCTGGAGTTGTACAGATGGTTTTCAACCATCCTATGTCAGTGCTTGGAAATGAACTCAGGTACTTTGCAAGAACTGTATCTGCAATGGCTCTTAACTACTGAGCCATCTCTCTAGTCTCTAGATTTTTATTTATTTCAATTGTCTACCAAACACTATATTTATTTCTACTAAATATCAATTGCACACTTAGCAGAAGAAGATTCCAATGAATTTTCCCATTCCTTATCAGGTATGGAGTAAGTACTTTTAAACTGGTCAACTCTAATAGGATTACCTATTCCCTCACTCTGTCCATATTACATTTACTCATTCTTTCCATGGATATTTTCAGACTCTCAATATATATCTTTTGAATCATTATTTACTAAAAGAATGAAAGTAGACACTATCTCACAGCATACACACACACACACACACACACACACAAAATGGATTCAAGATTTCAGTACAACATCTGAAATGATTAATGCTGACCTTGGCATGAAGTTGCTGTATATAATGCAAAGGCTCTGGCAACAAAAGCAGAAACACACAAGTGGGGTGGAGGCAAGATAAGCAACTTCTGCACAGCACAGGGGACAATCCACAGGGTGAACATGGAAATGATTACAAACTATGCATTTGAAAAAGGCTCAACAGAAAACATAAAGGGACTTTACAACTCATAAGCAACAGCATAGATGAATAACATGATTCAAAAGCAGTCCATGTTTCTCAATAGACATTTCTCAAATGAGGACATGGGTCGACACACCTATGAAAGTGAGCTCAGAATCACTAATCGTCTTGGCATGATGCTGCACACCTGTGAGCCCCGTGTTCAGGAGACGGAGGCAAGAAGGTCATGAGTTTAAGTACTGCCTGAGATAAATAGCAAGATCCTATCTCAGAAACAAACAAAAACAAAACAAAAACCAAGGAAGCAAAACATAAAACACTAAAAAGAAAAAAAAAGAAAAAGGAAAGAAAATGTTCGATAACGATAGGGTATGATCTCATGTTTCTTAGGTCAGTTCTGTCAGAGATATTAATGGTGTGGGTGAAAGTATATTTTGAGAGTGGAAAGTTGATTTACCTGTTAGGAAAAGAATCATGGAAGATTCTCAAAACAAACAAATAAACAAATCCCTAGGGATACTGGATATGTTTCTTCTGGGTATACTACAGGAAAAAAATACCCTGTAGTAAAATGTGCATGTGTATATTCATGGCAGAATCTGATGCAGTAACAAAGATGTGGAAAAGTTTGAGCGACCATCAGTGAAGGAATGAGTAGAGAAGACATGATATGTCCACATGGGTGGGAACATAACTCAGCAGTGGAAAGAGGGATGCCAGTGTATCCAAGGCAACAGGGATGACAGCAGAGGTCATTAGGCCAAATGAGATAATCCAGTTAGAAAATGAAAAGTTCTGTATGACTCACTTTATGTGCTCTCTAATAGTAAATGCTGTATGCAGAAAGGTCAAGCAGGAACCTTCAGGGAGGTGTGGGGAGAAGGTTAGGAGACATAAGTCAAGTTATAGGTGGGTATTCAGGTCCCTTGGATCAGGTGGTGAATAGATCTTATTTGTGGAGATGGCTTACAGTTAATACAGCTCTATCAAGGATTTCAGAAACTTTCACCACAACAGAAGGTAGAGATGCAAGGTAAATGGTATGGTAAACTGTGTACCCAGAGTGACTATCTTAACATGGAGATTTTATGTTCAGTCTTGGTTCGCTTGTTTATTCTCCATGGCCCTTTGTGCCTCACTCATTCATTGTAACAAAATCGTCTTCCTTGGAAAGTGTGTTCTTAAGGACAGCCAGCATTAATGTGAAATGATTCTAAGTGCCTATTTACTTCTGGAAGTTTATAACAGATAGTTATGTTGGGAGTTTTGAAAATATTTTTTTCACTGTGTTCACAAATCTGATTTTTTGATTCTGGGTTAGAAAAAGACTTTTGTATAACACTTCTGAGAGATATCTGTGTATCTTACAAGTTCTCAAGTGAAAAAGTATTCACCATGATGGACAATGTCCCCAATGGTGAGATACTTCAGATGGTGGACACAAAAGCTCATTTATGGTTAGAGGAAAGTAAAAGCCTGATACATAAGATGAAGACATAGGGTTGATGTCTATACCACTTGAGTTCTCATGGTCTGCAAGAAAGTTTGGAGCAGAAAGATTGTTCTAACCCTTCTTGTAAAGAGTGAGCACTTGCTCCTACTTGAAATGAAGATCCTACCCAACACCACTGTGTGTCTGAGTTTTCTAACACCATACTCTGATCCATTAGAAATAAAGTAGGGCATGTTCTAGCCACCATTTCCTCAGCCTGGTGAATACTTACAAGAACTAGCCAGAATGTGCTGGTGCAAGGGAGGGGGGTCAGAGTAGAGTCTTAGTGACTGTATTCTAAAGATGCTTGTTAAAGGGGGCCTGGTTAATATCTACACAAAGGCAAGTTGAATAATCTGGAAAGAGTTGGAGATACAAGACCAAGCCTCAGGAAATGAAATGGGATACAATTATTAGGACAACCCTTAGACAAAAGGACAACTCAGTAGTTTGTGCTAAAAGAGTTAGACTGTAAATGAAATAGAAATGAGTTAATAGTAAATGAAAAGACTGAGTGACTCAGAAGTGGACACGGTAGGAAGGATGTGTTATGCAAAGCCAGAGAACCCATGACATAAATGGTTATGGCCATCATGAAGGGCTGGCACAGTCACTGTCTACTAAGCAATAACGGACATGTGGAAGAGGGGCACCAGTCTCATAAATGCTCTCTAGAATTGTTCTCTACAGACCAGACTGAATATGGGGGACATGATTACAGAATTAGGCTCACTAAAACCATGCAGATGACAGAGCTCTGTAAAAATAGAGGCCAGATGTCAGAGCGTCAAGATCAGAAACCAGGTGGATGCAATTATCATCAAGACTGGGAAGGTTGGAGTGGCAGCCAACAGACCTGATCTTCAGTATTTTGAAGATGAGGAAGAGGACATAGTTCCCCCAGGGAACAAAATAGAAGTCTATCAAGCCACTTATCACTTGCACACGTCATAAGAAGAAACTGAGGGTGCAAGATCTGGAAGCTGAGAGCAATAGTCCCCTTAGACAGCTTGCAGAAATGAGCTAAGTTTTGGATTTAAGATCTATTAATTGAAGAAGAGAACATGTTCTGAAGAGAGAGGGTCAAGAAGTACCAAAGCAAAGCTATATTGGTAGTAATTCCCAACATCTTTCAAAGGTTAGCAGGTCAGTCATTTTCTTGCACCAAACTATATTAGGAAAGAGGAAAGATAATCCAAAATTACTGAGTTGTTCGGCACCACTTGGATTTCTCTCTCTTCTGGTAAGGGTTAAGGCAGAAGAGGTCAGATGATGCATAGACACCCAATCCATGGCAGCCTGCAAGTGAGCCAGTGTGTCTGCAAATGCACCAAAATAGCATTATTTTAAGTCCTCTTCTATAGGAAGACACTGAACGGCTAGTGCAATGCCCACCTCCATGTTGTTATGTGGTATCAGAAGAAAGGAACAAACTCTGAAATGGTACCCTGTACATCCTAACCCCATAGTAAATAAAGTGTCTCATCCCAGGATGTCAGAAACATTACTGCAGTCCAACAGCTGCTACAACAGCTGCTATAACTACTGTGTTTCTCAGTCTCTCGAGACCAAAGAATGATAAGAGGATGTGAGGAGGCAGCAATAACACAGAACAACCCGACTGTGACCTCATCAATAAAGAGTTCTTCAGGGTTAGAGAGGTGGCTCAGTGGTTATGATCAATGGCCACTATTGCAGAGGATCTGGGCTTCATTCCCAGTACCCATGTGGCAACTCAAAACTATCTAGAGCTCTAATTCCAGTGGATCTGGTACCCTCTTCTGGCTTCCACAAGCACTGCATGCACATGCAGCACAAGACACAAAATGTGAGGAAAATTCATACACATAAAATAAAAATTCAGAAAAAATAAAAAAGGCCATTGACTCAGCCATCTATCAGGAAGTAGATTAATGCATTATTCTACTTCACCCTGCCGTAATAAAACATTTGAGGCAGGGAAATATATGATAAACAGAAATGTATTTGCTCACAGTCCTGACTTCATGACTTGGGGACCAGTATTTGGCAAAGTTCACTATATGGCAAGCAGAATGTCATGAGAGAGACAAACTTACTCAACTCACCCATAAAGATAGAGCACATATAACCAAATCACCTCTTTCATATCTTGCCTCTCTCGAAACTATCACAAAAGCCATGACATTTCGGTATTGGATGTAGAATGGCATTTAAACCACAGCAGTAAGAAAGAATGTTTGCAAAGGTGGTGGATAGTAGCAGGCATTTCAATTTCTCTTGAGCTACATTGTGTTTTTTACCCCCTGTCAGAAAGTGATATGAAGAGATCTAGGTTGTTGACATCATATCTATCAACTCTGTGATATTGTTCATGGGGCTAGTAAGAGACACTGTTATCATCCATTCATACTCCAGAACATAGTAGACATGTTCTCTGAAAAATCAGGAGTCTGCTGCTTCTTAACTATTCACAGCATTTGGCAGAATGTCCGGCTTGGAAAGTGCTTGCCTGTACTCAAGAATATCACCTGTTCTGTAGTATGGATGGTCTAACCCATGTCACCCATTTTGATTGAGAGAGTCTGTTAAGTGTATGGTAAATGAACTTTAAGCCCAAAAGCACATGACAGTTTGCTAATGCAATGTAGATTACACCATCTCAGATATTATCCCTGGAAATCTGAAAGAATTCTAGCTCTGAGAGAACCCGAAGCAGGAAATGGAACTGTAGAGGCTACAGGCTACAGTGCACTCAAGACTTGAATTGCTAGGTCCTCATGAAGATATAGTCAAGTGATTAGCAATGAAGCTGTGGGCTGGAAGCTCTCATCCTGTGGGCTTCATTGTTAGCACCATTAGAGGTCTGATATGAGGCCATTTCTTCTGCTGTGGAGAATTATCATCTTTACAAAAATAACTCCTGCCATGCAAAAAAAAAATAGTGGATACTGTCTCATGTCCCCCAAATGAACAGTCTGCTTCCCATCATAGTTAAGATACCTTATGAACAGGATGGCCTTGGTATGGTGGCTTGGTTTTCTCAGAATGACTGGCTGCAAATGGAGTTGTGGAGTACGCTAAGTTGTATGGGCAAGTGGCCTTGATCCCACATCATCTATCAGTATTTATAGGAGCTGACAAAGGAAGAGAAAGATTAGTCTCAAAGTGACACAAAGATGAGTGTCCGTGTACTGTGGGAGCAAGAGACATGGATGCAGCTGCATCACACAACTGTTCATGTGGATAGCCTTCTGTGGTAATGATGATCCTGGCCAATAGTGAATGACACTCAACTTCAGGTCATATACCTTATTTGGCATGTCAGTGTACAGTGGCATTGAAGTCCACAAAATGAGAGCTTCCAGCTTCATTGCTAATGTCTTGACTCTATCTTCAGAAGAACCTGGCAATTCAAGTCTTAAATGCATGACACCCTGGAGTTTCTGCAGTTCCATTTCCTGCTTAGAGCTAGAATCCTTTCATATTTCTGTGTATAACGGCCAAGATGGTGTAATGTACATTGCATTGGCAAACTGTCATGTGCTATTTGGTCTCAAAGTTAATTTACCATATACTTAACAGACTCTCTCAATCAAAATGGGAAGTGTGTCTATGATTAGACCACCAAGACTGTACAGAATAGGTGATACTCTTGAGTATGGGCAAGTACTTCCTAATTGTGTTACAGTCTAATATACATCAAAAAGAAATACAGAGTCTAATATACACTAGGAAAGAAGCACGACACACCACCAAATAGGGGAAAAAATCACTGTCATTATTGTCCATTCTCTACAAAAGCTTCTGAAGATGGTGTGATGGGTAGGGTGAGGAGACCATAGTGATAAAAATACAAGCTTCCACCCCAAGGGCAAGGTCCTCCATGAACCAAAGCTAATCTAGCCATACACAATGCTGACCTTCCTCTAAACATTGATTCTACATCTCAATATGCCATTATTTCTTGAGATCAACAAGACAGTGCATTGCTGTCCAGTTGACTATCTAAGCCTCCTTTTTCTCTCTAAGAATATGTTCACAGTTGTCTACTCAACATATATAGAACAAAGGCTCACTTTGCTCTACAGTCTATTGATTATAATTGACAACCTATTGACCCCACTGCACTGGGGTCTATAATAAGGCATCATATCACAAAAAGGCATGCACATAGATCCAGACTGGTCACCTCAATGTCCTATCTGGGTTTACAAATACTAGAGCTATGACCTTTCCTGTGGGTGTCTTTCAGTGCGTTTCAGCTAGACACGCATGTAAAAGCAAAGCTCTGGGTTATGGTGCACACACATCTGCATGATGTAATTGCATAATGATCAGCTGCTTTTCAAAGTTGCCTACATGCTTACTAGCATAGCATGAGTGCTTTAGTTGACCCAAACTTTTCCCAAAGGAGCAGAATGTCTAAATATTAAAGGTTCTTAATTACTCAAGAAAAAAGTTCTATTTTCTAACTGGAAAATATTGTTATTTTAAAACAGCATTTATAATAGCTTTAAGACAAAAGCTTCCCGATATTCTAATTTAAGCAGGAGATGCAATAACCATACACACAAGGACCTATCTCTAATCATAGCTGTGCTGTGCCTTTGTCTTGCCTTGTAGATGCCCCTCTCTGCACTCTCAAGTGGCTATTTTCTGTGGTTTGGGAACTTGGTGAAGAAATCCCCTAACTTCCAGAGAGAGCCTTTCTAGCCCTGACCTTTGAATTAAGGTTCACAGGGACATATCCACACAACTCAAGGCTTTATCATCCATGACTAATGAGGCCTTCTAAGTGAAGAGTTCAAAATCCTTCCAAATTTTCTAGCTTCTGATTTTCTAAGATTTCCCACAATCTGTCACTAAAATGGCAACCAGCTTTCCTTCATTTTTGATCTTCTACTCTTGTTTCCTCAGATGCAGATAAGAGGAAGTGGATTCAGAGCCATGAGGCATAGAATGTACAGAGCATACTCTGACTATAAGTCAGATGCTAATCTACATCCCTAAAGGAAAACCGCATTGACACATCTATACATTCTCCACATGCATATCCCCGTAAGTACCCATCTCACATGCATATTCTCTGCCCCATATCCCCAACATATTCCCCACACACACATCACATGCCTTAGTTACTTTTGTTTTCAGAAATATTGATTATGATTTCAAAGGGTTAGAGCTCATAATGGCAGAGCAAAAGAAACAGGTGAGAACTCAAATCTTAATCAGAAAGTTGGAGGCTGAGAAAGACTTGGACTGGTGTGAGTATTCTGAAACCTCAAAGCCTGCCATAGCAACAAACCTTCTTCAATAAGGCCATAGTCCTTAATCTTTTCTTAATAGTTCTAACAACTGAGGACCAAGTATTTAAACATATGCATCTATGGAGCTATTCTCAATCAAACTACCATACTGAATAAACACCCCAAATATCCTGTAATATACCCAATATATATACTACCCTCCATACACACAACCCATATAAACCCATGAACCCTCAGCTCCTTCCATCCCATGAAGATACCTTATAAATACATACTCATGTGCACTGCAAACACACTTCCCCTACATACCCTGTTTATATGGGTGTCCTCACACACCAAACCCCTATCTCAAAGAGCAACATGATTTAAGGGCTTTCTTATACCTAGTCAGCTATTTCCCATTTTAAATGAGAGGGGATTTCTTCTTGATCATTGTCATCTCTGACTGATTAAAAGCAGACACAATTTGAACAGTCTGATTGATGTGTTTTGAACTGACTAAACCAAAACAATTTTTGGAAAAAAATTAAACCTTTCATTTAAAAAGGCAGCATAGATTAGGGATATTCGTTTGTATTTTTAAATGCTACCTACCTGCATCAACTTGAACCAGGCACTATTTCTGGAGTCCATTGTCATGGACCTAAAATCCCCTAGATGAACTATTCAGTGCTGATGGCATTAGCATGTGTAACCTAGGTTATGGTTATTGGTATGATGGATGATGAATTCAAAGACTAAAATTCATCAAAACAGAACATATACCTGGACTTTTCAAGGTTGATAGTTAATGTGTTATTTTGTGCTTCCTGTAAACACTTCTCAGCAATAAGAGCACCAGTCTTAGTGGTCCCAATGATATGTGTGGTATGCTCACCTCAGACTCTTCCCAGTATGAGAATGTTCTTATGTACTGGGGGTGACTGTTCTTGGGTATTGTGGGGTGACTTGACGTCTTTGTGTTGTCATGTGGTGCACATTGCAAGGGTCTTTCCTCAGTATCTGTCACTCTTTAGACCGATGAATACATCAAAGAGACCTCTCTTCTCATATGAGATTAGCGTTGTGTGGCTAACAGGCTCAGAGAGTGGACACGTGAATAGCTGCACCTCATTTGTAATATTGTCTTGTATCTTGAATAGTAAAAGAAAAGGAAAAAAAGCTGGAGAGACATCAGTGGTTGAATGATGCTTGCTGGTCTTTCTGATGTTTGGTTCTCAGCATCTATGTCAGGAGGCTCACAACCACCACTAACTCCCTACTCCTGGGTCTCCAACATGCTACTCTAGACTCTACAGTGTCTTCACCCACATGCACAGACCTACATACATGTACATCATTAAAATCTAAAAGTAAAATATCTAAAAAGGAGGAAGTTCTTATATTTAAAAAATGAGAGAAGTGTTCATAGAATGTTTGGGGGTTGTTTACCTAAGGCTGGGGAATTGAGTGGCCTCTCGGAAGATATAGGATTGCTCCTGGTGAAAGGCCCTTTTCATGATGACAGGGAAAGTAATTCTGATTGGTGTGTGGGAAATACTCCTGATTAATGCTGGGGCTAATTAGGATTGACACTAATCTTAATTAGCCCCAGATCATATTTTTGGATAAGGAGAAATCACAAGAAATAATGATTTAGCTTATGCAACAATGTGCTTGTTTTGCTTAATATATCAATAAAGAAGGTCTGTGTACCATGAGCTATAACCAATAAAGTTATAATAAAGTCTTGCTACCAATGTCAAATAACTAACATAGTTTTCTTTCATTGAAACCAGCCTGAGAAACTCTCTGAACTAATGCTGACTTCTGTTTTCTCTCCAAACAAATCATAAAATGTAAGATCCTACATTTTCTTAAGGGTAGATCTTTGGAGCATTAAATTCAGTGAATTTTAAAGAAGTATATAGAACTATGAATTTGTGAAAGGCTTGAATGAACCAAGTTGAACTGTTCTTTTCTGCATTTGTTTTCCTACTGTGGATACTGTAGAACCTTTATAATACTGGATAGTTTAAAAATCCATCAACAGACATGGTTTCACCAATTTTTAAACTTTTATTGGAGACAGAAACACTGGTCTTTGTTATAGACATATTTTGGGAAACAGTGGTATAGATCTTCTTTCTATCTGCTTCCCAAATTCACACTAGCTTAACTAGAGCCAGCATGGTATCAGGAGATAATCTCAAACCAAAAGAAACCCCTCTGAGACTTGTCTTCATTCACATGAAACTCACAAGGTACAAATGAATGCTGTGGCTCAAAGTTCACAGTATAACCAAGTGGGATAATTAAATAGTGTTAGTGGTATTAAAATCTTCACGATAAAATTTGGAAGCAACCTAAACCACCAGTGCATTTGTGTTTATCCACAGGTCCTTAGGCCAGCCAGACAAGTTCTCAGCAGTGGGAGAACTACATTGAGTAGAAATATCCTTGACCTCTTAGCAAGTGTACATCGTGAACAAAGGAATACAGCAAAGAAGAGAGAAAACAGCATGAGTCTTACTAGTGGCCCATGGGAGGAAACATGAAGAGAAAGAGATGAGAGTGATGGAATAAGAGGCTCTTATATGACTTCTCTGGGAACACCAAATGAAGAATTCCTATTTTGTGAGTCTTAGACTGTTAAGAGTCAATCCCACAGCTACAAGAGTCATACAAACTCACATGTGCCAAGACCAAGTAGTGTCCAGGTTTCAAACACTAAAAACATAAGCAAGAGAAAAATCAAATGAAGTTCAGCTTCAGATACAAAACTGAAAAAAATATTAGTTTTTATAATGACTTGATTGGTGATGCATTATCATAAACAATGTCCCAAACAAAGGGACTGAGGTAAGGCAGCAAACTCATGTAAATCAGCATTTTTATTTAAATAATTTCCTTTTTAGCTTACAGGATTTAAAGTACTGGATAGAATCTCTGCTTAAAGATCCACTTGATATTTGAGAGCATCAACCAAATCACCAGTAGCAATACTACCATTGTCACCATCAAAATGACCACCACCACCATATGACATAATAACATCAACAACAACCAAACTTCTTATTATCAACATCATCATCAACAAAAGCAGTTTAAGCATCTGGAGGATTGTCAACAACAACCAGCACCTCAGGCTCAGCTCACCCATTCCCTTGCCACCACGGTCAGCTCTACTATGTTGCCCAAGTGAGGTACAGGACCTGCTCACCAGAGTGCTGCAGCTAGCAAGGGGCCAGCTCTGCACAACCCTTGGATAGCAACATGGTCCCAGGTGGCCACCCAGACCAGGGACATCTGCATGCCCTTTGGTGGTAACATGGGCCATGGATATCAAAACAGACCTCTGCTTCTATAGGGTGATGGGCCCAGGGGTCTTCATTATAGTGCAGGCCTAGATCTTGCTATAGCCTCAGGTGGCATGCAGGCTATTCAAATCAGGCTGTTCCTCACCACCCTCTCATCTCCAGTTCAGCCTCTACTCAAAGTACTCAAACCATTCTGCTTCTCTTTCTCTCTCATCTTTTCACTATATACTTGCATGTAGTAGTATCACTGAAGATGGGTAGGCTATAAAGATGGGTCTTTAGCTGACTTCCAACCAGCCACGCTGCCATTTTCTTTGTGTAGTTGTGGCTTTCACAGAACTTACTATGTAGACCAGGCTGGCCTTAAATTCAGGAATCTGCCTGTCTCTGTCTGCTGAGTTCTGGGATTAAAGGCACACACTCCCCCCTTGCTCACCAACAGTTTCTCTCTTAAATTGCTTTTCTCAGGTATTTTATCACAGCAACAGGAAAGAAAATCAGACAGCCAACAGCATCCAACCATCATCAACATTGCCACCAAAACCAACCTCATCAACAGCAGTGGAAGCAGCAACCTCATCACTACCAATGTCATATTCACCCAATATCACCACCACCATCCTTACTCTCGGTAAGGCCTTCACCTCTGGTGTCATCACTACCAATGTTAGCACAACTACCATCATCACCAGCAATGCTAGCACAACCAACATCATCACCACCAATAGCATTAGCATTATTAACCACAACCACCAATAGCATGAGTAACTCAGTCATCAACAAAGCAATGCAATCAGTCACAAGATCATCACAACAAAGCAGTGTATCACCAACACAAGAGTCAACATCAACAACCAACATCATTACCCATAAAACAGTATAGTCAACAAATCATCAACAATGTAATCAGAAAAATAATGCAACATAAATATATATATATATATATATATATATATATATATATATATATATTGCCAACTTTGTCACATCAAAAGTTATATTCACAAGCATTGACTTTTCAATCTTAGCAAATGAAGACAATGGCCAGAATAAGACTGTTTTCAAACCAAATTACCTAAGAAATTCTTTTAAATTCAGTGATGACATAAAAGTATGATCCATGGAAGAATATAAAATAGAGTTTCATTAAAATTAAAACTTCTGCTCTGTAAAAATAAATCTTATCGGAAACATGGAAAGACAAGCTACATTTGGAGAATGTCCTAGAATGCTACTCTGTTGCAGTGATCAAACAGTGACTATGCCACTTAGGGATAATAAGGGTTCATTTGGCCTATAGGTCAAGGTTCATGATCAAAGGAAGCCGGGGTGGAGACTGAAAGCAGTAACCTGGAGCCAGAGGCTGAAGTAGAGACCACAGGAAGGTACTGCTTACTGGTTTGCTTTCTCTAGCTTGCTCAGCAACCTTTGTTATACAGACAAGACCCACCTGCTCTGGGGTGCTGGTACTGCCCATGATTAGCTGGGCCTTCCTATATCAATTAGCAATCAAGAAAATGCCCCACAGACAAATATGATGAAGGCAATCCCTCAATTGAAGATTCCTTGTCCCAAGTGACTCTTTGTGTTAAGCAACAAAAACTAACCAGCATAGGGAGAAAATCTTAGCAAAAATATATATGATAATATACTAGTATCTAAGATATGCAAATAGCACTTACAACTCAACAGACAGAATGCATACCAAGCTAATAAAAAGTATCCCTAACGTCTAAACAGATGTCTGAGTAGAGAAAGTGCACAGATGGTGAAAATGTGTGTGAATAGACATCATGTTAGAGAATTTCAGATCAGAGCAGCAGTGAGACGCTACAGAACACCCGTAAGAATGGTTCAGATCCAGAACTCTGGCCCAAGCATGAAGCAGCCACATCTCCCACTCACACTGTTGGGAACGCACAATGTTACAACCATGTTGGAAGTCTGGTCATTTTGTCTTCTTATGATGAGTATTCTCACTCCAAGATCCAGGAACCATCTTCCCTGATATTTCCCCAAGTGAACTAAAAACATAGATCCACAACAAAAGATATGTATGAGTGTTTTGTATCAGATTTGCTATAGTTGCCAAGGCTTGGCAGCATCTAAGATACCCTTCTGTAAATAAGTGGATCAAGATACAACGGTCAAAGCTGGCAATGGTGCTAGAGAGAAATGAGCTGTTAAGGCAAGGAACAGACACCATTATTATTGTATTCTGTTGTGAGAAGCACTCTGACCAAAATCAGCTAAAGGAGCAAAGGAAATATTTCAACTTACAAGTTACAGTCCATCATTGAAGGAAGCCAGAGCAGAAACTCAAGCAGGAATTTGAAGCAGAAACTATGGAATAATGCTACTGGTTCTCTCACAGACCAGTGTTCAGCTAGCTTTTTTTATACAGCCCAGGATCACCTAAACCAGGGAATGCTGTTGCTCACAGTGGGCTGGCCCCTCCTACATCAATTAACTATCAAGACAATCTTCCACAGGCATGCTCACAAGCCAATCTAATCTGGGCAATTCCTCCATTTCCTTCTCAGGTGACAGTTAAAGCTTTTAGGAGAGGAATGGGGGAACAATATGAGTATATTGATAGGAGAAAAAGAGCTATCTGAAAGGACCCCAGACTGTATGTATGTTGCCACTCTATAACCTTATATAAAAGACAAAACTGGGGTCAGTTAAAAGCATCAGTGATTATCAAGAAACGGAATCAGGAATGATGAGTGGGTGGGGCGTGGTAGGGTTTTAGGGCAGTAGCCATTTGCCAAAAGCTATAGACATTAAAACACAAAGATTAAACTCTAATACAAGCTATGGACTTAATAATATTTCAATGTTAGTTTCTCAGCTAGAATAATGCGCCACACTAATTCATGTTAATAATAGTGGGACCATGGAACAGAATGGGGGGAAAGTGACAACTCCGCTTTCTAGTCAATTTTTCTTTAAATCTAAAACTGCTCTAAAAATAAAGTTATTAATTAAAAATAAATAGCACATTCAGGATGTCAAAACGACCCTATTAATTTCCTCACACACCAGAATGTTAGAGTTAGAGGCAATGTTTCAAAATCATACCACAGCGTTCTAATCCTCTGATACTCTTGCACACAATACAAAAGGAAAAAAGTAACAAAGACATTCACTCTCCAAAGGTTTAATGACTTTATCATATGTGATCTGTAGGAATGATTCTGCTGACAGTTTCATACATGACGTGATTTTGTTGCTGGCTGTGTGAAGAACAGACATACTATGGGTTTAAGTAAAGTCCCCACCCCTGTCCTTTGAGAAATGATACCTAAAGAGCTTCTTCTACCACCATCTACAAAGGGGTCCTTAGGACTATTTCTGGAAGCTTCTGATATGCCTCATCTTGCCTTCTCCCATTTCATGCTCTTATTGTATGTTTGGGGTCACACAGTTCTCCAAGTTCATTTGTTGCTTCCCTGTCCTACAGAGAAATTCTTGGTTCCCCAAAGGTTGGTTTGAACATGAATTGTGCATCCTCCTCTGGTGAACACCAATTCTCACCTTTGCTCTCTGCTATGGTTCATGACTTCGGCTTCACCAGAACCTGACAGTTCCTGCCTTTCTTTATCCTCCCATGACAGTGTTCCTCTTCACTGGGGGTAATGATAGCAATCTCTTTATGTGACCTAGCCGTCCATTCATCCATCACCAGGCACATTTTCTTGATTCTCTAGCCCTGTTCCCAGCTCCTTCAGCAGAGGTCCCTCTCAGCACTTACCGAGACTCATAGACAGCATCCTTTACCATTGTGTCCAAGATCATCCTAAGACTACTATAACACAATGCTCCCCCACACTGAAGCTTATTATGCTTGCTAATTTGCAACCACTCCTGCAGTTCTAGACAGTCCTGACTTAGGCCTTTCCAACATATAATTTTTGGGGGTTAAGACAATACAAAACCATACATATTCATCAGAAACCACACTTCAAATTTTGAACTTCAATGTCTTTCTAGGCTGGGAAATGAGGCACTGCCCTCTCTCAGGTTGCTTACAATGGCAGCAAGCTGGGACTCCCATTCAGTCCTCTGTTCATGACTGTGAACATCTGACACTGCAGAGGTCTGTAAAGTTTAGTGCCTCAGGTGTATCATACCTATTTATGCTGTTGATGGTTCACTTCCTTTGGGCTTCTCAGAGTGTGACCTCATCAGAAATTGAGAAGTATCTCCATCCCCATTATAAGTTTCCTGGAAGAATGCTTCCATTTCTGCCCCTCATGATATTTCCAAGCAATTGATAGTACTTGTTATCTCCTGAATCTACCTACCACTACCTGATTCATGTCCCCTCAACCCTCAGATAGACGTACAGGTGCCCACCATTTTCTGTACATCAGCTTTGATTCTTTGTCCATGTTCTCCACATCCCACATGTATACCATTCTGTGAATTTTTTCTTTTAAATGCTTACTGGCTCCACTCTACCCCCAGGATATATTCTAACTTCTTTAGAAAATTATAATAACCTTTCCATGGCTCACTCTCTGCCTGTCTGTGTGACCTATCTGGATAAATGATATTTTTTAATTGAATATTTTATTTATTTACAATACAGATGTCATCCCCTTCCCCCATTTCCCCTCCCTAGAACTCCCTGTCCTATACCCCCTCTTCCTTTATGCTTTTATACCATTTTGATTACACGCATTTATTGAAGTCAGTTCTAGATGCAAATAGACATGGAACAAGCAATACAATAAACACAAACAGTCAAAGAAAAAGCAAGGCATTAAACACAATTACATGAACACTCCCATGATCACTGTTTCTAAAGGCTTATCAGGATGACCAAAGTATCTGAACCTACTTCCCTGTCCTAGCCCAAGGTCATTTTCATGTCTGAAGCCTACTTCCTTGTTCTAGCATAAAATTTAGATTCCTGTCTGAAATTACTTCTTTGTTCTAGTCTAATATTTAAATTCCTGCTTGAGATTACTTCTTTGTTGTAGCCTAAACTTTAGATTCCTACCTGGAATTACTTCTTTGTTCTAGTCTATTGTCAGATTCCTGCTTGAAACCTACTTCCTTGTCCTTGGCCAATGTCATATTCCTGCCAAGCAGCCTATTTCCTTGTCCTTGGCCCATGTCAGATTCTTACTAAGCAGCCCGAAGGCTCTCCACCTCTCCCCATTTTTTATTTCATTAACAATACTGAGCCTGTCTTAGGTTGTTCTGACAAGAATGCCTTTCTTACCCATCATGGAATTTGCATTATAAAAAGCAATGCGCTTCTGTCTTATGTTGGTAAGGCTCTGGTGCAGAATCTTACCCAACCTTGGCTTGCCAGCCTGTTAAATTAATAACTCTGTCTGTGGGTCCATTATCAGTTTCAAGTCATGTACTTTGGCTGTCAGCCTGTTGATGTAGTTAGAGACAAGCTTTAACACAATGGGCAGGAATAAAAGTATTCCCAGGACAAGAAGGACTAGCCTGATCGAGCTATATATGCCATTCCTGAGGTTTAACCAAAACGGAAACACTGACCTCAGGCCATGGATAATTTTTTCAGGATTATCTGCAGCAGATATATGAGATTTAAATAGACAGCACACATCAAAAACAAATAAGACCCTTTAGAAACTCACTGAGTAATGAAAGCAGGCCAGAGATCTGCAGATGACTCTGGGGTCCAGTGTTCAGGGACATGTCAGACAATGTGGAATTATGAAGACATAATGTACATCCACCCTGCACTACTTGCCACAGTGGAGGAGAGACTTACCCTTTATAGCTGATCTGCATCGAACGGTCAGCCTTTAGCCTACATTGGCTATGGCAATAAGGAAACCATCAACAGATGGATACCTAAGGATTTACAGGAGGTGGTGAGTTCTCAGGCCAGATGTCCAGAGCATCAAAAGTAGACTGGAGGATTAGTAGCATGCTCTGTGGAAAGCATATAAATAATGCCCTCAGAGGACAGTTTGTGAGGGACCCAGGCCCCAGGTCTACCCACTAAAGGAGTCTGTGACAGAGAGGATAGAACACATGGGGTATGTTACCTGCAACCTTCCATTGAAGCAGTCAACAATAGAGATGATAGAGAATATGAGTTATCCCATCTCCTAGGACATCTCACTGAGAGTCCATAGCAGAGGTTCAATGATATTCTACAGAATGAGATGCAATGCACTTAGGTTTGAGCCTTCATCTCCTTCCATGGTCTCCAGGTACATTTTCCCTCACTGGCTTTCCTTCCACCAATTCTGCTCAAGCCCTCCAGTCTCAGAACTTCCTACATAGTCAGTGAATTGCATCTCCCTTTCAGCCTGAGCTGACACATGTCTGCTGTTGAAAGCCTCCCACTTCCATTCTGGATACCTGCATGGCAGGCAGTGGAACCTGGTAGACACTGGAACCAAGTGTTGTTTTGCCTACAAACCTCTTCAGTGGCTTTAGAAGTAAGACTGTTGAATCTTAGTTATCCCCCTCATACTCACTAATGGCCAGTCCTTTTAACCACTGAGACTACATTAGATGTTCTGAGGGAGATTTGAAGAGAAGGTTTTCAATCAGAAGGCTGGAGCTAGCACCAAGGTTCTGCATTTACCAACTATATATGCCACACTTATACAAAATCCAACACAAAATTTTCATCTCATACCACACAGTTGGGAACTTATAATCTCAGGTCCCTTCTGTTCCAGCTAAACAGCATCAATCCTGGTGAGGATATACCACAAGGCCAGTAACAAGATTTCCTGCATCCTTCTCTCTCTCTCTCTCTCTCTCTCTCTCTCTCTCTCTCTCTCTCTCTTTTGGTTTGGTTTTTCGAGACAGGATTTCTCTGTGTAGGCCTGGCTGTCCTGGAACTCACTCTGTAGACCAGGCTAGCCTCAAACTCTCAAACTCAGAAATCCACCTGTCTCTGCCTCCCAAGTGCTGGGAGTAAAGGCCTTCACCACCACAGCCCGGCTCCTGCATCCTTCTCAACTGGGAGAGAGAACAGTCTACACAAGGCCCCAACTATTCTGGGATGCCTAGATGGTACCTGTGATGGTTTGTATATGCTCGGCAAAGGGAAAGTGTGGCCCTGTTGGAGAAGGTGTGGCCTTGTTGGAGTAGGTGTGTCACTGTGGGTGTGGGCTTTAAGACTTTCATTATAGCACCTGGAAGTCAGTATTCTGCTAGCAGTCTTCAGATGAAGATGTAGAACTCTCAGCTCTTCCTGTACCATGCCTGCCTGGATGCTGCCATGTTCCCACCTTGATGATAATGGACTGAACCTCTGAACCTGTAAGCTAGCCCCAATTGAACGTTGTCCTTTATAAGAGTTTCCTTGGTCATGGTGTCTATTCACAGCAGTAAAACTCTAACTAAGACAGTACCACATCTGCTCTATGATGTGGGAGGCAGAAGCATGGTGGTATGAAGCTGATCAGGGCTTATGTCAGGAGAAGGGAACTGTCCTGAGGCCTGGGCAACACAAGAGGGGTACTTGAATCAATTCTGAGAATCTTTGGTTTTCAGTTAGGTTTCCTTTCATCTGCATATTCAAAGATTGGAACCACAGGAGCATGGCTAATGCACAGGCTGACTTCTGTAAGGAGCACACAGAGAAAGAACCCAGCCCTGGTAGTGTGGCTCACCATGCATCCCTCTGGGTGTGGCTCACTGTGCATCCCATGCTCAGGCTTTTCCATGTTTCCATCATGCTTATGGACACAGGTTGCACACTGCTCCTCACATATCATCTTTAGAGTTGAGAATGGCAGAGATGTGACAGCCACCCATATATGAACACCTTTTATGTCAAAGAACCACATTGAGTCAAGGGGTGACCTAACTAAAGGAAAGCCAGTAGCAGAAATGAACAGGCTTGTTCTCATTGACCCCGCTGACCTGGCCACATATGATAAAGCTGCAATTCTTCTTACTGCAGGGAAACCACTTTCTTTTTGGGGGAAGTTTGCCTGTGGCAATTTCAAAATAAAATCTTGCATTTTTTTCCACAGAAAACTAATCAAAAAGTAATACCCATAACTCTCTTATTTCCATCTTTGGGGGAAAGAAACTATGAGAGATCCTTGATCCATGCTCGAAGGAGGAAATTTAAACATTTCAATCAGGTTGGATTTATTTATGTGTAAACTTTGTGCCTGGTGTGAGGAGCAAGGCAAACACAAGTAAGAAGAGGCTTGATGTTCCCCTAGGCCACTGGGATGGAGCCATCATCAGCGATATGCTGACTCTCAGCATCTTACACATGCCAGAGTTCAGGTTCATTTCATTAAGGAAATCTCAGTCCTTCTCAGTGCTTCTGCAAATCTTGTAGCAGGAAGACACTATCTCTTTTTCTTCCTGGCTATTTTTCTGCCTCAACTGGACTCTATCTGCTTCATGTGCTTCTGTCTTGGTTTTATGAACACACAAACAAAATAGAATGCTTACAGTCACATTAGGCCTACATGAATTCATGTACCACCCCCCTTCACCAAGCTTTACACCATATATGTGTCAACAAAAGTTCAGAAAGATAACTGTGCTGGCAGAAAACATTCAAGCACATGGGTGGTCCAGTGTCTGAAGTCAGTTGACTGTTGAACCATTACCAGATTCTGGTACAGCCCCTGATGTTTCAGCTTTCTCTATAAGAACTCCATCTCCTACCATCAACAATTCCACAGTATCCCTCAGTTCATTAACAAGCATTCCTGCTATCTCTAAGATCTATAAAATGTAGTTCTAGATTTCTCTTCGATAAAGGGTACATTGAGCACAATGAAGGTCTAATCTACTTATTGGGAATCACTGACATATGGGTCATCAAAAGCAGTCATCTCCTCCCTAACACACAGCAACACACAGAGCAGACAGAATAGCTACAAGACAGTAGAGCCTCTGAATCAAAGAGCCCTACAATGAAAGTAAGTCTGTTTGCTGTCTGACATGAGAAAAGTATGTGTGACACAGAAAGAATACAATGGAATTGCTTATCAGGGGAGATTCCCATTAAGAGTGTGATAATGGTATATTCCAAGGTCTAGAACAGCAGTTCTCAACCTGTGGGTCACGACCCTTTTGGAGGTCAAATGAGTCATTCACTAGGGTTGACTAAGACCATCAAAAACCACAGCTATTTGCACTATGATGCATAACAGTAGCAAAATTATTGTTATGATGTAGCAACAAAAATAATTTTATGGTTGGGGGTCACCACAACATGAGGAACTGTATTAAAGGGACATAGCATAAAAAAGGTTGAAAGCCAATGGTCTAGAAAGTGTGCAAAAGAAGTTAGAACAGAGATGACAGATAAAGGGACCAACATGTGGAACCTGGCTCTGGGGAAGGCACAACTGCCAAAAGGCAAGACCCTCTTAGCAGACTGTACATGACTAGGTGTTGCGCAGTGCTCCATCAGGTTAGAAGATAGATGTGACTAATTCTACTTGCTGACTAGTCTTCATCCCAGAAGGAACAATGGAAGCATTCCAGAGTGAGCAGCAGAATCTCAGGGTGACCAAAGGATCACTCATGTAACTTGATAGAGAGTACACCAGTAGATGGAGAGTCAGACACCCACCAGGAAGCGACAACAGCTGTCCAGTCAGGAAGCCATCTCAAAGCCTTACATCAGCAAACAAAGTCATATATGGTGCTCAGCAACTTGGATGACTGGCCAAGTACAGTGAAAAATCACACTGAGATTCCCCTATGGCCATAACATAAAGGCTCCAAGTAGCAAATGCTGACCCACGCAAAGCCTCTGTGATGAGGCTGCCATCTCACCTCTGTGATGGTGGGAATCTTAACACACACAGCTCAACCAACCTGGAAAATACTTTGACCATTGCACGTGAATATAAAGCCTTGACTGTGCCGGACTGTGTCTGTTCTCTGTGCCCCACTTCTCATCACACTTGGGTCGTCAAACTCCTCCTCTTCACTCCTCTCATGATCCCACAGCTAATAGCTACTTCCCCTTTCAAGCAAGCACAACATAAGGATTGTATATAGTTCCCATGTTAGATAGGTGGGGCAACATGCTCTGTTAGAACATTTCTTGGAATCTTCTGGGAAAGTCTGAAAAGGGAACTGTGGTGGTTTGAATGAGAATTGTGCCCAAGGCTCATTATGTTTGAATACTTGTTCCTCAGTTTAGTAAAATTACTTAGGAAGGATAAGTAGGTGTGGCCTTATTGGAGTAGGTATGTCACTGGGGGTGGGTTTTGGGGTTTCAAAGGACTTGTGCTATCCCCAGTCTCCTCACCCTGTCTCTCTCCTTCCACTTATGGATCAAGATATTAGCTCTTGGCTTCAGCTGCAAATGTAGCAGAGGATTGCTTTATCTGGCATCAGTGGGAGGGAAGGCCTTTTGTCCTGTGAAGGCTTGATGCCCCAGAGTACGGGAATGCTAGGGCAATGAGGTAGGAGTGGGTGAGTGAGTGGGGGAGCACCCTCATAGAAGCAGGGGGAGGGGATGGAATAGAGGGTTTTCAAAGGGGAAACTGGGAAGGGGGATAACATTTGAAATGTAAATAAATAAAATAATCAATTAAAAATACAGTCTCTTTGTTGTTCCTGGCACCATGACATTGTTCTATTATCATGGACAATAGCCAGTAGAAGCAGTATGTCAAATAAATGCTTTTTTGTATAAGTTGTCTTGATAAGAGTGTCATTATCACACCAGTAGAACATAACTAAGGTGGGCATTAAAGCACAGTTATTCCATATCTTCAGAACATATGCTCCATGGTGTTGGGTGTGAAAGTGGGTGTGTCTCACATCTTTTTCTACCACTGCCTCCTGATAGTTTGTGCCCAATCTATGAAATGAGGGAATCAGATCAGAAGCTAAGGAAGAGTTCATCATACATTTGATTTGTATATCAAAAGCTGAAGCTATCAGGAATACTTAAGAAGCTCCTCCAAGAAAGCCCTGAGGAAAACAGCCTTAGCAAACCAAAAATGGTTACAATCTTCTTGCTTACATCTTTGCGTGTTTGTACATGTGTGTGCATACATGTGTGCATTTGTATGTATATACATGTCTGTCTGCATATGTATGTTCATTTCTTGATGTGTGGGAACAGAGTGTGGAGACCAGAAGTTGACGTCTGGAGCCTTCCTGTATCTCTTTAGTTATTGAGACAGAGTCTTTCTCTGAACCTAAAGTTCACTGAATTATGTAGTGTATACCTAGCTACCTTGCTCTGAGGAATCTCTGCCTTGCCTTCCAAACACTAGGAGCAACCGAGTCTCCTGCTCGGAAGCTCAGAGAAGGAGGGGTCATGTTAAGCAGGAGGGCATTTTGATGGTAGGATAATGAAGTGGTAGGTATTGTTTATTTCCATCTCTCTTAATCATAAAAATGACACATTTTTTTTTAGGTTTCAAAAATAAGCCCAAATAACTTTCATATCTTTTTATTGGTTAGGTGATAACAAAAATTACTAATTGCTGATAAATAAGAATAATCTGGTCACCGCCTTGTGTTTAATTTCAGAAATAAATAATTAAAACTTAACTCAAGCCTGTTAAATTGGGCTCACGTTTAAAAAAATTCAAGCTCATTATTCTTAAAATCGAGAGTGGATTTGCTTAATTTACAATTTCTACCATGTAATAATTTTGCAACATTTATATTAAGCCTTATACAACTTCAAGATGAATGTTAAAAATTAATTTTTAAAGCATGGAATAGACCACATTGAGTTCTCCTCAATATCCCTGCTAATTGCCATTCTTTCAGCCTGAGCTATTTCCTATCTCATTACTTGCTCCTTGGTTCATAATTTCCTCATTTGCATTAGATTCCTTTCTTTCTATATTCCTTTCCCCCCTCTTTCCAGAAATTGTTTATAATGTACAAAGTACACTCTAATGCATTCCATCACACAATTTTTTTTAAATGCACACATCCTGCAGATTCTAGATGGCAGGTAGTATTGTAGAAAAATGACCATAATGAACGAGATTAATGCCTAACAGAGAAACAAAACACTATGCAACACAAAGGGAAGTCCAAAAGGAAAGCCACTGTGTCTCGAGCTGGAGCCCAGTGACCTGTGCTAAGCTGCTCAGTCTGTATTGTCTTCTCCACTATTTACCATTGCCTTACATTGTGTAGCAACCTAAGCACAACTCGGACCTCAGGAAAGGTGAACACGGGCTGGAGAAACGGCTCAGCAGTTGAAGAGCTTGCCATACATTGCCTGTATAAGCCATGTGGGCATGGCTGGTGCCTGTAATTAGAAGAAAGATAGAGGAATCCTAAGAGCAGGCAGGCTAGCCAGACTAACTATTACAGGTAAGCTCTGGGATCAATTGAGAGGTCCTGCCTCAATAACTAAGGTGAGGAGTGACCTAGAAAGACTCTAAGGTAGGTCTCAGACCTCTGTTCATGTAGACATGATTGTGTACCCACACACATATGCACACAAGAAACACATGTACAAATGCATGATACACATGCATACTTATGAGATAAATGTTAGTCTCTCATCGATAAAACTCATTCTTACTAAAACTGTGTTCTGTTTGCTTTTTCTATTAAGTACTAAGTACTTCTTAGAGTTAAGAGCAAGCCTTAACGTACAACCGTAATTAAAGCAATAGATATTTACTGTAATATTAGATATTTCTGTATATGTGTGCATGTATGGTCCCGTGGGCATGGACACACGTGTGTGGGTAGATATGTAGGTGGGAAGAGCTAAAGATCAAGTGTGCATCATTCCTCAGGGGCTGTGTCATTTATTTGAGACAGAGTATCTCACTGGGAACTGGCGCTCTCTAACTCCCTAGGACTTTGCTTGTCTCTCTACCTCTCCAGCACAGGGATTAAAAATATATGTCACCATTCCCAGCTTTTTAGGTGGGTGCTGTGGATTGAGCTTAGGTCCTTGTAAGGCACACCTTTCCCAACTGAGCCATCTTCCCAGCCCCTTCTTTAATTCTCAACACACGTACTTGCTCTCATACAGTTGCTTCTAAATCAGAAGACAGACAGGAGTGAGAAGCTGAATAAGCTTTGTCACAGAGAGACACAGAAGCAGAAACATCAGTGACCTCTAGGTTTGCCCAGTAAGAATGGCTGCCATAGAGGACTGAGTCTTCTGCCAAATCACAGGGTATATCATACCCTCAACCCAAATCTCTTTTGTAGAGATCTAGGCTTGGGACGATTACTATGTTCATGCTGGATTGAGTTGTTTGCACACAGAGCACAGGAGAATTCCTCCTGAACTGGGGACAGGAACTATAAGAAACTGCAGGGCACCAGGGTAGCCTCTCCCAGAACAGTGGTGTCTCCAAGAATAGAAAGGAAGGCGGAGCACTGCAAAGAGGTCGAAAGCTAGTCAGTGATAGATGCTCTTTGACTTGGCCTTGGAGTCTGAGGTGCTCCGGGGTCAGCCCGTGACGGCAACATTCCCCTCCATCATCAGCACCTGCGAGCGCACAGAATGCTCGATTGGCCTCCCTGCCTGTCAGTGATAGGATCTATCGATGTGCAGACAGCCTGTGGGAGGAGGAGATGCTGAAGCTGCAGTTTGAAGACCATTTCCATAACTTTTGAGAGAACTGGCAGGTCGGAAATGAGTCGATAGTTCAGATAGATTGTCAGGTAATAAGGAAAGTCGTTAGAACAGGGGAATGACGGCAGCTGCTTTAAATTGAGTAGGAATCCAGCCAGATGTCACAGCGCGGAGCCGTGCTGCTGGCTGAAGCACGGGCCCATCTTCTGTACATTCCGGAAGGAGTCACATGGGCCAGGAGTTCAAACAACAGGCTGGCAGCTGCGGCTCCCAAATTACCTTCATCTCATATGTAGAGCACCCGAAATGAAGTTAAGAAAGACAGATGGATTTCCTATTCAGAGAGTCACCATCTTGGAATCAAAGACCAGTGTCTCGGGCTCAAGAGCCTCAGTTACATGTTTGAATTGAACTGGAAACAGACGAGTGAAGAGCACGAGGGCCTGTGCAACATTCACTCCGTTGCACAAATTACTGTGCCAGTGCACACACTTATCCTCCCAGGTATTTGGTTCCTTGAGTCTCATGAAACGCCAGCTTAGACAGCCAAGGTTTCTAATAGTGTAGAGAATGGGAAGGATCTGGTATCCCTCATCGGACTGGCTGTGCATGTCTACACCTGGAACTTTTCTGGAGAGATTCCCAGAAATGGCACAAGCACACGGAAAGGGCTGCAGCAATCTCCTCCCAGTCTGCAGGAATCATGCGAGTCTTCTGCCGTGCACTTAGAGTAGCCGCTAAGTGCCTACGCATCACACAGACTTGCAGACGGCAGGCGCGCTGGTCTGTGTACAGCCAAATCAGAGCCATCAATGTGGATGTCAAAAGCAAATGGTAGGTGGGCTTTCCCCACTCCTGTTCTTTGCTGTGGCTCTCTCTTTTCCCACAAGACCCAGGTCAAACAGACACCCTTCCTGTGTACAGCTCTCCCTCCGTCATTCCCCACCCACACTCTATTGATCTGCCTTGCATTTAGTGCCTTCATTTCATAATCCATTATGGCCGGCTGCCCATGTAGGCTTTACCAAGTGAGTTACAAGCGTGCACTAGGCCTCATTTATTCGGTAGAGTTAGTGCACAGGATCACTGGCTTAGCCTCTTCCCAGCAGGTAGGTCAAGGATACTTAAAGGATGTGACATCAAGTGTGTTGCAGATGTGGAGTGGAAAGAATAGAAATATATACCCAGAGTGAGCCTTCAGATTTACAAGTGCACCAAGAAGCTATACCCAGATCCCAGGGGTTCCCGTGGCTTACAGGCACTCCCAGCTGCTATTGACGGCGAAGTTGAAAACAAGTGCAGCGAGCAAAGCCTGGGTAAAAGACCTGTCTGCAAGGTCGGGATCAAGGGCAAGTTTATTCTGCTTAGTATAGACATGTAGCTGTCAGTGACTTGATGTCCTTCTTCAGAGCGGTTTCTTCTCAGAAACGCCAGCCCCTCTTGGCTTTAAGGATAATTCCATATTGACCACTTGAGAAAATTCACTGCCTTCTGGAATTCTCGGCACTCGTGTCCTATTATTACACTATATTTTCCAGCTGCATAGCACAACACACATCAGTGTGACTGGGGAACACAGCCCTTCCGCTTCTGCTTCCACACAAGCCCACCTCTCAAGGTCAACCCACTCATATCTGTCTCTGGTCCTCTAGGTATGAGTCTTGAGGAGTGTCCTCATTCTTTTTTCCTCTCTGTCATTCCTCAGATCAGTATGTTGCAGAGAAAAGCACTTTTCCATGACTCTTTTCTAGATGCAACCCTTGTGCCTGCTTCATTCTCCTGTTTACTACTGGTTGGGTCTGAATCATTGTTCAGCTTGGGTCTCATGCTGACATGTTACCGTCGTGGTTATCAGAGCACTCTCGACTAGGCTCAGTTTTCTTTGCCCAGATTCTACGATGGCTTTCAAGATAACTTCAGTTCTTTTCCTTGATGTTCTGTGAAGTCTAGGTGAGGGTCCTCCCATTTCCCTCAGTTTTCAGAAAACACTCCACCCCTTTCTCAGCCTCACCCCCTTTACCCATCCCAGGACATCTCAGTATGGACTCAATATGGGCTCAGAACCTTGACTCAGGTAGAAGCTCAAAAGCTGCCAGCAGCTGGGCTGAGTTCTCTAGAACAGAAAATACAGGACAGACATATAGATGGATGATAGATAGATAGATAGATAGATAGATAGATAGATAGATAGATAGTATCATAAATGGGATTTATTGGATTGTCTTGTATGATAGGAGATACATATCAAATAACTTCAATCTCAGAGGTCAAGAACCCTGTAATCTACTCAGTCTGCTATAATGGCTGTCCCTGCAGTCCCAATCAGGAAACTGTCTGTATAGTCATTGGTCTGGGTAGTCACTCAGTCCATGTTGAAAGATCAAAGAAGCTGACATTAGCAGTAAACACACACTCAGGATGAAGTGAAGGCAAGCAGGCAGCATTGAATTTCCTTAGACTTCTTTATACTTGGGCCACGCACAGAAAGGTGCTACCAATTTTAAGAATAAGCCTTTCCTCTCCTATTAATACTCTTGAAATAAAACCCAGATAGACATGCACAGTGTATTCCTAGGTGCACCAGCCCCATAAAGTTGGCAATCAGGATCAACTACCACACTGCTCATTCTCTCTTTGTAAATTCTGTCTTTTGAGACTCAGCTCAGGTTCTGTGTTCGTGAGGAACTATTCCCCAAAGGGATCTCTTCCCAGTTCTAAACTCAGGGCACAGAGTCAAAAGGACACCATTTATGAAGAGTTTATTTCATGTAGTGATCCCTTTCGACACTGAATTGTTCGTTATCATCTCTGGACACTCCTCTGCTAGGCCTTAGGAGAAAGGATCCTAATGTTTATGGTCTCCTAGACTAAATGCAGCGCTGCAGAAAGTCTGTTGACTGCATGCAGAAATGCCTTGGAGTTTTGAATTCCTGTAGCTGTTAGAGCAGGGAAGGGGCACAGGCTTTGCATTTCAAGTAGTTACATAGGAACCCACTGCTTTTATACACACCACACGCGCACGCACACACACACACACAGAAAGAGAGAGGATTGTGGAGAGGGAGAGAGAAAGAGGAAGGGGGAGGGGAAAGAGAGGCATTGAGGGAGGGAAGGGAGGGAAGTGGGAGAAGGCAGCTCCTGGAAGTGAATAGAAGGTATAATCATGGCCTGAAAGCATCAGGAGATTTATTCTCACGCCTGGGAGAAACAATGAGCATCTCTGTGATCCACAAATAACCTAATATGTGTGGCTCAAGGGTACTTCTTCCTCAGGGTTAAACTGTCTTAGGATTCTGTGTGTACCTGCTTGAGCTGAGTGTTCCTGAACACACACTGAAAGAGTCACATGGGCTCCCCGCCTGTCAGCTGTGTGTTTGAGGTTTCTCATCGTTGACTACTATTCCCTAGACCTGGAAAGAATCCTCAGGAAAGGTGAACAAGACTGGCCTGCTTTACAGTCTGAGTGTTTGAAATGAAAGCCAGCTAATTCTAAATGGAATTAGGGTTTATAATATTCCAGGTCAAAATCATTTAGTATTCATTTAACAGTGTAGCCAGCAGGCACATACAGGAAGATCTCATTTGGGCAGGGTTTATGCTAGAAATACCCTTCACCCCTGCCACTACACACACACACACACACACACACACACACACACACACACACACACA
>NW_021604633.1:4433054-4446791 GCF_004785775.1 Grammomys surdaster | reverse complement strand
ACACACACACACACACACACACACACACACACACACACACACACACACAAGCAGTCCTGTGATCTAGAAGGCTAATTGATCTTACTACCTGGGTGAAGGTAAGGGTTTGCTGGTAATCCCAGCCTTTGTAATCAAAGACTTCTTTCCTACTGTTCCTAATGGCTTGTTCAGGAATTGTCTTGAAACCTGCTTCCATCCAGCAAGGTGCTCTCTAGTGCTCTGTGGGGTTTTGTTGGAACCACTGGGACGGAGAAGCTGAGCCTTGAATATAGGAATGACCTGAACCTGATCCTGCTATGAGCTCCCATGAGGACAGATGAATGGGTCTGTTTGTCCCTGGAGATAAAGCCCTAATAACATGAAAGTCTGTTCTATAATGGTGGGGGCATAAGACCTTACAGCTCGTAAAATTTCTTTTTGTCTAATTGGACACATAAATTGTATAGATCAAGTAAAACTCACCCATGTGGTGCATAGCTTAATATGTTTTGGTAAATGTATGCAATCATGAAGACATCACTATATCAGAGTTCTAGAATGCATCCACCTACCACAGGAGTTCCCTTTTACCTACTCCCGGCCATGCTCCACCCCTGCCCATGGCTTAGGGAAGCCACTACTGGCATTCCACTGCTTTTGTATAAGTTTCCTAGAATTCCGTAGATGTGGAATTACAGGTTTGGAGATCTTTTGCGCCTGATGTAGAATGATGACGTGAGATGCACTCACATCAATAATCAATAGTCAACTCTTCTTCAGGACTAAATGCAGTTTCACTGAGTGGGTATGCTACATTTTATCCATGCATTCATGACTTACAGATACTTGGCTATGATTCAAGTCGATATGAATGTTGGCATTCTGGGTTCTTTGCGACATGCTTTTCTCACTCCTGGATGGACATCACGGAGGAAAGTTTCAGGGTCCTTCAGTTAGTGTGTCCTGAACATGGAAGATATTGAGACCTCTTTGCTGGGCAGTCATGTGTTCCTGCCTTCTCACAAGTAATGCACACATTCTGATTCTTCAAGTCTTTGCTTAGAGCTGGAATTCAGTTTTAAACTTCACCCATTCCAGTACATATGCCCATTCAGCTCTATCTTCCTGACCAGGTACCTGAGCACACCTTCCCGATCCTACCTGGGGTTTGGTTTGGTTTGGTTTTGGTTTTCCTGTAAAATGAAGTTCAATGTGTATGGTGCACTTTTGTGGCTACTTCTTTTTAATAACATTTTTGTTCTTTGAAAGTTTCATACATTTATACAATATTATATTGATCACATCCATCCACCACTAATTCCCTCTAATGCCCCCTTATACACTACTCCATATCCCTCCCAGCTTCATGTCCTCTATCTCTCTCTATCTCTCTCCCTCTCTCTCTGTCCCCCCTCCATATATATGTTGATTTGGAAGCTGCTCTCAGGTGAGCAAGTTCACTGACCCCTAGGAAAGAGACCAGGTAAGTGTCCATGGGAAAAGGAGACAGAGGGGAAGAGGGAGAGAAAGAGAGAGAGGGGGGGCACATGCAGAGGAAGAGAAAGGGGGGAAAGAAAAACCATGTCCTCTTTTTAAAAACTTGTTTTCTGTTATTAATACACCTGTGAGTCCAGTCAGTGATGTCCATATGCACAAAGATGTGTGGCCATTCACCAGGACAAGGGCAATCTCCCAGCAGCCATCTCCCATGAGGAGGGTGACTCTTCTCCCTCAGCAGCCATCAGTGGCCAATAGCTCTTCAGATATGGGGGGATCCTCAGCAAGCCCTCCTCCATCCATCTTGGAATTTGAAAAATTCTTATTTTAATTATTTGTATTGTATGAAATGGGGAAAACATTCATATATTTGACTGAAAATCTTTTCTTTTAGGCTGCGGATTGCACTTTCCCTTCCTGGAAGAGGCCGTTGAAAGACAGTCCAGTCAGCCAAGCTTTTCTCTTTTGTGACTTAAGCTCTTTGTGTCATATTTAAGAAACATTTTGCCTATCACACTATAGACTTGTTCTCACATTATCTACTATAATATTCATAGTTATAGGTATGAAGTTAAGACCTCTGATCCACTTGAAGCAATTTCTGTGAGCTGTATAAGGAGAGGATCTCTTCTCTCTCTCTCTCTCTCTCTCTCTTCTCTCTCTCTCTCTCTCTCTCTCTCTCTCTCTCTCTCTCTCTCTCTCTCTCTCTCTTTCTCTCAGAGAAATCCAGATATTAAAAAGATAATCATTTTCTTTAAAAATAACCAAGCAGTCAGTTTTTTTAAAACTTAAGTGGAAGTCATAAGTCTGACTCATTTCTAGATCCTGATTATTTTCTGTTGAACTTGAATCTGTCCTCCTGTGACTCCTGCCTATGCAAAACAGAATATAGATGCCTTAGATTCAGATAGTGCAAGCTCTGAGTTTGGTCACTTTTAAATGAGTGTTTTTCCTATTTTTCATTGTCACATACACTTTAGAAAATTTTCATATTTTTAGTTTTTTTTAAATTTAGAGAATATCTGATTAAACTTATCAATTTAGGGAATATTTTCAACCTATAACAGTGAGTCTTCCAACTCATTGACACAATGTGTCTGTTTCATCATTCTTTTGTTTCTCTGCTTAATAGAATACAGTATATATACATATTTTTATTAGATATTTCATCAGACTTTTCATTAGGTAATTTTAATGCTGTTACAAATAGTTTACTATTAATATATAAAAGTAAAATAGATTTTTGTATATTCATGATATGTTCTAAAAACTTCAAAATTCACACACATATTACAATGTATATTTTGTGGTTTGTTTTGGATTTTCTCTGTACTCTTTCATATTGACTATAATAGTCTTTTCATTTTAAGCTTTTTAGATTTCCATGTCATTTTTTACATTATGAACTGGCACACAAAGTTGAGTGGCAATAATGACAATTTTCCATGTCCTGTAAACAGGAATCATGCTGCTGCCGTTCACTGTTTCCAAGGTACTGGCTGGGTTTCTGGTGTCTTGTGTCTGGAGAAAGACTAATTCCTGTGTAACAAGCATCAGTGCTTCAGTTTTTCTAGATGGACACAGTGTCAAACTGCTCTCCAAATTGTTTCTCTTGGCAGGTTATTAGCACACCTCTCGGCCCTTTTCAGAGAACCTCCACTGTGCAGTGAACAGTGGTTAGCCCCGAAACACAGAACTGGCCCTAGTACAGAGAGTATGCCTTCTGGGGATGTTCCTTCATAAATGAGATATCTGTATCGCATCCTTTCCCCTCCGAGGCTCAGAGTGAGGGACAGAAAGACTGTAAGAGCTAGAGCGCTGTGATGACTAGAGAGAAGTGGTGTCTTCTGGGTATGGTAGGATGGAGGACAGCAGCGAGCATGAACTCACAGCTGCTCTGGTTGCCTGCACATTATCAGTTCAGACAACATTCTAGCATGGAGTGGGAGAGGATCATGGGTCCCACCCATGACTGGACTGGGGAGCTAATTACAGTTTGTTTTTTTTCTAGGGGAAAGGGTCAGTTTTCTTTAGGGGGTGGGCCCTTGGAGGTTGGCTGTGGTCCAGGGGATGGCCCCATTCCCATGCACAAATGGACAACACAAATCAAGCCCAGTGTGCTAGAAGACAAAATTAAGAGGATATGAAGTTGAAAGGAGGATGGATGGGGAGAACATGGATCCTGGAGGAGTTAAGGGGAGGAAGCGGGGTAACTCTGAGCAAAATGTATTGTATCCATATGAGTTTCTCAATGAATGAATAAAGACACTGTATAAAGGAGACTCAGTGCCTCCCTCTATCAAGCACTGTCTCAGGATCTGTAGAGACAGCTTGAAGTTTCATTGTAGAAATATAGCTACCCATTTCCCTGATTTCCAGATAGTAACTGAGTCCTGCTCTGTGCCACAGACTCGGCCTCATATTCACACAGTCTTTTCCACATGTCACCCTGACTTGCACATGGTTTGACAAAGATATTCACCGACACACCAGTTGGCAGTCCCCTTAGGGCTCAACTTCTCTTTTGTGATTGAATTAACCCTGGCCTCTATCATGTACGGAGATGTGTTTCTTTATTTCTCTGTGTTCATATGGTGTTTCATTATTGCATGAGAAAATCCACAAGTTGCCCCAGTTAGGCCTAAAATGTGCCTCTCTGTGTGTGTGTGTGTGTGCGTGTAAGTAAAATTTCAACTTATATTTACACTTCCTTAGAAGACATAAGACCAGTCAGATTTTCTTTAAGTCAATGTTTATAACTTTCTTTGGTGTGTGTTAGCAATGTGTATACATATGCTCAAATGTGTATGCGTATGGAGGCTGTAGATCAGCATCCGGGGCTCTTCCTCAGACTCCACCCACCTTATGTTTAGAGACAAGGTTTCTCAGGGGCCTGGAACTCATCAAGTAGGATAGCCCAGCTGGTCAGTGAGCACCACAAAGCTGCCTATCTCTGCGTCTGTAGTGAAAGTTTACCAGTAGGATATCATGTCTAACACACACACACACACACACACACACACACACACACACACACACACACAAGATTCAACCTAGATTCTGGGGCTTGAACTTAGGCCCTTATACATGTAAGGCAAGCACTTCACTGAGCTAGTTTCCCAGCCCTTGTAATTTATAATTTTCAAAGAACTTTTAAAATTGCAGCCATTATTATCTAATATTTTCTTTGTTTTTAATGTCCATATGACTTATGCTAATGTCTGATATAATGTAATTTTCTCTTTTAAGATAGTCTGAGAACCTCTGGTTTCTACTAGTAAAAGGGCCAGAAAATATGTTTTAAACAGTTCTTAGAAGATATTAATGTTTCCCAGGCCATCAACAACTCCAGCTGAACCTCTTTACTTTATTGCCCTATTCCATCAACACCATCACCACCACCACCACCACCACCATCATCATCATCATCACTGTCTTCATGCTCAGCTTCCTCTTTTAACATTTACCATATATAAAACACCCTTTGTTCACAGAGCATTTAAAAACAAGCTAAGGCCATATTTCGCACTGGACTCAAACTTGGTGACTGGTTTAAAGTTAGCCCCCACTAGTCTAAAACAGTCGTCATGTAGGTGGATAGAGTTCTGACCTGCTCTTTGCTTTGGGTTGACCTTGTCCCATTTTGTTCCTTCTCCTCAGTGACTGTTTTATTTTGTGTTTATTAAGCATTTTCTTGTATCATCTTAATTTTATATTAAACAACTAGTTATCTTTCCTTGTGTTCTGCTGTGTAAGTCATATACTCTGTAACTCCAAACTAATACTGCACACAGTCCATAGACTTAAAAACGTTACACCAGCTGCGAGGCTGGGATAGGAGGATCATGAGTTCTAGGCTAGCCTATGCTCCAAAGCAAGACTTGCTATCAAACCCAAAGCAAACAAAGTGCTCAAACAATGAAAATCTCCACATCAAAATGTCTCTATTTCTTGTTCTTCCTCTTTTAATTTCCAGTGTATTGATATGCACGGCTCACTTTAAATGTGTTAGAAAGTCTACAGTCAGCATCTGTGTGCCTTAATCAAGTCAAGCCAACCACAGATTTGAGCATATAGTAAGGTGATGTTTTATATGACAGTAACAGGAATACAGTCTCTCCTATCCACTGCACATTTTCATTCGCTGTATCCTTCACCACTTTCATGGCTGTGAGGTTTCTTATGAAGTGTTAACCTGAATGGCATCTCTTGATATTTTTTATACTGTGATTCTACTAGCAAAAAAAAAAAACAAACAAAATTCCATCAGCATTTGCTTATCAAAAATTCTTTATCCTGCCTTCATGTTTACAGGCTAGCATCAATATCTATAGAAAACATCTTTCAATTCCTTTAACATTTGAGTTCAACAAATTCCTATAGATGCCATTGTTCGGGATGAAGAATCAACTGCACATTGCATTGTTCTTTTGTGTATCTGACTGCAGGCTTTGTCTCACTGCTTTAGAGGTTTTTTCTGTGACTGGATATTTGATATAGCTACATGTTACATAGACTCTGCTGAGACATTCTAGAACAGTGGTTCTTAACCTTCCTAAAGCTGTGACCCACTAATACAGTTCTTCATGTCATAGCGAGCCCCCAAACATAAAATCATTTCATTGCTGCTTCCTAACTGTAATTTTACCAATTATGAATCATAATGTAAACATCTGATATGCAGGATCTCTGATATGTGACTCCCAAAGGGGTCATGACCCACAGGTTGAGAACCACTCTTCTGGGGCTTCAATAGCTGAAATTATCCATAAGTGAAAACCAGATATTATTATTCTCTTTCTGGATCTCCAATTCTAGATATGTTGGAATGCACGGTAACATACCAGAGCTCCCCCGCATCTCTTCAGTTTTATTGTCTTTTTCCTACACATTAAATTTACTGCCAAGGATCCATTCTTTTGAAAACTGATTCTTCCTTCTTCTATATCAGTGTCACTAACTGGGATATTTAGTGCTTTGTTAGCTCAGATACTTGTTTCTTTAACTACAGACTTCCCAGCCCCCTCTTCTCTTTGTGGTTTTCACATTGCCATTGAGATTTTCCATCAGTTCATTCATTAATAGCATATTTTCATTCCATTACTCAATCCTTTTTTTATTAACTGATTGAAAGTTTGTATCATAGCACCTTTTAAGCTATTGACTAACTATAACCTCAAGGTACACTCCAGGACTTTTCCCTGATGGTTTGTCATGCATTCCTCTACAAATCTTTGGGGAGAAGTTAGTTATCAATTGGACATCATTAATAATGTGTTGTAGAAAGTCTAGATTTCATTGGCTCTTCATAAAATGAGTTGTTTGTTTTGCTTTGCCTTAGTAGATGGTTAATGTGCTTGTACACAAGCTAATGTTTCTTTTCTTTGTCTATAGACACTGTATCTCTGTAGTGAGTTTAAAACTTGCCTGTCTCTGTGTGTACATGTCCCTGCTTATTTGGATTCTTGTGAACTTGTACAGTCAGTCAGTTACTTGGAGGCAAAGTGCTAGCTTCCCAAACCAGTCAGACCTCTGCACTCAAATCTGTCTCTTGTTATAGATACATTTTAAAACTCAGTAAGTTCTGGTTATCTGGGGCTTTCCTAAGCTTTCTGGAATCTTCTATACAATAGTAGTTTAACTATCAACTAAACCAATGTAGAAAATTATGCTGCTATACCTTCCCCAGATACCTGCCCTATGAACCTACCCGCATCAGTCTCTAGGCTAGTCTACCATTCAAACCAAATACTCTCCCTTGGCTATTGAAATGCACTAAAAAATACTGGTAAGATTAGAATGCCTACAGAGTACTACAAAAACTATGAAAATAATGAAAAGCTTTAAATCTCTATTTTTAAAGTAACTGTATTCACATAGGGACTGGGGGGTGGACAAGAAAAAATAGAATCAGGAATGAATGTGCTTATTGTGAGAACAGAAAGAATGAGCCAGGATCCTGTCACTCAAAAGAGGCTAAAACATCAGCACTGTGTGGACAGAGACAAGCATATCACTAGAGCTTGGTGGACGCTAATCTAGCTCCAGATTCAGTGACAGACTTTGTCTCAAAGGAATGAGGCATATAGGGTTAGAACAGGACAGCTGACACCCTCCTTTGGCCTCAATATATAAACACACAGGCACCTATAACATTGCCATAAACACATGCATGAGTACACAAACACACACACACACAATGGCCAGATGATAGCTGTGGGTGTTGATGTAAGTATCAACTTGCCAGGAATGAGATTCACCTAAGTAGGGAGCCTCAATTAAGGAATTACATTAATTGCCTTCATGTTTGTGGGAAGACCTACCCAAGACGTGGTTTGCACCTTTGTCTTGGTGGCCACCCAGAAAAAAAGGCATAATGGAAGGAAGATTATTCACATATTTTGCCCTTGGCTTTCCCTATTGCCACCAAGTTAATCTGTTCTTTTGAACAGAAGATGCTGAATCCTTATCTATAGATATAAAAACCAGCATTTTCTATAAATTGACTGAAGACCAAGAACTCTTGAGGAAACTTCAAGGTTTGGGGAACCAAACTAAAATTACTGGAGTATCTTGGCATCTGGACTGAGAACTACAGGATTCTTGGCTTCTCCAGTATGTGACAGCTACTGTGGAACTACGGTTGCTAAAGTACCCAGCCTCAAGTACAAGGAACTACTAATACATTGAATGTGTGTACATATGTGTGTGTGTGTGTGTGTGTGTGTGACTATGTGTGTATGCATGTGAATGTGTATTGTGCGTGAATGTTTGAATGTGTGTGTGTGCATGTGAGTGTGTATGAATGTGTGTATGCATGTGAATGTGTATATGTGTGTACTTGTGCAAGCGAGTGTGTGTGTGTGTGTGTGTGTGTGTGTGTGTTTATGTTTTCATCCTATCAGGTCAGTTTGGTTCTGGTCTTCCAGAAAACCCTGAATTATACAATGACATTATAGGTCATTATTCATTTTCACTTTTTAATTTCATATTTTCAATTTTAACTTCATGGGGGTGGTAGCTGTACATATGAGTGCAGGTGTCTTAGGAGGCCAGAAGAGGGCCATCCCCTGGAGCTGGAGTATCCAGGAAGCTGTGAGCAGCTTTTTGTGGGTGCTGGGAACCAAACTCAGGTCCTCTGCAATGAGACATGATTTTCATCATTGAATCTTCTCCCAAGCCTACAATAATCTTCTTTAATGTTCTGATATTGTAGTCATATTTCAGGAATTAAATTGAAAAAAATATACCAATAATTAAGCTTAGTGATACTGTCTTCAGACATTGTTTCCTTCTTGCAAAGCTTATTAAGGATTAAAACTTATTTCTCTGAGTTCCCTCGAGTTTACTTAATGTTATATTTGTTCAGCTCTTGGAGAAAGAAACCACCTCTGTGGAAGGCAGAAACTTGAAAGTTGTGTTCAGGAGTCAGGAAATACTCTAAATTCTATTAGCAGACAGTCCAGTTACTCAGTTTGGTGGGCTTTCTCAGACTTAGGAATTGATTTCTTAAGTTGGTGAAATACCTTGAGCAGAGGGACAGAGACGATTGAGAATCCAATGCTGAGAGACTGAATGAAGAGAGTTGGCAGAGTATCACCGGTTTTTAGTGACAGCATTTGCAATCAGCAAATGCGAGCAAGACTGAGCACTCCTTTCTCTGAGCACTCAGGATACTCCTTTCTAGCTAGTCACTGTGCCAAAAAAGCCGCTATCTCTGTGCCAATCCGGACTTCCTTTCAGATTAGAAATTTCTTGGAAGAATAGCATTTGGAAAGTACAACTCGGTTTATAAAAAGCAGTAAGCAGGCAAACAGCAGCTGTGGGTCAAGACGTGCACATGTGATTGACAAGTCCCAGAATTTCTGCAATGCAACCTGGTTTGAAATCTGCCCATGAAGGAAGACTTTTGTACCTTCAGTCCTTGGTCACGTGCTCACTGGCCCATAACACGTGGCCTTGAAAGCCTGGACTCCAAACTGCGCAAACCAAACACCTGAAACCTTTGAACTTAAAGCACATCTTGGTTTCTTTCCATGCTCCAATAGGGGAAATTCTACTGTTGGAGAAGCGCACCAGTTCTCTCTCCTTCAGCACTGACGGCAACAACCGAAGCATGAAGGTGTAAATGGAACCAGTTGCATTGACACCTGAGTGTTTCTCACGGATATACCAGGTTCCCTAAACCACAGATGGGAAAGCGGAACCGACCACATGTGCCACTACACAGGCTTGGGCACACTGGTCGGAGCCTAGGTGGAGTTGATATTCATAAGCAAACTCTTGTGGTCTCTCTTTTTGCGTTTGCATCTTCTTCTTTTAACATGATGTGTTTTTTGTTTCCCCCAGATAAACCCAAAATTTTGCTTTCTTTTTGATTCACCGCTTGGCTCAGGCCTTACACTGCTATTCTCCTCCCCTTGGTAAAGTTTAAGCTTCGCCTCCCCCACAATTTGCTGGGCCCTGGTGCCCTGCATGCTTCTATGCTAGGCAAGTCCTGAACTGTGTCACCTAAGTATCTGAAATTTAAGTCCTCCCCCGGGGGCCAGAATCGTACTCTTTGTTCAGCACAATTTAATCTATTGTTCTGCACAATGTACATTTACTGAGCAGCACAAAACATAAATAATAATAGTCAAAGTCCTGAGGCGATGCACAAGCAAGCAGCTTGCTTCCAGTAACCTGCCACCAGCAGGGGCCCTGGCGATGGCCTGTCACCTCCATGTGGAGGACAGTATTTAACCACCTATATATTCCATTATGCAGAGCCATTTAAGGGAGCTTATTTCTTTTTAATAGCAAAATGACACAACTGAATATTTATCCTTTTAAACATCTTTTAAAAATCAAAATTACTCTTTAATCCCAATTATGGTTATTAACCAATTAGTTCTTCCTTGGCTCACTTAAATAATTTATTGCAGAATACACTCAAGGACAATTCTCAGACCCAAGTACTGCTTCAAGTTCACATAATCACAGTGCTGGCACTAAAGCAGGGCAAGTTCCCAGCATGGAGGGCTATCTGTGGCTGTGCCTCAAGGCTGTGCCTCTTTGCTAAGGCTACATCAGGAACAGCCCATGTGCAGAGATCATAACAGCAAGGCAGACCATGCACACTGTCAAGTGCAAGTACCAGCAAAGGTCACACAGTAGAGGCATTTGTAAAATGACTTGTAGAAGAAACCGAATAAATGTGTGTGGGTGTGGGTGTGCTTGTACATGTATGTGTATGTGTGTGTGAGTACATGGGCATGTCTATGCTTGTGTATGTATGCTTGTGCATGTTGTGTGTGTGTACTTGTGCATGAGTGTGCATACGTGTGTGTACTTGTGCATGAGTGTGCATGCGTGTGTGTACATGGGCATGTACATGCTTGTATGTGTTCCATGTATGTTTTTGCATGTGTATGTATGTGTTTGTGTATGTGTACATGAGCATATCTGTGCTTATGTGTGTTTGTATGCTTATGCATGAGTGTGTGTATACTTGTGCATGAGTGTATGTGTGTGTACATGGTCATGTGTTTACTTGTGCGTGTTCATGTATGTGTGTACGCGGGCACCACATACACATAGGAGCACTCTCGTGTGTCCATGTTGGTTAGCAGGTATACAGTATAAAGACTCAAAAGCTTTTAGAGGATGTGGCTACAGTGTCACAATCAAATTGTATTGTAGGAAGGAAAGAAGAAAGGTCTACAAGCTCACTCTCATTTTTCTGATGCATGATCAGAATTAAATATTCATAGATAACAAGGTCATTATGAACCAAGACCATGGAACTCTTTAAAACTGTCAGTGAGAAGAATTTGCATTTTCTTTAAAATCTGAGAGTTTCTGTTTTAAAAGAGGGGGAAAAAAAGAGAGAAGAGATTGAGAAGATGGTTGTGGAAAAAGGCAGTAGCATGTAGCCAGGCACCCATCATACTTGTGACCATAAGGAAGTCTCCATTGCCTGAGGACAGAGATGCCTACGCAAGACCAGGCTAGGAGGCAGTTTGTGTCCTATCCCAATAGTCCTCACTGAAAGAACAGCTGTCAATCAGTAGAGCTCTCAGACAAGAAAAGCCCCTACTTGTGAGGCCAAAGACAGATACAAACAGAAATAGCATGTGTGCTCTTTGGCCCTGTGTGCTGGCTAGTTTTATGTCAACACAATGTATAGTCATCTGAGAGGAGGAAGCCTCAATAAAGAAAATGCCTCCACAATATCTAGCTGTAGGGCATTTTCTTAATTAGTGATTGATGGGGGAAGGCCCAACCCACAATATCACCCCTGGGCAGGTAATCCTGTGTTCTATAAGAAAGCAGGCTGGGCAAATCAGGTGGAACAAGCCAGTAAGCAGCACCCTTCCACGGCCTCTGTATCAGCTCCTGCCTCTGGGTTCCTGCCCGGCTTGAATTCTGTCCTGATTTCCTCTGATCATGAATTGTGATGTGGAAGCACAAACTGGTTAAACCCTGTCCTCCTCAGGTTGCTTTGGTCATGGTGTTTCATTACAGCAATAATAACTCTAACTAAGACACCACATAGAAAAAAAATAAAATTTTGTGTATGAGCATGGAGAGGTCACAGAGTTAGAAACCACCCTTCTTCTATTCCACATCCTTGCAAAATGTCACCAGTGACTTTCTTTCATAGGTGCTCATACAACAAGCCTACAAGGACTCCAATAACCATATCTTCACACATGCTCAGAAAAATAACATTGATAAAATATTTCACATGGAAACACCTTCTATTAGAGCATCAGATGTGCCAAATTCTACTGAGACCTTGAAGATAGAGTGTAAAAAAGTTGGGATAAATGTGTGAAGCTTATATTGATGACTCTCTAGGAATCAGATTAATATGGCTGAGCTGAATTTACTAATATGAACAAGGTCAACATGCACAAGTATTCTGATCTCCAGCAAACCACAAAAATCAGATTGAGAAAATAAAGATTTGGAACATCATGAATGAAATCCATTAAGATACACGGCTCTCTATGAAAAAATGTGGTGTCTCTTTAAAATATAGTGCAATGACTTATATACACTCTGTCCAGGGACTGGCACTTTTAGAAGGTCTGGCCCTGTTGGAATAGGTGTGGCCTTGTTGGAATAGGTGTGGCCCTGTTGGTGTAGGTGTGTCACTGTGAGCATGGGCTTTAAGACCCTCATCCTAGGTGCCTGGGAGTTAGTATTCTGCTAACAGCCTTCAGATGAAGATGTAGAACTCTCATCTCCTCCTGTACCATGGCTGCCTGGATGTTGCCTTGTTCCCACCATGATGATAATGGATTGAACCTCTGAACCTGTAAGCCAGCTCCAATTAAGTGTTGTTCTTATAAGAGTTCCCTTGGTCATGGTGTTTGTTCACAGAAGTGAAACCCTCACTAAGACATATAGCATCTATGAGTAAAAGTATAAAAGCATGGGTATATAACATTCATTACAGTGGGGTTTTGCAGTCTGTTTACCAACAGTCTAACCACCTGAGTCCCTTTGGCTTTAGCACTACTTCTGACTCACATTGCCATAGTTTGCTTTTGCATTTCTAGAACTTACATAATAGGGTCAGGTAGTGTGTAGTCTCTCATTCGAGGCTTTGCTCAGAAGACCTATCAGTTTTCAGCAAGAGGCTCTGGTGGAATCATCCCCAACCCCCACAGTACCACACATGACTCCATATCTACTCACGGAGTCTTTGTAGCACTACTGGGCTTCTGGTGAGTTTCCAGATCTGAGTCATTAGGAACGATGCTACAACACTATTTAATCTAGCTGCCTGCCCATCTGCTCCCCAGAACTGATCCAGTTTATTCCACCAGAAGTAAAGAAGAGATCTGGCCATTCCGCATTACATCTTCGTGACACTGGAAGTTTATGGTTTCCTTTGAGCTCTTCTAACGTTTATGGTAGTTGGCACGTTGAAATTTTAACTTCACATTCCTGAGCATGAAGGAAGTTGAGCACTTTGTAAACTATTCACTGGCAATTTTAACATGATTAGTGAGCTATCTGTTTAAATTGCTTTCCTGTTTCAAAACTGATTTGTCTTGTTACTGAAGTTCTTCACATATCCTGTGTGTGACTCTTAACTGGTCACAAGCATCTCTGTCTTCTCCCCCAGGTTTGTCCTTATGCTAGCTCTATCTTTTAAAAGAATATTTTAGTACTTTTTTTTTGAGAATTTCATATGAGGTATTTTGATCATAGTCACCCCTATTTCTCTCCTAACTACTTTCCATTTCATTCTCCCTTCCTAACCAC
>NW_021604633.1:4432145-4433044 GCF_004785775.1 Grammomys surdaster | reverse complement strand
ATATTTGAGAGATATTTGCTTATGCAATTCCATAAATGGAAGAGTATAGCATGTACATCAATCAAGGGTACTGTGTCGCTCAAAGCTCTCCAGACTGGCAATGATGAGCCTTAGAATAGAAAAGCATCAAGGTACATGTTGCTACAATAAAGCTCCAAAAACAAAATGGGGACTAGAATAGGTAAATTTTAGGTTTCTCCACAGCAAAGACCTTGTGGTCCAGGTGTGTGCTGGAAGGCCGTGGTTGGGATTCATGCCCCCCACACAGAACCTCTTCAGGTCAACTTTCTTTATGGCTTGACCACTCGCATGTTTACTCTGAAGTTAGGAATCAACTTGATTATAGAAAACCACACACATTTTCCCATCAAAGACTATATTGACGTGAATACATTGGTGTTTACTACTATTTTTGAGTACATTATCTTAAAATATGATGAAGTGTATCTGTATCTCTCTAGAAAAAAAACACATTATGAACATACAACTTTCCAACATACACCCAAACTCCCAGCCAGTCCACAGAACTACAAAGCAGTGTGGGTCAAAGTTCATGACTCTGCTTTGGAGTGCTTGCTCTTTTGCTTGTAAATCCAGGGTGCTCTGGCAAGGGACACTAGGGACCAGATAGTAAAATGGTCCAATTTGCCAAGTTGCCAATGTCTCTGTGAAAGAACAACAAACAACTTCATCTGCCAGGGTGCCTTAGGGGACACTTGACTTTCTTAGCTTCTGTGTTCAAAACCTTTTTTTTTTGTTTTTACCCCTTATGTAAATACAGATACAGTATTAAAAAAAAAACCTTTCCCTCCCTTAAACTTTACTTCTCTTCTCCTCTCCCCTCCCCTCCCCTCCCCTCCCCTCCCCTCCTCTTCTCTTCTTCTCTCTCCCTCCCTCCC
>NW_021604633.1:4419632-4429145 GCF_004785775.1 Grammomys surdaster | reverse complement strand
CTCCCTCCCTCCCTCTCTCTCTCTCTCTCTCTCTCTCTCTCTCTCTCTCTCTCTCTCTCTCTCTCTCTGTGTATGTGTGTCTGTGCATTCATGCATATATGCGTGAATGTGCACATGCACGAATACTCCATGGCACTCATGTGGAGAGCAGAAGGCAACTTTGTTATTGACATTGGTAAGCTGAAAGTTACTCATAAGGTACTAGAGGTGTGTATGTCTGTTTTGTAGCAGATTGTGGCATCTCAGTGAGTTCCTGCCTTCTTCTTGCTCCTTTGTGCAGCTTGCTCTTCTCCTTCAATCATGCAGTAGCCGTCAGCTTGTTCACATGCAAAGAACACATTGTTCTCTTGCTAAAAAAGAGCCTTTGAAAATTCCTATCATAGAGGGATCGAGTACTAGAGACTTATCCTGACTCAGATTCCGCTAGAGTCAACTGCATGTGTCAGTGTGACAGATAAATTGGGCCATGGGGTGATCAGATATTTGCTCAAACATTATTTTGTATTTTCCCATCAATGTGTTTTTGTATGAGTTTAACATTTGGATCTCTCTGTGCATACAAATGATTTTCCCTCTTCAGTATGGTGAGGGCATATCAAATCAGCTTTAGGAGTGAACAGAGTGGAAAGATTCACCCTTCAGTGAGTAAAAGGATTCTTCCTGTCTGGCAGCCTTCAGACTGGGGCACAAATATCCAATCTGAACTGGACTTGAGCTGAAATGTCTTTCTGTTTTGAGTTTTGTATGTTGCATGTCAGCCTTCAAAGTCATAAGAGACAATTCTGCACAACATGCCGGCTTTATAATGACTAAGTCACACATACAGATGAACATGCATACATGTATCTACACATGCTCACATACATGCATGCACACCTGCACATACATACACACATACTCACACTCACATACTCTCTACTGAAGAATTCCCAGCCTTGTCCCCTGGTATATCACTCAACCTTGTCTGATGTGGCTATATCACACCGTAAGTAGCTTCCTGGATATTCTTCATGGTTTATCTCCTGTGTACCACCTGTCTATGCCCAAGATAGCCTAGAATGATGTTCAGGGTGCTCTCTCTTTTATGAAACCTCAGGCCCTTATCCCTACCCTGACTCCTCCAAGCCTTGAATATATCTGTACTGATGTACTTCCACACTCTCTAATTAGTTTATAAGTTATTGGTTTTATTGGTCCACACAGCATAGTGCCCTGAATCTAGTGGGCGCTCAGCAGAGAGCATGGGACTTAATCAAAAAAAGCAACTTCTTGCAGGAGAGAGTCTTGCCTGATTTATCTTTGTACAGCTTAATATTTCTTGGTATGTGCACAGTTTACAACTAATAAAGTAGTGCTGTAATCTAGAATGATCTATAGCATGCAGTAACTGATTTGATTATCACTTGAAGCACACACATGACTTATTTTTTTTTCTTGAATTATGACCTGGAGGAAAATACGAGCCCCAAGCTTTTGAAACTTTATTCAGTTGGCAGAGAAGAAGCACAGGATTGGGACAAGTCTGTGCAAACTGAACCGAGTACTCAAAGAAGCTTTGTTACATGATTTTGATTGGTCAATATAAGTGGCTGATACCATCACTCATTCCTAACTTCTTCAAGGACTTGGAGATTTCTAATCCTTCACACTTAATGACACCGAGAGTTTTCATCACCCCCAAGAATGATTCCTTGTCATATGAATATGTGAAATAGAATGTCCTTGGGGCTCACATATGAGAAAATGTGGTTGAGTAATGATTGACAATTTGGGGTCTGGTGTCATTAACTCGGTATTTTATCTACACAATTTCCTTCATAATTTCCTGAAATTTAAAAATCTGGTATTTTCCTCAACCTCCTAGATGTTATTATTATTATCTGAAGGACAGACGAGGAGGAAGTACTGATTCTGATCTGATTAGGCTCAGAGACTCTGAAGGTATTTCTGATTAGAACTCTCCAGAGTGATTTGCTTGGTGGCTTTTAAAAGCAAAGAATGCAGATGGGGTTCCTAAGGGTTTCATGTAAGGATATTTTATTAACCAAGGAAACACCCAGAGTCAACTTTTCCATAAGTACCAAGAGAAGTGAAATCCCTAGAAGCATGGGATCCACAGATTCATACAGTATCCTTCCAAGTTGGGAATAAAAATAAAACACTGCAAGCTAAAGAAGATGACTCTTTGGGGTACAGCTTTCTCCAGGTTGTTACTCAATAGAAACATACAGAGATACCTTTCTACTTCAGTTCTAGGAAATCAAATGGACACAGTTCTCATGCCATTCTTGTGTTCTGGGTGGTGCTTGGGTGAATATAAGAATGGCTGCTCTTGAAACTAAAAGAATCCTTTTAAAGCTCGTGTACACCACAGCCCCGTAGTGTCACTGCTCTCCTGAGATGAGTGTCACAGGAAAATGTCTGGGTAGAGAGACTTTTGGGAGACTCATCCTTGATGAAAAGCTGACGAAAAAGTAGGTAGGAGTAGAACCCAGAGAAAATAGTCTGTCTTCCCTGTAAGATTCTAAACACCAATTACTGAGTGTGGTAGAACACACTCAGACATTGGTCAGCTCTACAGCGGACATAAAGAGTTACACCAAACCTTGAAACAAGGACAGGGATGCCCAGAAGTCCAGAGAATTCTCCTTGTCACATGATCATGGATATAGTAACAATGGATCAAAATGGTAGAAGGAGAAAATTGACATTTCCTTCCACATATTTTGTGGCCTCAGATGAGGGAAGTGTGACATACACAGAACAGGAATTGCTGCAGTTAAAGAGAAAAACAAAAGGCAATGTTCACTGTTGCTGGCTCTGTTGATGGTTTCAGAGTTCTTGTAGTCCACTCATGTATTCTTCATTTGGTTAGGCAGCATAGACATGTTCCTATCATGCCAGATATCATCACTGATGTTACTGTCCACAGCATGTCCCTGAGACACAGTTTTTGTCCTGATAATACTTAGAGACCAAAGAAAAACAATGGATGTGAAACAAGTCACAAGGTGTCATGAGAGAAGAGTGCAGAGAGTGAGACACAATTTGAACTAAACACCCAAGACAAGTGTTCAGGTGTTCCTCAAACATTCCACAGGAGAGACATCCATCCCTGCATGTAGCATGTAGAACAGGTAGCATGTCACAATTTTACACATACAGAGTGTTTGTCTAGGGCATTTCCTAAGGTTACAGAAGACTTACTGGATTTCCATAGAAAACATTCATTTTTGTTCAATGAGATTAGATTACTTTTTTTGCTCTACCTCCTTCCATGTAAATTCCAAGAAAGCAGATTTAATTCCATTTGTTGAAAAATTCTCAACTTGCTATGACTACTGGATCCTACTTGTCTTCTAAAATGCTATCCATCCCTCACAAGATAATCTCAACTCAGACAATTTATGAACCCTTAGAATCATTTAGACAGCCCAGCCTATCTATTGCAATATGATGCTTGGCGTAGGTTCTATGATTAGGTAAAATTTTGATTCATGTGAAGGAGAACTTGAAACTAGTGCTGATCAAAATATCTTAGCTGGTGATTGTGCCTGTGGTATGGGCAATGCAGGGTAGTTAGGACTGACTGGGAGGACAAAAGCCAGTAGTCTATTAGGCCTGGTAGCTGCAGAGGTAGTTATGAGGTTTCTTGACTCTTAAGAACAAGAGCTTCTTTGTCAGTCTCTCAAAGGAGGTTCTGAACAGCTTGTTTCTGCTGTGTGAGTCACTGTATTCAGGCTGAGAGGGATGTAAAGCTACGTGAGGCCTTATTAGCATGGGATATGACTGACGTGTATAATAGCCTATGATGACCACTGGAACTCTAAAGAACAGTCTGAGCCATATCCTTCAGTCAACAATGACACCTACTTGGTAAAGTTCTTCTTCCAGGGGGCAATGGAAATTTGCAGTAGGGGTTTCTTTTCTAGAAAGAACCTGCATTATAAATTAAATAACTTCTATAAGATAGGAAGAGTGCTTCAAGGATGAGATTCTAGGGTCCAAAGAAAATTCTAGAGTTTTTTTGTTTAACATTTCTCTCCATATTTGCTTTATTATTTGTGACTATTTGACTATGCACTTTCCAAGGGCAGAGTTCACAGGGATATCATCGTATTCTATGTACATCTCAACATGGTTTGAGGGTCTTGGTAGGTAATATATATTTGCTAAGTCAATGAAATAATGGAAGTCCCCAAATGTACATGGCCAATGAGCTTAGGAGAATATGCCTTGTGGGGAGAATGAACAATGTCACCAGGTCATGTGGAGTGACTGTGGTGTGATCCCACTAATGATAATGGTAAGATTCAATTGGACAGGATTAGGGTCTGGGAATGTCACCTTTCCACAGGAAGTTCATGTTTTTTTTTTTTTCTGTCTTCTTTTCTTTACAGAGACTAGTAAAGAAAACGTGTGGAATTCCGTTGTTCTTGTTACAATGTCTGGGTACTGACAGAGCAGCATCAAATAGGCCTCCAGTCCCAGGCCTAACTGGCCATGTGAGGCATTCTGAGTTATGAGTTTCAAGGTTGTTGGAGAAAGATGAGAATTTGAAGTATGGTCCTTAAAGAACACTTGATTCCTGCCCCATTTCTGATCAAAGATGTCAAGAAACCTAGAACAGCAATAACAAAATCTTCCCTTCCACAGTTGTGGGGGTTAGAGTCCAAGGTCAGTATGTTATCCAAATTGATTCCTGCCAGAGTGAAAGGAAGACTCTGCCCCACAACTCTTACCTGGCCTCCTGGCTGTGTTACCACTTCAACTTTGACTGTCATGTCTCATGGCTTCTCTGTGTCTTTGTGGCTTCTTCAAAGACACCAGCCATTGAGAGTTGCAGGTCATTCTAATGACCTTCCTTCACATTCACTGCAGCTGCATAAAGCTGGGAAATAAGGTCTTATCCCTAGGTACAGGGGTTAGGACTTGAAAATCTATTGCCAGAGAATACAACCTAATCCACAGCAGGGTGCTTGTGTCCACAGGCACTGAAGGAAACAGAGTGCCATTGGTCTCCCCTACCATCCAGGACCAACAAGTCATGGCCCTTCAGTGCTGGATACATCCCTCTGAGTGGTCACCCATCCTAATTTTATGTTGCTACAATAAAAAGCAACATAGGGGCTGGAGAGATGGCTCAGCAGGTAAGAGCACTGACTGCTCTTCCAAAGGTCCTGAGTTCAATTGCCAGCTCACATGGTGGCTCACAACCATCTGTAATATGATCCGATGCTCTCTTCTGGTGTGTCTGAAGGCAGTGACAGTATGCTTGCATAAAACAAATAAATAGATCTTTTTTTGTAAAAAAAAAAAAAAAGGCAATTTAGGAGAGAAGGGGTTTATTTTAGCTCCTAATTCTAGGTTACAGTCCATCATGGGAGAGGCCAAGGCAATAGAAACTTAAAATTGCTAATTACATTACATCCAGAATCAGGAGCATGGATATGAAGGCATGCATCCTCACTATTCAACTCACTTCCTCTCTTCTTAATGGTCCAGCATCCTCTGTTTAGGAATGGTGCCACCCACAGTGGACGGATCTTCTATTTTGGTAGAAAAGAAAACTCCTCTCCCCAAGACACGCCCACAGGTCAGTCTGATCTAGAAAGTTCTTCACAGAGACTCTTCAAGGTGATTCTAGATGGCATCAAATTGATGATTAAAACCAACCTATCTCTATCTCTTGGACAGAACCCAAGGAAAATGGTTTTTATGTTCCATATTTCATTGGCTGTTGGTCCACGGACACACACACATATAAGTCCCAGCCAACCAAGGCTTCCTATTTCACTGATTATCAATGACACCTCCAATTTTGAAAACGATTCTGATACCTTTTCTGTGTGGCAGGGACCTGTGCCCAGTCTGACATTGAGCCTCATCACTCACTGACTTACACCGCACTTGTGTTAACATACAGTAATTACCTCTTTGGGTTAATTATGCCCATACACGAGTTAATGGTTTACCGGCAATGTTCTTTTTCCTATGTATTATTTATGCAGTAATTTTATTAAGTTCACTTATTCATTATTTTATTCATTATGTGAGTCTACTTGTGGCCCAGATATGGCAAATTGCTGCAGAGGGAAAAGTGACTCAGACCTAGTCTCTGTCTTTGAAGCCCTCTGCAATCAGACAATGGACAGACAAGGACACATACCACATGAGATCTCTGTCTGCATGACCAGCAGGGACAAAGAGGGTCAGAAACCATTCCCAAGCTAACCATTGGCCAATGACCACAATGGCTTCAGGGGTAACATTTAAGAAGGGGATAGCATTATGAAAATTAATTTTTTTACATTTACTTGTTTTTATTTATTTTGTGTGTACATGCCATAAGAAGGACAGAATCAGCTTTCTTTGAGTCAGTCCACCACTTGGGATCCAGGGTTTGACCTCAAGTTGTCAAGCTTAATGGCAAATGCCCTTAATTACCAAGCCATCTCCCCTGTCCCTGAAGCTCAACAATTTTAATGGCAAGTGCAGAATAAAACAAGAAGGTCAAAAATGCACAGAGGTGAGAGTGTGACAAGGATATCTGTGTGTATATGAGCATATATATGCTATACATATGCACAGACATACAGATGAACATCATAGCACATATATGTATCTGCATGTACACACAAAAACAGCTACGCACATATGTCTTTGCAAATGATCACCTGGTTGCCTGGATCCTGGCTGTGAGATGCCTTCTAACCTGGCTAGTGTTGAGAGTTGGCTGTGGTAGGATGGAGAGAATCAGAGTAAAGGATGAACAAGCTGCTGAGCTGCCTCATAACAAATGGATAGAAGGCAGGGAAGGACACAGTCCAGAGCCAGGGAATGTCACAAGTGCTGGGCTCCAGGTGTTGGGATCAGCTGTCAGTCCCACCTGTCAAGGCATGAGACAATCCGAAAAGAGGTTGAAGGACGGATCCCATATGGTATAGCCTGACACAGACCTCTTCATGGGTTCCTCAGAAAGCACAGGGGAGATTTATTCACCCCTTTGGGGCCATGAGCTCTGTCATCCTAATGGGTAATGTTTTCTGGAGATCGATCATCCCTCCACTGGAGCAGAGACTTGGGCCTATTCAGGTCATAACATGAAGGCTGCCTTTGCAAGCTGTGTGTGTTCCAGGAGCCATGTTTAACACTAATAGTTAAACACCATGTTTAACTCTCAAAAGGACCTTGAGTGACAGGCTCGAAGATTTGGCTACGTGTTAGAGGAAGTGGGAGAAGATAAAGCAGAGGTTCTTCTGGTGTATACATCCTGTTTGCTTGGTGACCTGCCCTGATAGTACGCTCTCCCACATGTTAGCTATCTTCCAAACATGGGCTCTTCAGGATCCCCATGTAAAATCATGCCCAGAGGGCAATGCCATTCTGGCATGTTCTTCTCCATGCTTACTACAGGAATTCTAGAGAAGAATACACAGAATTCTGTCACCATCACCTCCCCACCTTCTGTAGCCTCACGGAAGAGCCATGAATGGAGCATGTGGCGTCTCCTTATGTCACTAAATATAGCATGCTTTCTGATAAATGTTTTCACACACTGGCTCAGGGAAACCTCACAATAACCAGTTCCTGGAGAAAAGCTATCTTCGCTCTCCAGGGTGACAGCAGAGCCATCACTCAATCCCATTTATATCTGACTCACCCACAGGCTCTGTACCCATCAAGGGCCACTGCCATACTCTTGGGTGTTTATATTTCATTTCTACCTACTGAGAACAGTTAGAGAGTATTCTGGGGATTTGCAAGTGAGGAGTTATTATCAAATTTATCTCTGGGATGTAGAGGAGGCTCAAACATCTCTGCAGCAATAAAAGGGACTCTGGACACCCACCAGAAATCAAGTACATCATCTGACAATAACCAGGAAAGAATGGCCCCATCATACAGGTAGGCAAAGGCTAGAAAGCTACCATGACCTGGACACAACTTATCTAAGGTTAATGCTGAAGCTGAATAGACATCATGACCTCACAGACAGCACTCCTGCTCCACCCTAAGCCCCACTCAGCCAAGAAAATAATTTATGCTCAGCTTAGTTTCACCCTTAATCTGTTCTATTGATTAATTTTAATGTATGAATCCTATTGTGGGAAAACTAGCAGGTCTTTCAGAAGGTCGGTAATACAGTTGGAGAACGTGGGTCTGTGGTTCAGAATGAGGAATCAGGCCCCAAATCCTATAAATTTTGGAGAGATGTGCTTGGTCTTCCCGAAATCCCCCCTCCCACTTACTTGAAATCCACATACTGGCCCTGCTCCCAGAGATGTTGAAAGCCAGGTAAATGGGCAGCTCTTGCCACTCTCAAGACTTATAACCTGTCCCTCTTCAGATTCCAGTAGCATGATTTTGGCAGAGGGGACAAAAAGCACATTATCAAAATTGAGGGCTTAGCAAGGCCTGGAGCAGGGGTGGGCACGGCCACAGGGGGAGTCAAGGGCAATCTTGTTGCTGTCATAAACACTGGGTCAGCTTCATACTAGCATGTAAAATAGCTTACTCTTAGTTTGTGTTCTGCACTGTATAGACCTTGTGTCTGTTCTGCTAAGTAGTCAGTATGGACAAGGGAATGTCACCATGGCTAGGTAAACTAGGGTAGCTGCAAAGACCCTGAGCAGGCTGCAGGGTTGCTATGTGGCATAGTGGGGAAAAGGGTTCGAAATGGCTATTTCCCATGGAGAGATGCTGAGTATTCTAAGTGAACAGGAAGTGGGTTTTAAACACAGACTGGCTTGTGTGTGCTGTACTAATTTTAGAGACCTGTACATTGCCAGGAGGACTTCTCAGTCATCACTATTGGACAACTTCAAGATTACAGAGCATCTCCCAGTGTGACACTCCCTATAGAGGTCCTCAGTGTCTCAGTGCTCTGGTAGTGGCTGGGAACAGCAGCCCTCCCTCCACCTGCATCGGAACCCAAACCAACTTTCTCTTAGTCACAACATTTTTGACTGAACAAATTACAGATTACCATATTCAACTCACATGTGGGGATATGTTGCTATTAAATACAATCTGTGAATATTTACTACTAATTAAGATGTACAGCATGCAAAAAATATCTTATTATTAAAAATAATAATAATAGGAGTTGAGTTTGAGCTAGAAACAGCCAGCCGCCACCACTGAGCTAGTCCCTCTGGGCAGAGTCTAGGAATCAGGGCGAGGCTCCCAGCAGGTCCCCATCTACTTCTGCACTCTAGGAGCAAACTGAGAACTATAGGCTAACCTAGCAGCTCTATGAGTGACTGTGGGTTCAAAGCCATGCCTCCCAGCTCAGATGACCTCAGCCCTCTGGTACAATGTGTAGGAGAGGAGGTCTGCAGCTCCCACAAACTGACTCTAGATACTTGGTCTCCAGACACCTCTCCTTCCAGCCTTACCTTCGCTTATGTTTCTGACCTCCACCCCTAGCTCTGCCATTTTTTATGGACATCACTTGAGAAATATCTGTCTTCAGTGTTAGAAGAACCAGCTTAACAAACCAACCACAGT
>NW_021604633.1:4398108-4416632 GCF_004785775.1 Grammomys surdaster | reverse complement strand
ACCACAGTATCTAGCCTTCTCTTCCTGCTTATTAACCATTGTCTAGTGATGGCTTTCTAAGTCAAAAGTAGGGGCAGGGGAGTCATTAGAACACTGGAACCAATGAGTGCTGCACCCCAAATGTATCCTGGATGAGAGCTCACATCATCCCTGAATTCTGTGGGCAGCACAGGTTCGTTGTAAGGGCAGTTGCTAAGACCTGGATTCTGAGAGAGACCATCTTCGTGGCATTGCCTCTGGAGACTCCTTATGAAGGAGCTGGGGATTCCCCCACTCGTGACTGTGCAGACTATGTCTCATCTCACCTTTGCAATAATGAATGCTTATCCACTGTCCAGCTGGTATGCACAACTGAGAAGAGCCCTCAGGAGACCACCCTTTGTTCTGGAAAGAAGGTTCTCCGCTTGTATTCCCAGGGCTCTGTGAAACTCAAGCTTTTGTCCAAACCCCAGACCTAAGGTTTGACATCAAATCCTAGAAGAGCAAGAGACACTGCATAGGCCCCAGGATCTCTATCCCACCGGGCATCAGGCAGGGTGGAGAAAGGCAGGGATGCATGCACACGCAGAGGCTCGGACAGAGTGGGAGTCACCTCAGTCCGCAAGAGGGCTGAGAAATGGACAAGCTGTGTACAGAACCTCTACTAAGCCCCCAGTGTTCACAAAACCTGGCTTCAAGGGGTGTAGAGACCTCCAAGCTCTCTAACCAGCTCAGTGAGCTCAGCTCTGTGATACAATGGGCAGCGAAAGAGCCTTGCAGCTCCCACAAACCAAGTCTAGACTCTTGGTCTCCAGACACTCTGACTGCTGCCTCCAGTCTCCACCCAGCACTTCCTTGCACCACCAAGAGCACCCTACCCCCACCCCAACCCTAGCTCCCAGCTATGGCGAGAGGAAGCCTGCATCCTTTCTTCACGTACCTGACACCCTGCTCTCCTCCCTTTCTGGTGAGGTGAGAGAATGACCTGAACAAAGACAAAGAGGTAAGGGGTCTTCCCCACACCCACGAGATTGCCTGGGCCCATTTGCTGCGTGGAATGTCTGACAGCCCAGAGAGATCAGACAGCCGAATGCCCTCGCTGTCCTGGAAGAGGCGGGGAAACCTCTACATTGGTGTTCCAGGAATCCGCTCAGGAAAAAAAGCTGCAAGCCGCTGCCAGCTCTGAGTTCATTAAATGGCTTCTGCCGTATTAATCTTTTGTTTCTGCTTAATGGAGGTTACAGCGAATGGGAGGAGGTGAGTTCCCAGGGCACAGGGCTCAGTGTGGAATCACCATGGGAACGGCAGCTTGATCTCCATTGGGTGACTAGTTCCCGAGGCCCACTCAACATCCTCTTTAAGGGCTCAGAGTGCACGCTGTACCCTGTTCATCAGTCTGCAGGCCAAAGGGAACAGAGGCAAACAGCTCTGCAGGTCACTGGCTACCACGCAGCACTGGCCCGATTTGTGCCCTTCTTGTCCCCGAGGACTCTGCTAGTACCAGAGGAAAAACGCTGAGTCAGGAGCTTTCTGGCGAGCAGAGAGCATGTCCATGGCCCTGCTTTCCCAGCAGACATTTTCAGAGCAAGGAAAGTGAATCCAGCTGGCAGAGGAGCAGGGCTAACCAAGGCCTGCAAGTCATAGGACCAGGGATACATAGGGAGGCAGAGATGCAGGGAAGCAGCAGTAAGAGTCCCTGAGAAACACAAGGCATCCTGGGAACCAGAAGCGGCTGAAGGGGGTGGGGAGCACAGTTGCTATGGTTTAACTGGTCCTTAAGGATTGATGGATGCTCCGGTTATTCGATCCTGTTTCCTTTTCCCAGGTGAAGTAGGGTTCTTAGAGACAGAAAGCTGAATCATAAGCGCTGATACAGGAGCAGGCAGGACCAAGGTCTGCGACGGGGGCATGAAACTGAGGGAGAAGCTGACTATTCCAGCTATAGAGACACATCTTTCTACAGAGCATTTTAGCCTGATCACCTAAGATGCAGTCACCTCCCCAGGTCCTGTGCTTTGGAGTTTTGCTCTAGAATTTAGGATAAACACAGTTCAGCCAGGTACATCTAAGCTCTAAGCCTCTACCCCTCTGCTGGGGGGGCTTAGGATCCTGTCCTATGCCTTCCTCTCTGCCAAGATTACCCTTTAGGGCTTTGGCCTGCTTCTTGATTTCATGACCTCAAGTTCCAGGATATAACGGGTATATGGATGGATGTCCCAGAACGTCAAAAAGTCTGTTTTCAACAGTGAACATCTGTACTCCCAAAATATAAATCTGTTTTTTATTCTGTGTTATGATCTCAGTGAATCCAGTTATATATTCATCCACCCACCCACCTATCCATCTGAAAATATTTATTGAGTGCTATATCTGAACTGTCTTTTCATCCATAGAGCTCACAGTGAAATCAGAATGTCAGGGTTTAATGAAATAATTTCATGAACCAGTGGGATTTTTCATGTACAGCAAACACTAGCATTTAGAGAAGCCTGTGGAGATTAAGAATGTGTGCCAGGGAAATATGGCCAGGTCACAGTGGAAAGAGACACTGCCCAGAGGATGTGACAAAGGCCAGCAAGAAGAGATGAGGGCAGAGAACAGGGCTCAGAGGAGAGGAAGTGGTATTGATTCTACTGACAGAGAATATACAGGTTTGAGACCAGGAGAGGGTACTGTAAAAAGGGACAGCAGGAACAGAGGGACCTGACCACATCAGGCACTGTAAAAATAAAAAAATAAAAAAAGTAATAAAAAATAAAAATAAAATACCATGAATATAGCTGTTTTATAAAGGGCTTTAATTGGTAGCTGATGACACCAATTTTCATCTTGAATAGTAGACCACTCACTGTCTTGTCCTCAAGCAAATAGAGTGTTTTTAGTGTGACCCCCACACGCACATTACTGTAACAGCCTGAGTGGCTTGTATCAAAGCAGTGAGCAGGTGGATGCAGGTGGATTTAAGTTTGAGATGTGGGGGAATGAAACTATACAAACTGGTCATAGCTCCACAGTGCTTCTGTGGCTTCTGGGTTGCCTGCTGGAAGGTGGTAATAGCTACAGAACACTGGGGAGTCTGGACAAAGGATCGAGGTGTGTTTGAGACACCCTGGAGGGCACAGCAAGACTGAATGCCACAGAATAGGGTCTCGGTCTAAAAAAGAGGTATCACCTAGATATCACATGCTGGCAACAAGGTTTGAGCCCAAGAAACATAATACTCCAAAGATCCTTAGCAAAGGATGAGACACCAAGGAGAATGTGACAGCACAGCTGTGTCTCAGGGGTCATGGATAACCCCAAAACAAACGTGACTAGTGCTGTCTGCAAAAGACTAGAAGGAAGCTCTCTGCTGTAGTTAGCACCTGGAGGCCACCTTGGCCACAGATACAAGGGGGCATCTTGACCTAGGAAGAACAGTTGTTAAGTGTATTACTTACCTTCTATTGCTGTGATAAAAAATCGTGACCAAGGCAATGTATAGAAGGAAGGGTTTGTTTGGGCTTATGGTTCCACGGAAATAAGAGTCCTTCACAGTGTGGAAGCAGCTGGAGCAGCAAACTGAGAGCTCACAGCTTGAACTGCAGGCAAGAAGCAAAAAGATTCAGCAGGGTGTGGTGTAAGTCTTTAAACTCTCAAAACCCCCCAAATAAAGCTACACCTCCTAAACCTACCCGAAGAGCACCCAGGATGACAGGGAATGCCTCCTCATCCAAACCACCACACTGAGTACGTCAGGGACTAGCTACTAAACTGAAGGAGGGAAGGGAAATTGGAAACCTTTTTCAAGACATACAGCTTTGAAGCAGCACCAAGGAGAGCAATCCAGCAGGGCATGGAGGCAGGGTCAGCCAAGTGAGGACTTTGTTTACCACTCCCTTGCTTTAGAGAATGGGCTTTAGATAGAAGAATGCCCATTCTCTTCTCCCATATCCCATTAGAGGTTCAATACCATCATCTAGCATGGCAGTACTTTAGCTAAAGGTGACTTTCTCCAGCTACATTCCTGGGCTTCAAAACACTGCAATACCTACCTCAAACGCCCAGAAGATGGGACATGCTCATGAGTAACTGCTCACTGCAGAGACCCGAAGACCCAGCCTTCTCACTTCCACAAAGAGTATTCTGAAGACTCTGGCAACTCCATGGAGCTATGGTTCATCCTAGAGCACTTGAACACAGATAGTATCCCTGGCTATCTTTCTGATTTCATGCCGCATGGAGAACAGCTCCTGAGGTACTCCTTATCCTGGGATTCAAAATGACCACCATCATTACGGAGGACCGTGAGACCACTTTCTGCATGAAAAGCTGCTTCTCTCTTGAGCGGGGTATTAAGGCACACTACAACTGGTATTTTTTTGACCCTGAAATAGTCCCTTCATCTCAAAGTCCTTTCCCAGAAAACCCATTCTGTGACACTAGATTAGGTACTCAGTCAGGACCACTCTGCTCTCCTGGTTTCCTGGGGTCTCAGCAGGCCTTCCCTATATCAAGCAGAAGAAGGCTGAGCTTGAAGCTCCCTCGGCTCCTACCTTCCTTATCATAGCAACTATCCCTCCCTGCAGTCTCGGAGCTTCACCCGTGATCACAGAGCTGCAGAGTATTTAAAACACCAATCGTGGCTGAAATGTGTGCCATCCTGGTACCTGCACACATTTTCTCCACACTCTCAATTATGTCACAAATTGAGAGGCTCCTGCAACCACATTCTCTCTCCACTCTTGTCATTTATTTTACATTAGCACAAGCGGTTTTGATCCATAATGGCTAGAAAAAAAAATGATTTTCTGGAATGTGCCAAAATGAAATGAAGAAAGATTATTAACCTGCATGATAAAATTCAAGCTTTGTAACTAAAGGTGCCTTCAAGGAAGTACTCTGAGAGACGAGCATAGAGCCATCAGCCAGCAATTAAGAGTTGGTAAAAGTCCTCAAACAAGGAGAACAGCGTTACAAACACCTCTTAGCCTGAACGCTTTTTTGGCAACAATTATAAAAATTAATGCTACCTAGATAAAACTAAAGCTTCACAATGTTTGAATTATTGGGGATCACTGCCATCATTAGAGAGGGCCTTGAAAATTCACTTCTTTTATTAAGCAAGGGCTGGGTGTGTTGCAACTGCTTTTTAGCACTTCCTGTCTAGCCACTTGAGGATTGCAGAAAGCTAAGGCCTTCACATCTCCCAACAACCAAGATGCAGCTTAGATATGTAGGCATCCAGTAAACATCGGCTAGCTGGTTGAATGCACGGATAAGTAAATGGATATATAAATAAACATATAAAGAAACATATGTACTCTAATTTTCTTTCTGTTACTGTGACAAAACACTTGGACCAAAAGAAAAATGATAGAAGGAAGGATTTATTGGCTTGCACACCCAGGTCACAGCCCATCACTGAGGGTAGTCAGGTCAGACACTCAAACAAAAGCTTGAAGCAAAAAGATGGATGAACACTGCTGGATGGTTTGTGGGCTCATGCTTATCCAGCCTTCTTAAACAGCTCAGAACCACCTTCCCAGGGGATGGTGCTGGAGACATGTTCCTCCTATAGCAAACAATCAAGACAATCTCTCACAAATATGACCATAGAACAATCTGGGCTAGTCAATTTCTCATTTGAGACCCCCTTCTTAGATGACTTGTATGTAAATGACCTCTTAGGTTTTGAAGAGTAGCTGGTGAGACCAGCTATCAATGTTTGCACATGCTTTCCAACTGTGATTATCCCTAAAAGCTTCCAAAAGTGGCTATCCACTTTTTAGGGAGGTGGGAGGCATAGAACCTGGAAAGAAGAATTATGAGGTCACTATTATATGCTGACACTCAGCTAATTACGGAGTCATACCATGGTTGGCCTCCCACCATAGATCAACCCACATGAGGTAACTACGATTGATTTCTTTGTTCATCCACTCAACAAACCAAAATTGTGTTTCAAAACCTGATGTCTGCTGTGATGAAATTTAGCCATGCCTGAAAGAGCTCCATCTTTACCTGTCCTATTACTAACGGGCTTCCTCTTGTCACCTCTCTCTCTCTCTCTCTCTCTCTCTCTCTCTCTCTCTCTCTCTCCCTCCCTCCCTCCCTCCCTCCCTCCCCATAATTACTCTCTTTCAGGTTATCACCATCTTACCTCCAGAGATAATTTTTCTCCATGTGCAATGTGTCATAGGTACGACCTTAGTTTACTGGTACTTTTTTTAAAAAAAATCTATTTTTCTCTAGCTATTTTGATAAATGTACAATAATCATAAATACATCTTCTAAGTATGTGGGGCTACTGTCTTTGCGTACCAGGTGTGAAAACTGTAGCCTGTGTAGTCACTTAACAGTTGATAGATAGTGACAGACAAGTGGGGAACTTGAACCCCCATCACTTTGATGCCACAGCTAGAGCTGAAGTACCTTTTATTTGCCATAGCTGGGGTAAAATAGATGCCAGTTCACTAGTCAGTTGCTAAGTGTAGGTGGGGACACTCAGAGATAAACAAAAATGTACAGCTTGGTAGTCTGTAAGGAGCACTATAGTGTAGGAAGTCTGTCTTAATGAGTCCCTTTTAAATGAGGCTGTCCCAGGCATGGATAGCTGTAACAATCTTCTCCGTGCCAGACCTGCTGTACTGTCTCTGGGCTACCTACCACTCCAGACTGCACGGGTGGCTCTGCTTCGGTTCATAGCACAGATCCCTCAGTCAACCTCTTGTCCTAGGTTGCCCTCAATCTAGGTCCTCTCCAAATTAGGTCAGAGTCCTCTATCAGACTGGCGGGCATTTGGTCCAGGGCCACCCCCGGCTGTGCTGACCTGATTTGCTCACCTCCACGTGTCCCTCAGGGCTCTTTCCTACACAGAATCTTCCTTTACCACATCAAAATAGGCCATGCCTTGGGTTGGCTTATATTCTTCTCCTGCAGGCTTGGGTGCTCTGCTTCCACCCTTTAGTCCCTGGGCTTTGAAAGTTAAGATGATCTGTACATGTTAACCAACTTAATAGCATGGTCTGGATGTGCTAACCAATTGGATTTAAAGCAAATCTTAAATGTGCAGACAAAGAACTTAACTTTAGAAGTTGTAGGTGAGTTTTCATGAAGCCCCCTTCTACTTGAGGATGAAGATGTGGCATAAAAGTGTAAGTTTCAGGTCTGGGCTGATCGTGTAGATAGTCACACACACACATAGTCAGCTACTTCCGATCCAGTTAGGATAAAAAGAGCAATTGCTGGTAGCAGAACCCATGTTCCCCAGTTGGCTGCCTTACCTGGTGATCAAGCATACTATCCAGGCCTGGGAGAAGAGGGCCTGCAGAGAAAAGCAAGGAGAGTCTGTCTTTTTGTCCTGCTTTGTCTCTGGTTCCTGTGATCAAACTCCAACCAGAAGCAACCTGGGGAGAAAAGAATTTACTTCATCAAACAGTATATACTCCATCACTGAGGAAAGTCAGAGAAGGAAGTGGGGGCAAAAACTTGGAGTTTTTTGAAGTAGAAACCACAGAGGAATACTGTTTGCTAATCTGCTTTGTTAGTCTATCCAGAACCACCTGCCTGCTCATGGGAGGCACTGACTACGGTAAGCAATCAATCATCAACCTCTTTTATCAATCATCAAGAAAATATTCCACAGTTTTACTTATGGAACAATCTGCTGGAGGCGATTCATTGGTTGATGTCCCTCTTACCAATTGACTCCAGCTTGTGTCAAGCTGACAGAAAACTACTCAGTACACCCACAAATTGCCTGACGCCACCCCTCCCTCCAGCTGTAGAATGAACTCACCACACTGAATCTCTTCCAGTGACTTTTAGGTTCTGACCTTTGCTGACCCCCAGATGGTCTCTGTGAGAACCTGCTTCTCCCTCCTGCACCTCGGATGTCACTTCCCTCTTCCCATAAGAAGCCAATCTAAAATCCAAAACATTGTCTTCCCATAAATGTCTGAGTTTTCCTCCTCCCCGTATTCTCATTTCTTGTATCCTATAAGTTATATGTTCCAGAGAAAGAAAATAGCCCCATTATATGAATTAAGAAGGTGAGGCCCACAAACATGAGTAGTCTACACAGGTCCCTGCATACAAGGAAACTGAAGTCATGCTCACTAGCTGTAAGTCACTCAGCTCAGAAATCCATTTCTCCAGGGACTCACATGTCCATGCCTTACCCTTTCCCTGAGCTTGAAGAGGATTAGGAAGCCCCAGTTATGGTGAAGAGACTGAGGGATCCTCACTTAGGAAAATGTCAGTGATGCCTGCTCTGGCTCATTTGAGTGGCTCCCCTCTCTTGTTCGCCTGCCCTTGTTCTTTGAAGGACTGGCAGCATCTGCTATTGGGATAGCCAGTGTTCCAGGGGGAGGGTCACCTGATTGCCATCATGGTTCTAAGACTTTAACTCAACCCTTTCACTTGGCCTTGGCCCATGTTCCAGAAGCTTCTAGAGTAGGGACTTCCCTGCCAACTTGCTAGATTACCCCAGTCCCCTCCACTAGTTTAAACCTGCCTTTGTCACAGTGACTTTCCTGCTAGTGGCAGTTGCTCTATCCTGCTGTACTGGGCACTGAGTTGGGTAATATCTGCTTGCAGAAAAATGAAGTGACTCTGGCCTTTGGATGTTTCAAGATATCTTATCTTCTTTGCTTGGTGCTGACCAAACTGAACCCCATCTGGAGTCACCATACATAAGGAAATGAGACTTTGACCCAAGCTGCTAAAATGTGCATCTCTGGTTACCTGTGTGTGTGTGTGTGCTCAGATATATCTACAGCTAGATGGAGGCTTAGAATTGGTATCCCCAAGATGAGAAAGGAGTTTTAATTTTTTAATGCTGGGATGGCTCTGGGTACCTAGTTCTCACACCCAGAGCAGATATGGATGTGAGGACAGAAAAGGCAGACTTTGGCTCAGAACCGGGCGCTCCCCTTCACATATCATTGACACAGTTTCTATGAGAGACTGGGACATTAGATCCTTACCTGGGAGCTCTGTTGGAATGGAACAGACTGGACACTCGGCCCAGATGCTTCTGTAGCTCTGATACAGAGGCCTGGTTCTGCGGAGCCTCCATACTGTGGTTCCTCTGGGCAGTTAACGTTTGCACTAATCATTTATTAACTAATGTGGTCCTGAATTTATATACAGAAATGAGGGTAATAGCAGCTGGACTTCTACCTCTAGAGGGGAAATGAACTTTGTGTGCTGTTATAACGTGTGAATACCCACATTTGACTTGGAGCTTATAAAGTTCCATCATGTCCATTAGAGACCCTGACTTTCTAGTGTGAACTGATGTCATAAGTAGCTGCCATCATTCTGCCATTCTGAATGCCTCATAGAAGTGAGGTAGGAAGCCAGCAGGGGAGGGGCAGGCCAAGGGCTGGTGAGAGCCACGTCCCTAACCCAGAGCTCTGTTTTGTATCACACATGCCCCTAATGACATTTCCATAATCTTATATAAGGACCCAAGGAAAGAATTCACCTCAACCGAGAATGGCCACCTAGCCACCTACATACCACAAGGGACCAGTGCCTAAGCCTCTGGTGCCCCAGCCTAGGCTTAGCACATGCCTTCCGGCTGCCATACATGTGTGTAAGGGACTCATATTTGAGTCCCTCTGTGGGTAAATTCGAATGTACCTTGATAGATTCCAGCCCAGTACTTCAGAAAGGGATAGGCCACAGGGGTAGCAAGACACCAGGATCACATCCTGAAGATACGTATTTCACTGGGAACTAATATTTTCTTCCATCTCCTCTTTCAAGATCCCCAAACAGAAGTATTTCAGAAAGGAAATAAAAAACGGCAGTACACTTCCTTTACTGATGAACTGCAGAGCCCATGGGATTCCTGGAAATACACACTCACTGTGACAGCCGTTATCAAACCAGCTCTGGGCAGCATCTTCCTGAAATTTATTGGAAAAATAATTAGAAGGCCTGTGTGTCTGGGCTACAGCCATAGGGTCAGCAGTGCCCTCATCCTGTAAAGTCATGACCCTGCACCACGGCTGGCCCAGCGATCTGCCATGAGTCTTCATTAACTCTGAAGAGAATCAAAGTGCTAACTCCAAATGGCTTGTCTGGAGAAGGAACAGCATCCAGGGCTATCTCCCGGTAATCACTCCACAGGAACAGATGTACAGTACTCATGAAGCAGGCCCTGCCCCAACTTTAGTGGTGCCTGGAAGCTTGTCCCCAAGGGAAGAGTGAGGTCTGCCCAAGGAACTAATCCCATGAGTTCCCATGCTGTGGCACTTCTCCTGAAAAGACCTCTTTCCTGGGAAGTACATACAAGTTCAAGCTGTCAGATCAGTGTCTGGTGAGCACTGCCCAGCTGGGATCTCAGTCAGAGAAGACAGCTTCCTCCCTGGGGAGTATACAGGACAGCTGACCACAGCTGTGCAGAGAGGAACTGCCCTGAAGCAGGTGACTTCTTTGTGACCCATTGTGGCTCAAGGGGCAAACATCAAGGTTTCTGGAAAACTTGAGATTAACACAGAACTCCAGCCCCCCTCCCCTTTCTCAGAAGGACAGAGGAGAGTCTACACCTCAGAGATGTTTGTGCACTGGAGCTTGGGGGAGCCTTGGACTGGAAGATGTTGCTGTGTTATCGTGGGAGAGGCTAGATTCTTGCAGGTCCATTTGCCCTTTGGTTTCTGTGTTCCTTTGTCCAACATTTAGAAAGACCGGTGCCTCTTTTTGTTCCTTTCCTGTTTTTTTTTTTTAAATCTTTTAAAAAAATCAATGTCACCTTGATGGAAAGTTCACCCTGTACCACCCTGGATTCTGAGGGTGGTGTGGGAGGAGGCATCGTGTTCCCCTCCACTCAGGTATTTCTAGTGCCTCTGCTCTGAAATAGCTGAACTCCCTCTGTGCAAATTGCAGGTACTGAGCAGCAAGCCTGGTGCTGGGCAGCCTTTCCTTCCCAGGCTTCAGCCTGTAGAGGGAGGAGGCTTTCAGAAGAGGGAGGAGGCACTGCTCTTTGTCCTTGAAGGAGGAGGGTGGGTCTGAGCTGCTGCCCCCTGTCAGCCTCCTTCTCCCGCTGTCTGGTCCACCAACTGGGGCAGGGCACTGTGAGGATAATGAATAAGCAGCCTGAGGCCATTTGGGGCTAAGCTGGAGGAGAACTGTGCCCAGACCAACAGGGACGGCCTTTCTTCTTAGAAGAAGGGCCTGAGGCATTTCTGTAGCTGCCTTCACAGACTTTGCTTTATCAGCCCCACAAGCCGACAGGCTCAATCTCAAAGCTGCCATCCTGAAGGCACACTACCCCTCAAAAGTCAGCTCCATTGCCCACCCCCCAACACACACCCTGTCTGAGGCAGTGTGCTTAAGAGGAGCATAGCCTGGCTGTTAGCGTCTGCCTCTGCAGAGGCTGTGGCCCCAAAGCTAGCCAACGTGACCTTGGGAGTCACAGAGACCCGGATTTGAGTCCTGCCTCTTAGGCATGTTATTCGAAGTCTCAAGTATGTGCATTTGAAGTTTGTCTTCTGTTTGTTCTTATTTGTTTTATCTCACCTATTTTATTTGATTATGGGGACAAAAAGATAAATGAAAACCCAGTATGAGCTCTGGAGAGATGCTAATAAGCAAAGGTAAGGGCTTGAGTTGAGGTCCCCAGACTCAGGTAGAGCTGGATATGAAAACACATAACAATCCCAGCAGTCCAATCATCAGATGACAGACAGAGAAAGAGGATCCCAGAAAGCTCCTGAAGCAGCACTGAGCACTAGACCTTGTCTCAAAGTGAAAGGTGAAGACTGAGCCTTGAAGCTGACCTCAAGCACAATGGCCAGCCATACACACACACATGCAGATATACATACACACACATAGATACACACACAGAGACTCACACAGATATACACACACACATAGACACACGCACAAAGACACACAGAGATAGACAAACACACACAGAGACACATATACATATAAACATAGACACAGAAACATATACAAACATACAGAGACAGACACACACAGAGAGACATACACACACATGCACACATATGCATACATAAATACACACAGAGACACACACATATGCAGACACACACGTAAACACAAACACAGACAGACAAACACACACAGATGTACACACACATGCAGACATACACATACAGAGAAATACACACATAAACACACATACACAGACAAACACAGACAGAAACATACACACACACATATACATACACAACATGATTAAAAAATAATCTTTTTAAAAATTATCCAGGTGCTGTTCCACATGTTCTTGGTCATAGGACTGGGAAAGTGGAGGCAAGTGGGGCTGGAGTTCAAAGTCACCTTCAGTCATCACTAAACAGATGCCTTATGGTTAATCTCTTAGTTAGATTTGACTTGGCCAAGAAGACATCAAGTACAGAAAGTGAAAGAACCACAGGATTGTGGCATAGTTGTGGAGGCCAGGTAAGGGGGTGTAAGAGTGTATATATGTGTGCACACACATATGTGCATATATGTGTATATATGTGTACATGTATGTGTGTGTTACTGTCCACAGCTGTCCAACAACCTCTGGCACAGAATTCAAGCATTTGCTCTTTGACATATTTTTTAGTCTCCTCATCTGCAAAAGCATTTGCTTTTTGACATATTTTTTAGTCTCCTCATCTATAAATCACAGGAAATCAGATGCCTTTCTGGCAGGGTTATGGGAGAAGGGCTGGAGTATGTGACAACAAAGCATAGTAGGGGTCTGCTGTTCAAGGAAACTCAGGGGCCTATCCAGCAGGATCCCTCAAAGTCCTATCATTAATATATGATTTTAACCTAACCTCCTTGCCTGAAAGCTCTGCAAATTCCATTGACAATAAGAAAATATCAGATATGGTGATATTTTAATGATCTTCTGAAATTTCCAATGAACGAATAAACGCAATTAGCAATGAATCCTCAGGACAAAGGAACGATACAGAGGAGAGAGTCTCCTGGGGTTCCACAGCCTGGACACACCCTATACCTCCATTATGACAACTGCTTTGACAGCAAGGGAAACTGTCCAAGGCCAATCCCCTCCACAGCCCCTCACCAGGGGCTGACATGTGTCCTGGACACCAGCAATTCCTGCCATAAACTGTAGGTCCTCGGCTCCTCGTCACCCCACTAGACTGAAAAATGGCTGAGTGCTAAATACTCATTCCTAACATGCCCTTCTCAAGAACGCACATACTCATGCATGCCAGCACACAGACTCGTTTATATCACCTGCTCAGTACATGTGTGCCGAGTAGACGTTCTTTGTAGGTTGTAATGTTTAACTTCACAGAACCTAGAGTCACCTGAAGGAAGAGCTTCAACTGAGGAATTTCCTGGATCAAACTGACCTGTGGGCATGTCTGTGGAGGGTTGTCTTGATTATTCATTGACAGATGAGGGTCGAGCCCATTGAGTGGCATTATTCCACTGGGAGGGTGGCCCTGGGCTGGATAAGAACACTAGCTGAACATGAACCTGCAAGTCGGCTAGCAAGCAGTGTTCTTCCACTGATTGCTGCTTGAAGCTCCTGCTTGCATTTCTGCTCTAACTTCCTACAGTGATGGACTGTGACCTGGAAGTGTGAGCCAAATAAATCCTTTCCTCCCCTGAGTTGCTTTTGGTGGTGGTGTTTGTCACAGCAGCAGAGAGCAACTAGAACAATAGAAGATAGGCTTTGACCTCTACATAAGCAACTTGTCGTTTGAAATATTACTATTTCTAGCCGGAACAAGAGAGGAGGGAGCTGCTGGGGGTGACCCACGAACTCAGAGTGTGACAAGGATGGAGAAGGTGAAGAAGATCGAGAGATGAGGTAGGGGAGAGGAGCAGTGTTCTAGAAGCTGTACGCATGGCAGGGAGATAGCCTGTCGTGAAATCTTGATTTATGGCAAAACGCAATTTTAAAAGATAAATGCATGGGCTGAAACCTGCCATTTCAGGTTATATAAGAAAGAAGTGAACAGGTCCATTCTTTGTTGGCTAAGTCTGCACTCACCTGGCTCCCTCCCTCCCTCCCTCCCTTCCTCCCTCCCTCCCTCCCTCCCTCCCTGTCTTCCTGCCCACCTCACCCTCACTCCTCCCCATGCTGATACCCTCTCTGCCCTGCCTCCCTTAGCCCCAGCTTCCCACTGGTGCAGAGAGAGGATTGATGGCCACAGTGAGCCCCCCTCTGCTTCCCAGTCACCAGATCATCCTGCTCGCAGCTTCTTTATGTGGGGCTGTTAGCTCTGCTCTGCTGACTTGGGAGGGCACATATTTTTAATCTCTCTTATTTTTAATGCCATACTTCATCCCTGGGCTTCTGGCTGTAACCACATTGCGACCTCAGAATACCAACATCAGGGAAGCCACTGCCACTTGTCACCCCACGCAGATTGCCTGGGGCTCTGAAATTAAAAAGCAGAGCGTGGGAGGGAACACATTTGAAACTCTCGCTTTCAGCCTCAGCGCAGTCTACTGCAGGGAAGGCTGGCCTGTGGATGAATGGTACTCCTTGCAGCAAGAGTGTGTGCTTTAAGGAGCATGGGGGAGGGGGGGAGCCCCAAATGAACAAGGTCAGTGTGCATGTGCTTAAGCTCTCTCATTCCAGAGAGGCTAGACTCATCCACGGAAAGGAGAGAGAAAACAGAGCTTTGGTCATGGAAGGGAGGGAGATGAGTGAGTGGGACATCCGGGAAGGTAACACTAATCTGTGTGCAGCCTGGGCAGACAGTGGATCAGAGAGGGCAGCGCTCAGCACCTCCCCAGGACTGTAAGATGCCTTGCTTTTGTTTCCAGCGCTCACAGCCTGTCCTCTCTATGCTCCCTTGGGGACTTATTTCCTCTCACCTCTAGCTCTTCTGTGATTTGAAGTGTGAAGCAGAGTGGACTCTGCATAAAGGCTATACGTTTACAATAGGCATGGCTCCGCCCATGGCTGAACCATGCTCATACCGTGGCATACGCCTGCATGTTCACACTCATTACCCCAGCCTCACTAGCAGCACTCTGTGAACCAGATTTCCAGGGACTTGCTTGGCCCGTTTTGAAGATGAAGACAAGGACCCAGGGCAACCCAGAGATGTACCTCCTGTGGTACATCAGATCAGCTTTGGGGGGAGGGGCATCTCATTCCCACCCCAGCATCCTTCCTGCTCACTGCAGTACCAGCTCACATAAGGGGCACACTGGGGACACCTAGCCCTGCAAATCCAACTCATGAATACTTTCCAGAGGATCCTGCTCTTTTCTTCAAACATGCAAAGGTAGATTTGCTGTGTGGTACCCTGACACGAGCAATGACTAAACATGCAGGTTGACACCTCAGGCTGCAGTCTCCTGACATGTAGGAGAGACGCCAGCCATAGCTACTCTGGATAGGAAAGACAGCTTGTCCTGGGCCAAAAGGAGGTGGCCTATTTGGACAGGTATGGAAAATTTAAACAGCTCTGCTTTCTGCCAAAACTTCCATCAGCTCCTCTTACTGAAGGTTAGTTTTCACCCACCCATTACAATATGTTTAAAAGGCAGGGCCTTCTGTGGGGGAGGAAATTCAAGAAATAGCTAAATTGTAGGCCATAGCTTCTGGAGATTGGGAGAGGACTTCCAAGGAGAGCATCAAGAAACACAGCAAATGCTTCCCTACAGCTGGACTACGGCTGAGCAACTTACTCATATAGAAGCCTGGACTAAGCCCCTCCCACTGCCCTCCCACAATGCTCTGCTGAAGATGGTTGTGCTTGTTAGCATTCGTTAGTCTTCTTTTAGCCCATGACTGCATCTACGAGCCATGACTACATCTATAGGATGTCTCTAGGTCCGATCTATCATGAAAGCAGGCTACTGAGTACAACTTTACTATGTGCCTCTACCTACCTGGTGATAACCACACTGATAACTGAAACCTTCAGGCAGCTGAGCACAGGGCTTCCTAATTTACCGCTGAAGCTTTCTTGGGTTGCTCCAATCTGCCAGCATCTGAAACTGAATGGATGGATTCTTCTACATCCCCTTGCAAGAGCTTGTTAGCAGTGACTTGCTCTTGGTTTTGCTAGGCTAGGACTACAAATAGATGAAGGATGGAATGGCAATTTAAAAAAAGAAAGCTATCAAAATGTCCTCATATTGAAGTCATAGATGAACATTTTGTGAGTGTATTTCAACACTGAGTTCTGGGGTGCAGACAGCTCAGTGGGCCCCCACGGTTACTCCTCATTGCTCCATCTTAGGCCATGCATATGGCTCCTTTACTTCTCGATGTGTACTCGGCTTCATGAGCCTTCTTTGTCTTTTACTTTTCTTTGTCTCCTGTTTTTTGAGTGTTTTTTTTTGCAAGTGGTATTATGGTCTTAATTTTACTTTCTTTTATTTTTTCTTGCCTCCTCCTCCTCCTCCTCCTCCTCCTCCTCCTCCTCCTCCTCCTTCTTCATGGCACTAAGGGTCTAACCTAAGGCATCATATATGCTGGGTCAGCATTCCACCACTGAGCTGAGCCCCCAAGCTCAGCTTACATGATTCATTTTATCTCTACTCTTGGATGGCTGTTTGCTAAGTCTAGTCTTTATCTGCTGAAGGGCAGACATTCTTCCCTACATGAATACTCCTTCCATGGTCCCTCATGATTTATCTGTTCCTCTCCTTGTCACTCTGCCTTGCCAGCCTCTTCTCTCCCTCCAAGTACTCACTAGGCAGATGTCACTCATAAGACGTTGATATGAGTAATCTTCACAGTACTTGGCAGGATTTAGAATCACCCAGGAAATACATTTCAGGGTGTGTCTGAGTTTTCAGAACTCTGACTGAAGAGGGAAACCTGCCCTTGGTATGGGCGGCACCCTCTGAAGGTCTGTGGCTGGCTGCAGACTGAATAACTAGGGGGGAGGAGGAAGCTAAGCACCAGAATCCTCTGTTCTCTGCTTCCTGGTCTCCCTAGATGTGAGAAATCTCATCTGCATGCCCCTGCTGTTGTACCTTGAATCATGAGAAGAAAATAACTTTTCTAAGTTGTTTAAGTCAGATGTTTGTTCACTAATTCAGTTGTCTTTGTACCAATGAAGCCATCAACAATATCCACAGAATATGAAGTACCTAGCATATTGCCTCTTAACTTCTGTAAAGTTTTTAAAATACATTTTTATTAATTCCTTGAGAATGTCATAGAATGTTATTGATCGTATTTATACCCTGACTCCTCCCAGATCCATTCCCACCTTCTCAACCCCTCCAAACTTTCTGTCCATTTGTTTATTTATTTATTTGTGGATTTGATTTGATTTGATTTTTTGAGACAGGGTTTCTCTGTGTAACAGCCCTGACTGTCCTGGAATTTAGATTGTAGACCAGGCTGGCCTTGAACTCCCAGAGAGCCACCTGCCTCTGCCTCATACCAGTGCTGAGATTAAAGGTGTGAGCCACCATAGCCCAGCTCCTTTAACTAACAACAAAAACAACAACAACAACAAAAAAAAACACATGGAGTCCAATGTGTACCAACCACATGCTTCTAGATCTGGGGGTATCCATTGGCGCACAGTTGACCTAACAAGAGACACACCCTTAAGAAGCTCTTTCTCTTCAGAACCCACCAAGTGTCAACATCACCGGGGTGAGGGGTGGAAGGAAGCTCATGAACTTGGCTTCTTTCTGTGTTGGATGCCACCTGGCTTTATCTTTACAGGTCTTGTGCAGACCACCATATCTGCTGCGAGCTCATGAGTCCAACAGCCCTGCTACATCCAGAAGACACTGTTTCAGCCTGCTCCTCCCTGAATTCTGGCTCCTACAATCTTTCTTTTCCCTCTTCCAAGATAGTCTCTGAGCTCTGGGAGGGGGGGTGTAATATAGGGTACCCCTTTAGTAGCTGAGCTATCCTCTGACACTTACTCTCTGCACTCTGATTAGTTGTGAGCTTCTGTGTGAACTTTGTCATCCGTTGCACAAAGAGATTTCTTAGATAAGGTCTGATATTGTACAAATATGCAAATGTAGAGGGCAGTTTTATATTACGTCAGATCAGTAAAGTCTTCCCCTGAGACCTGTGAGTTGTTCAATCATGAATTCATGGTCACATTTACAATGATTATCATGAGCTTTCTCTTGTGGTGTTAGCCTTAGAGTCAATCAGAAGGCGTTGGTTACTGCCCCCACCCCCCAATGTTCCTGTTCTTATTGCATCTACAGGTACATCTCAATAAGCTACTCATTATTGCAATTTGCAAGTAAGACTGTTGCTGATTTGTCTTCCTTAGCAGCCTGCATCCTACCTTCTGGTACAGTGAAAGTTAGCCAGCAGGCAGGGAACTTCATAGTCAATACTAACTTGATCTTTCCATATTCAGTGACCAAAATGGGTGGTGTCTTTAGCAACAGGTTCTGGTGGCGATCAAGAGCAGGGGCAACAGCCTACATTGTTTCAGTAGTGTCCAGGACACCCGTGACAACAATGTATGGGAGATTTCCCACCCTGCTATTTGGTTGTATTTGGCAACCTATGGCGGTTAGGGAGAACATTATCCCTTGTGCAGGGTAACTCCAGTAAGCGCCTTTATAGGAACATAAATATATACACATACACA
>NW_021604633.1:4388155-4398098 GCF_004785775.1 Grammomys surdaster | reverse complement strand
GATCATCAATACTTTGAGAACAGTGCTGCTTAAAGTGCCTTAGCCACAGCCTCAGTTCCACTGAATGATGTTCAAGCCCAGTTGTTCTCCAGGAAGGTCACTTCTTCCAGAGCCCCATCCCTGCGATGTCAGTTGGATAGCCCCATTTTGTAGGGGCTCGACTCACAGAGCCTTCTTCCCTGGCTCAGGCTTGAAAGAAGTTATGTTGCAGAACACTAATATAAAGACCAAGGACCAGGGCTTGTTCCTCATCGTCTACAGTGTCACAGCTGAGGGGTTGTTTCCTGCTTCCCTTATCAGCTGACATACTCATTACCTAATGATTCTGTAATGTGCACCCACTGCATACAGAAGCAAGTGTATCTGGCTGCTGCTGAGAGCCTGGGTTCACTGTCTCCAGGTTTCTGTCACTGGAGTAGGCAGTCTCAGTGTGAAGCCTTTGGCCTATTTGCAGAGCTCTCTACTCAGGGATGCCTCCTCTTCCCAGTAAGTGACTTTCAAAGAGCGGCAGAGTGCTGTACACACCTTCTGTGCTGCCTTTAGTCCTGAGATGACATGAAGCCAGAAGAAGATGGGAAAAACCATCATCATCATCCAGTCTTGTCACACTTTCCACGTTCTGTGTTGTCACTTTCCACCCTTTCTCCCACAGTCAGTCTTTGAGGTAGAGCATAGCTCTGGTGACTGCTGAGTGCATCGCTTAAATCATGGGGCCTTAGCCCACAGTGAGACAGTGTGAAGTCAGAGGCCACACATGCACTCTCTACAGCCCAGGCTTCAAAATATTACTGCTATACTGTCATCTCTGAGGTAGAATAAAGTCCTTGGCTTCCAGAGAGCCTGTTACCCCAGGCTTGCCTGCTTCACATTTAAAGCTTACTTGATCGAGTGAGGAGAAGGATCATTCAGTCAGTACAGTTCATGTAGCTCGAGCAGGAGGGTCTGAGTTCAAGTCTCTAACACCCATGAAAAAGCCAGGCACGACAATAGACACCTGTCATCTTCATGGGGAAGTGTACACAGAAGGACCCTTGAGGCTACTGGCCAGCTAATCTCGATGAAGCAGCAAGCTTCAGGTTGAGTAAGAAATCCTGTCTCAAAAAGTAAAAAGGAGAGAAACGGAGGCAAACACTCAATGTCTACTTCCAGCTTCTATGTGCTCACAAGTATACTCATGTACACGCTAATGCATACCAACAGCTACACACACACATACACATCATATAATACACATCATACACATATATACATAGTATACATACACATCATATACATGCACATACACATCATATACATATTCACCATATACACACATACATACACATATATATCATATACATACACATATACATTACATATCATACACATTGTGTAATATATATATATATATATACATATATATATGTATATGTATATGTATATATATGTATATATATATATATCTCGTGTCTATGTATTTCACATGCTTATGTCTCCTAGTCTTCATACCCTTAGGAGAGTATGTTAATATGACACAGGAAGTAGAGAGCATGTGGGGCCCCTCAAGGTCAAGTAAGGTGCCACAGATAATGTGAAATGCCTTAAGAGATTTATTGGAAGAACTCTGGACTAACAGGACTAGGTCCTGGATTCGACTGGTCTTTGGGGAAATCAAGAAAAGGCCAATTCCACCATGGTCAGATATTCTCACCAGGTTTTACCTCTTCTGAGCATCCTTCTGCTTTATGTTCCAGGACAAGCCCAGTGGAGCAAGACTCCAGGGTGGGGCCATCTCAGCAGTGTTGGCCATGGTGAGAGACATGGGGCTTACCTCCAGGTCTCTTGCAGTTCAAATCCTGCAAACATCAAGTTCTTGAAGTGAAACTTCTTTTAATTTGTAATTTTTATTTGTTTTAGCTTACTTGACTTACAATGACTGTCATCAGATAGAGTTGCTTGTTCTTAAACGGAATGAAGCTTTTTCAGTGCAAAACAGTGGAAAGTTTGATGATCTCAAAGCCATTGCTGAGGGAGTCTTGTGGATAGATGTGTTGTATATCTGTGGCTTCTGCTCACGGAGTCAAGGCCTGAGGCCTCTAGTCAAGAGCCTAGGCTCACAGGCACCTGCTCCAAGAATGGACAAGGCATATGTGTAGGGTGGCTGAGATAATGAACTCACAGATACTGACTACAACTGGGCTGCTTGTCTTCTTCAATTCCCAATTAAAGCAATTTAAGACAAGTCAAATGACAGTAAGTGCCAAACGCCTACCAAGGACATCACAACAGGCTGTGCCCACCATGAAACCTCCAGTCCTCCTCCACTTGACAGGCCATGGAAGTGAGAGAGGTCTGCTAAAGAAATCAGGAGCATATGATCTTCCTGCCATGCTACTCAAAGTCAATGGAAGACACTGACCACATGCAAGGACCTGTGAGGACGAGCAGGAGCACTTCACAGCTGTTGAGTATACTGGGCCTATTCTGGGATACAAAGCAGAAATATACTCAGAGAAGGAAGATGGTAAACCCTGGTTCATAGTGACGATCTGGATGTCCTTGACTTTCCCACAGTGGGATCCAGAAGTCCTTCATAACCAGTGTGGTATATGGTCTATGCATGAGTATGCATGGGACCTTTGTTTTATGAAATAAGACAATTGGTGTCCATAGCTTCCTCCCTCCATTGTGTTTTATGTAGGCTTATTAGTCCACTTAATACTAAAGTGTAGGAGCAAACCCAGGGATGGCTTATATGTCATTTATCAGAGTGACTGGGCTATTAGCAGATGGAGAACAGAGGGAGGGCCTCTGGGGATGAAGATAAGACAGGAAAGGGAGTAAGGCAGGAGGCGTTTCTTGACTATGAATTAGGACAGGAACTTTCACTTGGACCAGTTCAGTTTGAGGAAGTAAGACCATGATTAGATACCTTATCATGCCCACCACAAAACTTCACTAGGACTCCTCTTGTTGTGTAGGACTGCCCTTGCTGTGTGTTCCTCCCAAGCCTTCTTTCCCTGGGTGTCTTGATGAACACATTTCTTCCTTTTCACTGCCATTAAGGATGGACCCTGGGAGGAAGGAGAGATAGGATGCCAGCTCTGCCCCGGGATGCTAATGACACCAGCTGCACCATTTCTTGGAGTCTTCTTACAGAGGAGTAATGCTCACTCCTGCCGTCTGGCTGCTTGCAGAAGGGGTCAGCTTGGCTCCTGTCCCAGCCTGCCCAAGCAGAGAAGATAAACTAGCTAACATGATCAGGCCAGCCACAGGCCCTGAAGCTCCCCAGAGAAGGTCAGGATGGAATGAAAAGCCATTTCTATTCAGTCCTGTGTGGGGGCAGCCAGGTAATGCTTCTTTCCATGGGCAACCGGTCACATAGAGCGTGCATAATGGCAGCACACGATGAACCCCAAGAGTCTGCACACGTGTATGAATATGAAGAGATGTGTATGTGTGCATGTGTGTGTGTATGTGTGTATACATCTGTTTGTGCATGTATGAGTGTGTGTGTGTGTGTTTGTGTGTGTGTGTGTGTGTGTGTGTGAGAGAGAGAGAGAGAGAGAGAGAGAGAGAGAGAGAGAGAGAGAGAGAGAGAGAGAGTCTGACAATGCCATATGGAAGGAGCCTGAGCACAAGAAGAGTATGAGGTCACCGCAGGAAAGTGTCCTTGGAGCCACATTATCAGGACCCACTTTGCAACCTGCTCAAGCCTGGCACAGGCACAAATAGCCACATGGCAGCCACAGCTGCTGAAGAAGGGAGCTGCTGGCTTACTAGTGTGAGCTGGCTGCCCACTCCTCATCTCAGAATTGCTTGGCTACCTCCTCTGGCCACTGATCCAACTTGGGAGGGACCTGGATGTCTTAGGAGCAGCCTAACCACCTAATTCATTTTGCATATGTTCCTTTTGGCTGGTACTGCCACCAACTGGTCCTAAATCAACCTGGTTTGATGTGGAGGTAGAGTGCACCAAGGTCGCCTGCACATGCTAGCAGTTTGCTGCTTGAGTGACCTGGCTAGCTCTTCATCTAGAGAGACAGTGGACTTTGTCAAAGTCACACGTGGCCCACCCAACTCTGCATGGAGCAAATGGCTGGATCTTCAGGTATAATCATTCCCTGTCAGTGACTTCAGCTTGTCAAACAGTGGAGGAGACAGTAGGAGAAATCACAGTAATTGGTACAGTGACTCCAGCATGCCTTAAGCTCTCCAAGAACTTGTTACCTACTTTTAATTAGGGTACTGGAAACAAGGGCTGATTTTATTCGTAAGAAACCAACAGCCAGCCTTTCAGCAGCTATGAAAGGACAGTTGATATCAGGCAGCATGTAGAAACCCAACAGGGTGGCACTTGGGAAACCAAGGCAGGAGGATAATGAGTTTGAGGCCACAGTGACTCTCTGTCTCAAAACAATAGGTAGGAGGAAAAGGAGGAAAAAAGAGGAAGCAGGGGAAGAGGAGGAGGAGGGAGAGAAAGGTAGGAGGAGGAGGAGGAGGAGAATAAGAAATGGGAGAAGGAGAGAAGAGACGTAATCCAATGGTTCTGGATCAACCAAGAAGTACATTGGCTGAAGGAACTGGTAGAAACAGCGCCTAGGGCTCAGCAGACCCTGTTCTAGACAAGGCAACTACCAGGACTTCAGCACGCTATCAGGCTCTCTGTCAACAATCATCTCCACTGTTCTTTGACAATCTTTTAGAGTATACCTAAGCCTTTCTGCTATAGCTGCAGTTACTCCACAGAGCAGGAAAACACAGACCCAGGCCAAGTTCCCTCCAGCACATGATCCTAGCTGTAGACAGCTGTCTCAAGAGTCCTGATCGAAACTTCCAAGGAAAGATCAGCTCTGCTCACTGCACTCTGACTCAGTGGACCTGCTAGGGTGGACCAGGGGGCAGCATCTGGTCACTGGGACAGAGGAGGTAAGAAAGGCTCCCAGCTCCCAGGATGCCACACAGTGGTCACTGGCACTCTTTCTTCCTAAAAAAGGAAACCCAAACACTCAGGAAGAGGCCTGTACAAGTACTTGTCAGAGTGAAGGGAACAGGATGTGCTACAGCCTGGTGAATTTGATGAGGGCCATGACTGGATACGGAGGTGTAGGTGCCAAAGTGAAAGTATTCTGGAACATGAGCTTTGAAGAAGAAATATCAACCAGCTCTTTAAATGAAGATATAGTTTGGCCTAGAAGAGCCCTTCTGACACTGAATCTCACAGATAAGTCCATTCTCACAATATTGAAAAATGCATATAACACTGTGCTATTGGCTGTTTGCTACAATGTCATTGGGACAGTAGGGAGAAATGTAGTCTGCATGTCATCCTGAATACTTAAAAACTCCAGGCTCTGTTCTTCTCTTTACTCATGTCAGAGCTGGGAAAGCTGAGACAGGATCAAGAAATTAGGGCTACACTCAGCTGTAGAATGAGACCCTCATCCAGACAGAGAAACAGAGAGACATATACAGAGAGAAGGCATGGCTCAAGACAATTTGATAAATTGCTTAATGTTGTACTAAGTAGCTTTTAAATTTTTCACTATTTTAAATAACATTTTGGATATTTTTGAGAACACATATGCAAGCCTGTCTTGGGCAAACATGACCCTACAGATTCTGAGATGACCGCAGGTTACAGGAGTAGGTTCTTGGATGCTCTTTGCCAGTTGTACTTCAGATGAGCTCAAACACTTAACATTGATGTCAAGAGTATATATGAGAATGTTCTGGTTTTCTGTCCTCAATGTGTTGAATATTATAACTCAAAAATAAAAACAAACTAGGCCTGGTGCTATGGACGAGTTGGTAGAGATCTTGCCAAGCATACATGAAGCCCTGGGTTTAGTTGCTAGCATCTCATAAACTTAGAGTGTTACACAAGCACTTGGGAGGTGGAGGAGGAAGGATCAGAAGTTCAAAATCCTTTTTGGGTACATAGTGAGTTGGAGGGCAACCTAGACTACATGAGAACTTAATTTAAAAGAAAAAAAACTTAATTACACAGATGGCATCCTGAAATCAACTTGATCCAGCTTCGTGGCTGATCATTTTTACCTTATTTCTGTCATGAGGTAAGCTCAATAGTGGCATCACCATGGCTTCGCACTAATCAGCCAGTCCTCATTCCTGCCCGGTGGGTATTGATTTGTCTTCACAGATTTGCTTCCAGATTTCTTTTTACTATTACAGGTAGAGCTGCTCTGAACATTTGTGCTCAGGTCTCTGAATACACAAGGGTGTTCTTATCTCTTGGGGAAATACCAAGGCAGAGAACAAACAGATTACATATATAGTGTTAAGAAACTGCCAACCTACTTCCCAAAGTGGCTGAAGAACTTTATATTCCCGCAGCAATGAATGCTAACCCCCCCTCCTCCCACTCCCACAGTAGAGTTGGGTGTGGTGGCCTCTTTAGGTGTACGGGAGATCTTTTGAGTGCTCACAGCTCTGGGCATGAACAGTCTGAGATCACCCAGCACACTGAACACAAGTGAAGCCATGCAAACATCTAATACTGTCCCCATTGTCACAGAACTTGACAGTAATGTGGACAGAGCCCTAAAGTCTAGAGTTTCTCTGAGGAAATAGAACTCACTCCCATCTTCTGGCATTGTTTCATCACCGACTGCTCACCCCAGGCCTTGGTCCTGATAGTGCGAGCACCACATACAGTTTCCTTGCCTTCAGGTGACCATTCAGAGTTATGTACAGATTTGCTAGAGTTCATCTCCTAGAGTGTCCTGTTTATTCATTTTAGATAATATTTTAAATATCATGCTCTATCTCAACAGCATTATTGAATGCTGGTTCAATAAAATTGGCAAGGAAAAGCTATGGCAACATTCATATTTAAACTTTATTAAAATGTACAGGATTTATATTTAACCTTCATTAACATGGGAGCTGGAAGCTGGTATGTGCAAAAAGATGACAGGCTGTGACTTGAGGTCCCATCTCTCAAGGAATTTGTAGTATGTTGAAGGATTTGTAGAAGAAGCTATGTAGTCCAGGTACTTTGGACTTTATGTTAGAGGTCTCTAAAAACCCAGAGTGATCTCTGCTCTGCCCATAACCAGGTACATGCACACACAGTCAGGGTTTAACAAGGAGGAGGGCATCCCTGAACAGATGGGGCAGTGGGGAGCAAGTGTACACCCCAGAAGCTCTGGCACTACACAGAACCACACACTCCATCTCTGATAATAATCCTGTGCCTTACTGACCTAGGGTATGTCTTCTATTGCCTGGAAGGGATCTGAGAATTAGGTCAAAGCTTCTCCATCCTCTGTAGATGCTGGAGGTACAAAACTCTTAGTGGTCACCTGTAGGCAATGAACTGTATGTGGTACTCACACCATCAGGACCAAGGCCTGGGGTGAGCAGTCAGTGATGAAACAATACCAGAAGATGGGAGTGAGTTCTGTTTCCTCAGATCCTGAATCATGGGAAAGAACTGTGTCCCTATCAGTCCCTTACCTTTCCCTGAATGGAGTCCTCCTGCAGGAGACCAACTGGCTTTCATGTGTCCTGGGGATCTCAGAATGTAAAGAGATTTCTGATTGACAGCTCCAATGAGAAAGGGAGTCCGTCTCAGGGACAAAGCATCAGAACAAGTACCAATGTGAGGGTATGAGCTGCTCACCTGGTACCATCTCATCCTCATGATCTGGGCAACAGAGGTCAAAGGGTGTGGCCTTTGAGCTGCAGCTATGGATCCAAGATTGTGATGGACTTCATGTCTGTGATAAGGGCTCAAAGTTCATGTGTCCCAGCACCCAACAAGAAACTTAAGTTCTCTGGAAAGTATTCACCAGGGCTGCTGTATAGATTCCTGGCCTGGTAAGTTCACTTGGCAGCCAGGCATGCATATTTGAAGCCTTATTCCCAGCAATGATATCATACTTGCTTCTTCAAGGACACAGCATCCCTAGTCTGCCTCCAGTTCCCAAGTCACCCCATTCAGTTCTCTAGGGCCCTGCAGTGAGCCAAGCTAGGAGACTTAGTTACATGAATGACATCAACTGAATCAGCCACCACACAGCAGCGCTTAGTGGGTATACCTACTAAATGAACTGTCACCCATCACCATGTCCATGCTTAGTGGGTAAACCTACTAAATGATCCATCTCCCAGCACAATGTTAACACTTAGTAGGTGCTTAGAAGGGTGGTTACAAAAGACAATCACTATAATGCTTGAAAAACTGCTCACACAGTAAGAGGGTTTCCCATTGGACAATTATTTACCTATCAATGTGGAATTTGTTATTGAGAGTGGCCACTGAATGGACCTGTGCTGTGTACAATAAATGTGTTCAAAGTAAATTCACAGGCTATTATGAAATTTGAAAATACTCTTAATAAGAATGGTCCAGGCTAAAAAAGTATCTCCAAGAGAAGTTTTGACAAATCCAAGCTAGATGCTTAGGGAGATGGTTCAGAGAGTAAGGTGCTGGTTATGCCTGCATGAGGACCATAGTGTAGCTCCCCAGCACCCACATAAATGCTGAGTGTTCTAACCTATAATCCCAGTGTTTGCGAGGTTATCTAGATTATTCTAAGCAATAGTCTGTAAGTTCAAGTGAGAAATCTTGTGTTAATATATAATATGGAGATCCATTTAAAAAAAGACAGCTGAGATCAACCTCTTGCCTTCATATATGTGCATGCACCCACAACACACATGCACACATACCACATTATGCACATACATTAAAAAAAAAAGAACTCTAAACTAGACGCTGTGATTCACACAGAGCAGCAAGCGTCCTGGGGATGAATGGGACTGTCTCCCACAAATCACAGTTTGTGTGTGTCCCTGGGGGCAACACTCAGAGTTGCTGGTAGTTCTGAAAATTAATGGATGGTTTTAGCCCACAGGGAAACACAGAGGCAGCATCTCCCAGCATCTACTTAGCATTTACTTTTCCAAGTGACAGTCCTTCTCCATATTTCCTTCTTGTAATTGTTCAAAAGATACAAAGCAGAGAGCCCCACACTGTCGGCGCTGTAAACAGCCCGATGCCACGGGAAGCGAGCCACCCTGGCCGTTGATCCATACACAGCTGTGTTCTGAATGGGAATTCTCCGTGCATCTGCATCCTGCTTGACAGCATACAGCAGGTTTTATATGTAGAGTTGGCCTTGAAATGCCATCACCCCCATTAAGTGAGCAGTGCAGAAAACATCAAGGGTCCTCAGGCTGAGATGGGTGTTCAGGGCCACGAGCTGAACATTCTTCGCTTCTCCCACATGGAAACATCTTTGTGCATTTTTAAATGTAACTCGGGTTGGCCCGCCTCCATCTCAAGTATAAAGCTTGTTCCAAGGATAAGATGCACGTGGTTCTTTCTCCCAATTTTTTATGCTGGAGTTATCCTTGGCACCAACTCCAATATATATCCCTCTCCCCAGTGCAGCCCCCAGATCAAGGACCTGTGATCCCTACAGTATACATCACAGAAAGAGGTCCTCCCTGTTTTTAGTGGGCAGGCATTGGAACAGTCTGGAGGAGTGCAGCCTGCCAGACAGCTATGGTGGGGCAATGAAGTGAGGGCATAGGGGGAAAGCATGATGAAAGCTCTATCCCTATCCAAATTTAAAGTGAGCCACCTCTTCTGGTCATGTAGTGACAGCACTCATGGCAGGGACCTGATTCTTACCCCACACTGGATTCCCCTGTCCTTCCCAGCCTGCCTCTCAGCCACCCTCTCTACCAGTGTCCTACTAGTGCTGGAGGACAGCATAAGGAGTCCTAGCCTTTTTCTTCCAGGTACCAGTCAAACAAACACATCAGAGCCTTGAAAGCCGTCTTTGCCTTTCCTGCCTCTCCCTTTCATCTGAAGCACGCTCTGCCTCCTGGGTATTTGCAAAAGCCCCTCTGCTTCCTGGAATAAGCATGCTGAGCGCTTTGTCCATTGACTGGCTTATACCATAGTCAGTGAAAGAATGGAGGCTCA
>NW_021604633.1:4385113-4387755 GCF_004785775.1 Grammomys surdaster | reverse complement strand
TCTTTTACTCTCCTCAGGCATTTTGCCACAGTGGTGGAAAGTTGAATAAGACAGTGGCCTTTTCCATCTGGTCAGAGCATCGTGAGAGCACCCACTTTCTGGCAGAACCCAGCATCCTGACAGGACAGAGAAGTCCCTGAAGTCTTAGGGAAAGTGACTGTAGCTGAGGTGAGTTCACTGAGCTGGGAATGCAGGCTGGAGGCTAAAGCCTGAGCCAGGGCAATAACAGCAGGGCTCCTTTATTTTGTGAAGAACCTAAATGTTGTTGAGGCTGAGTCCTGGCTGCTTGGTCCCAGTATGAAATGGCTGCTGTTTTAGAAATGTGCTTCTTGGGTGGGTATCCTACTGCCCCTGGGTCATCACTACCCTCAGTCAAAGAGACTGTGTACCTTAGTTACTTCCTCATTCTTGTACTAAAATAACCCTGTTGTGGAACAGTTTCTTCCAAGATTAAAACATTCTATCCCGTAAGGGAACTCCTTAAGTAGAAAGGTGAACAACTCAAGATAGCTTCAGGAAGTCCCTGAAACTGACCAGATTCACTAGGCCCTTTCCCTCCAAAGTAAGCTATAGAAACAGAGCAATAAAAGAATACTGTTGTGAATTGCCCTGGTGCTGTTTGTATTTTGATGCTAATTCTGTTCCTCCAAAAGGGGCAGCCTGGGAAAAGGGGTGAATCACATACTCAGGTGACTTCTGTGAATCTTCTTCCCATTTTAACTTGTAAAATAAAGGCTAGAGCTGGTGATTGGGCAGTGGAAGGGAAGGTGGAGCTGAAAAGTTTTAGGGAGAATGAGGAGAGGAGAGAGAGGAAGACTGAAGAGGAGGAGGTAGAAGGAAGATGAAGGAGAAGCACGTGGCCTGGAAAAACCGCAAGTTATAAGGGAATCTCATACCTGGGGAATATAGCAGTGTAGTGGTAGATCTGCCCAATCTAGGTGCACAGCTTGTATTCACGTTAATGAGATTGTGATTTCCTTACTTGGGTTTACTTGGGTTGGAGATTTATTGCAACAGAGTACCAGAAAAGCTCAACTGGAAAAGACCCTCAGATAAACCAAGCTGCAAAGAAGACTGAGACCTGACCAACTGCCTGGAAGAGGATTAGAGCAACTGAGGCACATGGAAAGGACACTCTCCAACCTGTTGAGCTGCCTGCTGGCTGTTCAGTGTGCTTCAGGTTACTCGCTTTTATGAGTGATCACTGATGCTGGGGTGGGCCTTGGGGATGTCGTTGTCTTTGAATCATTTCTGTTTCTGTAAGTAACCATCACCCATATTCCTGTCAGTAACCCCAATAAAATTAAGTGATTCACAAGGATGGACTTTGATGATACCCATACTCTGGTCTGTTGTGGATTCTCTATCTGGGGTGAGTAGATGTATATGTTATGTCTTCTCAAAAGAGGTTTTGTCACTCAACACCCAACAGAAATGATGTAAGTGAGAGATGGTTTGTGTTGTTTTACAGTTCTAGAGAAGTATAATTCGTCATCATCAGGAAGACGTGGCAGGGAAGAGATGGCAGCTATAACAGGAGGCTGGTTGGTTATACTGCATTCACACTTAGGAAGCAGGGAGAGACCAACTGGCCCTAAAACCTCAAGATAAGACCCCAGGGTTCCACATGCTCCATCAAGGTACCACATCATATCCTGAAGGTTCTAAAACCTTCCCAAACATTGCTACCAGCTGGGAACTAAGCGTTCAAATGTGTGAGCCTTTGCAGAACATCTTAGACAATAGTGCAGAACACTCCTGCTGGAGCAGGCTATTCTTAGGCTGAAGCAGCACTCTAGGTATAACTGCACAGACCAGGAACCTAGGAAATGTATGGACCCTTGTTTCAAAGCTGTTAGATTTCATTCTAAAAAGATGGGCAGGTCAAGACAGATCTTGAGTATAACCTGGATTTCCCTCTTGCCTATTTATGCTTTCATCTGTAAGAAATACCTGGTGTGCTGGTACACACCTGCAATCTCAGCACTCAGGAGGCCAGGAGGCCAGGGTAGTAACACTGAAAGGAGTTAACACCAGCCTGAGCTATATAGTGAGACTCTACGTCAAAATAATAATAATAATAATAATAATAATAATAATAATCAGGGCCAGTGAGATGTCTCAGCAGATAAAGGTACTTTTCATTAAACAACAGCAACTTTAGTTTATTTCCTAGGCCTTGCATGGTTGAGTGGGAAAATCAACTCCTGTCAGTTGTCTCTGGCCCTCGTATATGTGTTATGACACACATCTATGCACACACACACACATGAACACATGCACAACAAAGAACAAAACTAAACCCAAAGAAATATCAGCTTGCCCCAAAGCCCATGCCCACTGCACCAAGCCGAATAGACACATAGGAGTACGTGCCCTCCTACAAACCTACAAACCCTAATCCCTTCTCTCTACCCACCTGAGCAAGTACAGAGTCCTAGTCATTTCAGCCACCTCTGGCAGCCTCCTCTGTCTCCTCTGTGAGTGTACTCTAGATCTTTCTAGAGCGCTATGTTCGTTGTGGGATCCTGTGCTTCTGTGTGGAAATCTGTGCTGATATATTTACCCTCTATGCTCTTCCCTTCCTTGCCCTTCTGTGTGTGTGTGTGTGTGTGTGTGTGTGTGTGTGTGTGTGTGTGTGT
>NW_021604633.1:4382834-4385103 GCF_004785775.1 Grammomys surdaster | reverse complement strand
TGTGTGTGTGTGTGTGTGTGTGTGTGTGTGTGTGTGTGTGTGTGTGTATGTGTGTGTATGTATGTGTGTCTGTGTCTGTCTGTCTGTCTGCATGCATTTAGGTATCCTCCCCCAGTTTCTTCCCACTATTGCTAAGTACCCTTAATTTCCATTCTCTGTCTCCCTCTTTCTCTCTAGCCCAAACTATTTAGTGCAGGAATTGATCTTCTGCACTATCCCTTCAGAAAAGTGACACCTCTCACTTGGGAGGATGAGGCAGGAGGGCCATGCATCCTAGGCTTTGTTTAGTCATACAGCTCAGTGCTGGCTTCTCTGTGAAGCACAGCTGAAGAGTCAAGGCTCTTGTGAATCTGGATACAGTGTGACTGCAGGGTGTGTTTGAGGCTAGCATGGACCACATAGCAAGACTCTGTTATAAAATTGAAACAAAACACTCACTGCTATCCTATTAGTCTACTAGAATTTCTAATGAAATGCTAAAGAATTCCTCATTGAGAAACTTCCGAGCACAACAGGAACCTGGAGAAGAAAGACTGGCAGGAAGGAAAAAGAGGGATGGAAGGGGATAACATTCCGGGTACAGAAGGAAGGGAAAAGACATGTCCTTCCGGTCAATAGCTATTCATTTATGCATCATGACTGGACAGTGTCCTGGGAGTTTATTAATGTCACCTAATTTAAACTTAAGGACATCTTTCCATCAGGTATGGCTATATACAGGTGAGGGGACTTAAGTGTATAGGTTTAGGTAGTTTGTTTGCCTAAGGTGGCATGTGCTGGGTGGCCAAGCAGACTCACTTCCCTGAAGCTGCCTTCCTTATCCCATAGTCAGCTGCCTAGAATGCTGAGCGTGCAAATGTCATCCCAGGCCTAACACCTGTGTTGATATATGCTTCGGAGACTCTCTGACCCAGTACATATCAGTGTCATAGAAAACTCAAGGCACACAGCATCAGGGGAAATGCATCCAGTGGACAGGGATATCTGAGTGGCAAAGAGCCTTTGTACACGTTCATCTGTGCAGTACAGAAAACTGCCACAGTACTCAGACTGTTTGAATAGCAACGGTTCTCTCAGAAGCCCAATTAGATTTAGGTCTAATTATGGACAGAAAATGTGGTCAGCAAATGCATTTTCAAGCACTAACTACAAAGCCAACCCCAAATGTCTTCCATGCTCCACCAACCCCTCTGGCCTGATTTCTCATATCGGGAGATGATGCCCTCCAGTTAAATTGCCTAATGCAAATATCTCTGACCTTTAGTTCTTGCTGATACACTGACTCAGCTAGAGTCGGTCTGGTGTTATTTCCTGGGCATGAGTTACTAAGATGAGACTTGTACATGTGGATATGGGAAGAGAAAGAAGAGAAGGCAGGTGTTTTAAAGCCACTGGTGTAGGGGGAAGGTTGGTACTCCTGTGGGGACACTGTAGGGATCATATCAGAGGTGACGTGAAGGCTGATCAATCACAGAGAAGCAGGGGAAAGGGGAAGCTAATGGGGATCCTTAGAAGGACACCTTGCCTAGAGGTCATTTGTTCTCATTGACTCCAGGAGAGGAAAGGCAGGCAATCAGGGATAACGTGACATCCTTCCAAGTACATTAGTCCATCACCTCTTAGAGCAATGTCAGAGGCTGTTTGCTTTGGTAAGGAGTGGTATGAGCGGCCTCAGAACTCTCTCTGAAGTTCCCGAGTCTTTGAAGCTTATGATCCAGGGTCTAGGATCCCACCAGGGGCTGAGAGTCAGTCACCCTGGATGCACGCTTCATCCAGGTTCTCACAAGGGCCCTGACTCTTCAGCTGTGCTTCACAGAGAAGCCAGCACTAAGAGGTATGACTACACAAAGCCAGCCATCAGCCCTGCAGAAGGGAAGAGAGGTCAAGCCTTCCCTTTTGTCTACCTGCTACCATGGGAACTGGCAGCCTGACATGCAGCATCTTTACGTCCCACTCAAATCCCAGAGAACAGGATGAAGGGGCAAAGGAAGAGTGTTGAGCTAGAGGAACTTCCAGGGTGAGATTACAGATTAAGGAGATGGGAGGAGATCACAGACAGCTCCTGATCCGAGGTCAGGGTGCAAAGGAGAAGCTGAAGTTTTCAGGAGGTCATTCCAGGTGGGGTGCAGACGCCCAGCACCCCAAGAATCATCTATATAATTGTAGACATAATAAATAAGTATACCCCCAATGGTTGGCTAGGAATTCCTTTCTTTTTTTTCTCCTTTCCTTTCCTTTCCTTTCCTTTCCTTTCCTTTCCTTTCCTTTC